>NW_023425529.1:159280113-159600113 GCF_014108245.1 Pipistrellus kuhlii
GCTCTCATTTCCACTTCAAAATTTTTGTGTAGAGACTAATAGGAAAAATAAAAGTTTTGTGTGGCTTTTTCTTGCTTTTATTGGCACTGTTTCACAGACATAGATATGGTGTGAGCAATTAAACTAAGGTGAGAACAGAGGAGTCAACCTTTAGCAGTATCATTGGCATCTGAGGGTATAATATTATGACAAAAACAGAAAGGTATTAAAATATGACCAAGACTTAGCTATGTTCTTGGTAATTTACAGCCCAGAAGGGCTGCAAAAAAAGAAATCCACAAGGCTGTACAATATACAATATATAGGCTAAAGCTACATGAGAAAGCTGACTTCTGCATGATGGGGTCCTATGGAATTGGGATTTACAGATGGAATGAGAATTCAGAGCATGGAGATGGGCATTCTATAGGAGGATATCTCTGGTGTAAAGATATGGAAGCTGAAGCTGCAGGACCCCTGTAAGAAGCCTTGCCTAACTTGTGAAGCAAATATGTAAAGAGAAAGGATAAATGTAATAGAGTACCCAGATAGGAAAGGGTTTGGAGGCCAAGGAAAGACTTGCAATAGTTAAAAGTTAAGAAGGCTTGTGATTAACTAGAAAATAGGGATCTATAATGTAATATTACTTGTGATGTACAAAAATTAATGCTAGAGGCTAAATAATAGGGAGCCTGGGCTCTAGGTCTCAGAAGCAGTGATGTTGAATGTCACGATAAGGATAGGGAGAAGTGCACTAGAGCCATCTACTCCAAGGAGAATTGGTTTCAAGTGTTGAATCAGCTCTTCTTCTACCATGGTTGGATCCAGAGCCACAGATGAAGACACCTAGAGTGGTCTATGTCCTGGGAACCCTAAATACTCTTAGATGCCTCATTTGTAGGTGGTAATATAGACAATAGCCTATCACTATAACTAATATATTTGCTGTAACGAATTGTACTTGAGTTCTATTAGGGTTCACCATTTTAATTTATTTCTTTATAGGTTTCAAGGCTTAGATCAATCTACAAAGTAGAGACTACTTGGCTTTCCAGATCATGACTACTAGAACAATATGGTGCCTGCTGCCTACCTTTACTAAGAGTCTAACCAGCTGCCATCACTAATCCAAACAGCATGTGGATTAATGTGCATTTCCAACAATGGAAATGGGTTAGTGTGATCAGTTCCTACTCCCCAGTCACCTATCTCACATCATGATCCACAGGACACACTGTGAAATAGCTTTCAGGGCCAGGCCACACTCCAAAAGCTTTTGGGAAACTTCTCATTGTATAGGGAAACTGGTCATCAGTCCTCAATAGGGAATGAACAATGATGGCAGCCACATCACCACCATCCTCTTTTTGGCTGCAAGAAATGCAAAACTTAAAAGATTTTTTTGGCGTTAAAATGTTCCATGCAATAAATAAAGCATATATATTCAAGTTGTGTTCCAACATATTAATTTATAGTGTCATCTTTTCATCAACTTTTAAAGTATATTTCAGTAACACATTTACTTTTCTTTTTATAGGTAATCATGGCTAGTTACTATGTATATATCTAAAGCACATAATATTCTTTTAATTGGAGTAACAAAATCAAGGAAACACCTTTAATTTGGAAAAAATTCAAAATTGCTTCTTTGTAATAAACTTATATGGAATAAGAAAAACAGGTTTATAGTGTAAGAGTGTATTTTGTTTGGGGCTTGAGGACAGGGAGAAGAAATTAATTTTTAAAAATTACTCTTTTTTTTCCCTTCCAAAAAAAAGTTACTTTTCTCCCCCAAATAGTTATTTTAAGCAGAGGGTGCTTCAGGACAAAAATGATATCTTTCCAATGGTGCCTGACTCAGACACTTCCAATTTCCTACTAGAATACCTATGAAAACACAGAAAAGGATAAAAACACAACACAGAAAATCAGGGCTGCCTATCAGCCCACAGCCAGAATCTGGGAGACACGCCAGTTAAGGAGAAAGACAATAGAATCAGATTGAGAAACAGCCCTCAGCCAGTGTGAGCCCAGCCTGGAAATCAGAACCTAGGCAGCCTGGACAAAGGGGAGGCCCCTCGCTCCTCCTCCTCCTCCTGCTCTCTGTCCTCACACCAGCTCCTCACTGAATGGGAAAACTGGTCAACTGCCCCTCTTTAGCACAGCAGCTGGCTTTTGAGAAAACCAGAGTGATAAATAACATAGGATCAGTTGCTAATAAAGTTAAACCCCTTCTTAAACCAAGGAGAACTTGACAGATGTCTTTCCTTCTTGCACCCTGTGAGCACTTCATCTCTCCAACCTCAGGGCAGTGTGAACCTGTAGTTGTCTCTCCAATCCCACAATCTGCCAAAGGGTCAGCCTTCTTTATCCATCACCTGAGTCACTAGAAAGGTCTTCTTGCTCTCATCTTGCCCCATCCTCTGGGGGCAAGGAACTCTGCATTGCAAGGAACAAGATCTTCATAAATACCACTTGGAACAGCCTCTCCCTATGGCTCCCCATGGGCATAAGCTACAAAGCTTGAGCTCACCTTTGCAAAGTCCTTTCCCTCTAGTCCATGCCTGCTCTATCCTGTACACCAGAAATCTCTCCTGCTGGGATCTCCCTGAATGCATCAAGCTTGTTGTCAGCCCTTCACCATTGAGTTTTCTTTTGGTTCTTTGCCTAGAATGCTCCCAAGCCCCTCTCTCCTCCTTCACCTGAACCATTCCTTTTCATCCTCTAAGACACAGCTCAAGGAAAACTTTCTCACTAGCCAGAGGAATTTCTGGCACAGCACACACCCTGAAGACATATTGGCTGCATCACAGGCACAGTTGTGCTAAGATCTGTTATATGTCTACTGCACAGTAACCTCCTGGGGAAAACTTCAGTCATTCATTCAAAAGTAATTTATTCAAACCTATGACAAACCAGGCACTCACTGGGCGTACAACAGGGAAGGCACACATTCTGGAGTTTTGATGCTTAGAAATAAGCAATCACATAAATCAGTGACATAGTTTCTGAGAATGATGGGTACATTGCAGCTGTAACTTTCTTTTTTCTATCTTTCAAGATCCAGTCTGGATTTTGATGTAAAGTACATGCCGATACATTT
The DNA here is from genome assembly GCF_014108245.1 of Pipistrellus kuhlii. NCBI lineage: Eukaryota > Metazoa > Chordata > Mammalia > Chiroptera > Vespertilionidae > Pipistrellus > Pipistrellus kuhlii. The sequence continues at coordinate 159,283,196 of NW_023425529.1, forward strand.
TTTTAAGAGTGTGAAATGATAAACATCAGAATGGTGAAGATAATAAAGTCCTGAGTAGAGAAAAATGTGTTTAGAGAACATGTGATAAATAGAGGAAGAGAATTACAAAGAAAACATATAAAGGCTGCCAAGAATATTTAACATTGAAGCTATGTAGAAGCTTTGTTTTTGCCTTTTTAGGGAAATGACAAAAAAAAAAAAAAAAAAAAGACAGAAGAGACACCAGATGGGGGAAGGTGATGGATGAGCTGATGAAGAACAAGGCAGTGTTAAGTGCTTCCTCCAAGAGTCACAGAAGGTCTTAGTCGGCTTGGATGACTGTCACAACACACCACAGACATTTCCTTCTCATTGATCTGGGGCCTGAGGATCTGAGGTGGTCGGATTCTAGGGAGAACCCTCTCTGGGTCACAGAGGGAGGCCCATGCTGTGTCCTCGCATGGTGAAGAGAGAGCTGTGGCATCACTTCTTTTTCATAGAAAAGCACCACTCCCCTCATGGGAGCTCCAGCTAACATCCCAGTCTAACTCTACCTCCCATAGATCTGAAACTCAGAACACTAGCACACTGTGGGGTAGGGCTTCAACCTATGAATTCTGGGGACACAAGCATTCAGCTCATAACAGAGAAATAACTTTCCCACTGAAAGGAGCTTGAAAGAGATATGTAAAGAGATGGAATTACATTGGTGAGGAAGTGATCTGCAAGTTGAGGGGTGGGTCCTGCTAATTTCTTTTTTCTTTGAAGTCTCAGTCAAGGTCAACTGCTCAGTGGGGTTGAGTGGTGGCTGGGGGGGGGGGGGGGCAGGCAGGCAAGGGATAGGCTGGAGAGTTACAGGGAACCGTAAAAGTTTAAAATGACCCCTGAGAAGAATAGGAAAGGACCTCTTCCCCACAGCAGCACCCACATCCAGCTGCTTGGGCACTACCACCACAGTGACATCACCATGTGATTTTCCTGGGAAGAGCTCTGCACCCTCAGGTGCAAGAGGGAAGAACAGAGGTGGAGCGACTGGCTTGCTGCTGAGAAGAAGGTTGTAAGCCAGCAGGTGCTTATGAAGGCAAGCAAAAAAACAACAGGGGTTGGCGGCTCCAGAAAATTATCCCTGCCTGCTGTCTAGTGAAGTACATGTGGGAGCAGGTCAGCACCAAAGGAATAACACAGTTTTGAAAATTTTGCCTCAGAAAGCAAAGAAGCTGCCTTGTTTAAACTCCATAAAGTCAGTGAATATGGAAGATCATTTGACCCTGTTCCCAGAACACTTAAGCCTCACCCAGCAGCTTCCGCTCTTTGATTTGCTTTTATGGTACATGAATTTCCTAATATATTTCCTAATGCGTTTCAGGGCCTAACTCACCTGTTAGCACTGAACTTTTCTCCCATTTCCAAGAACTAGGGCAATCCATCTGTGTAATAAAGCCCTGCTCCAGGACAAACCTGCAATATCCACAGATGTGGAATCATCACGGGTAAGATGGGAACCCTGAGAGCAAGAGAGGGGCTGAGCAAATGGAAGTCGCGGTCTCAGACAGTCTGCTTGAAAAGAGGGACATGTGGCTGGACAGGGAACCAGCTAACGTTTGCAGATGGGACACATGAGAAATGACCTTCCAATTGCTTTCTTCCAATTAAATTTCACTGATTCGTTCTGTGGTTCTCTGAGCCCCAGAGGATAAGAAGACATAGGCATTGTCTCAGCCAGTCTTAGTCCTGGCTGCCCGTGGAAAGCCAAGTGTGAGGCAGAGATACTGCTCCTGTGTGAAAAAGAACTTGGCCCACAGACAAGTCCAAGTTTGTAATAGGAGCAGGAAGGGGCAGGTGTGTTTTCTGCACTCCAGCAGGTCGACTGGGGAAAAGGTGATGTTTACTGCGGGGCTCAGGAAACCTGGATGTTCTGCAGTCAAAGAGCTGGAACTGCAGCTGATGACGAGTATCACTGACATCGGCCCCAGCCAAGGCAGCTCGGTTACGTTTAGGCAAAAGGGGAGACTTAGGCAACTGTCTGAAAAAAAATAGCAGATTAAGATCTGGAGCCCAGATCTGTGTCAACAGGCGAAAACAAAGGGAAGGGTTAAGAAGGTGCACGGAGGGAAGGCGGCCCTGAGTTCGTCATTGAGAGGAAGCCCAGCCAGCCCAGATTGGATTTGACCTCCTGTTGGTTACATTTGCTGAAATTCACTCAGATGAATCCATAGGGCAGTGGCTCAGAACTTTGGTGGGAGGGAGGAAGGGGAGAAATTTACACAAACCCATATGGTATTGTATAGGGGACCATCACACTTTCTACATCCACTTGTTTACCTTCCTGAAATCTGCCATTTACTGAATAATCACGACCAGCTCATTAAGAATCTCTTGGACCAAACTGAGCCATTTAGGGACAAATATAAAGATAATTGGACCAAAGCCACTGTGGCAAATATGGACTTTTGTGTTTAAAGTATAAAGTTGTGGCTGACATTTTAGGGCATGATAGAATGGCCAACATCAACTGCAACTCTGAACCAGAAGGCAATCTGATCCATGAGAAGACCTGAGAGAGAGAGAGGGAGAGAGAGAGAGAACCTATTAAACTGACTCTTATTTATTTTCAACTAGAGGCCCAGTGCATAAAATTCATGCATTGATAGTGTTCCTAGTGGCTGCCGGCCACTGCCCAGGGCTTCCCTCCTTCCCCCAGCTGGCTCCGCCCCCTGGTTGAACTCCCGGTGGAGGGGACAATTTGCATACTACATGTTTATTATATAAGATGATACATTTCTAAGCATAAATTGTCTTGGAAAAATACCTCAATTTTTTTTTATCTTAACTATCCAGTGGAGCTGTTATGTCTAAACAGGAGTTCTTAAAATTATTTGGGGAGTGAAATATCAAAACGTTATGAAACATAATAAAATATTGATATCCAGCTCTATTTTAAAAAGTGGGATTTTTCTTTTTAGTGCTTAAAAGTATGTCAACATTGAAAGCATGTGATACAAATCCAAAACTATGAGCTCAACTCTCCACGAAAATCTATCTGTATTCTGCTAAGGGTTTGGGACTTACACACTTTTTCTTATCAGTTTAAGCACTTCCTGGCAGATAAGTAGTAGCCTGTGTCAAAGACTTAAGAAATTATTGGGGAACTTTCTAAATTAAGAAAATTCTATCCATTTTCTCAACCTTGTGTGTGCACTGGGAAAAGTTCTTGTTTTACTTTAATGGTAGAATCCTGGGTTCATCCTGCAAAACACACATTTCCCCAGGAATGTAGTTGAAGAGCCATTGTCTTAAGTTGGCTTTCACTGCCTATGCCCGTCTTACAAATAATAGAATGCATTTTTTAGAATATGTGTTTTCTGCCTGCAAGATTGAAGCCATCGTTATGCTTTACTTGACTCTGATCTCGTTATCTTCTTTTATCTTACTCCCTGTACATTTTGTGAGACAGTACACATCCCCTTTGAAAGAGATATAAATAAGTTATTTTGATACAACACAAACAAGAACATACATGGACCCCACCCAAAATCCCGGAAAGCAAACGTGAGAGTCTAAGAATTTAGAGTTTTAAATCAGTCATCCATTCAGTTTTTCATTCCTATAGCAAGTAACTAATGGGAGCTTGTTCTATCTATGCTAGATACCATTCCAGGACTGTAATAAAGCACCAGATAAAATATATCAAATGCCTGTTCCCATGGAACTGAGATTCTAGAAGTAGTAAACAGAAGACAAACAGTTAAATAACACTTGGTAATCAATGTGGCAGGTGGCAGTAAGGGCTATGATTAAAAACAAGCAGGATATGGGAGATGGAGAGGGAGGTTTTGCTTAGGGTGGTCAGGGAAAGCTCTCCAGATAAGGTGACATTTAAACAGGAAACCAAAAGAAAAATTCAGGGCAAGGCATGCAGCTATCTGGGACAAGAGCATTCCAGGAAGAGGGCTGGCAGGTGTCGGGCTCTGGGCAGGATTTGCTCTTTGACTTTAACCCTTCTAGAACCGAGGTGGCCCCAAAGCCTTTGCTGTTGTGCACACAGCCTCCCAATGACTTCCTTTATGAGGCCAAAAGTCAAAGTCCTGAGAAATGAACGTCTCTGTCTTTTCAAAATCCCCGCGTTGCTTCCACCAGACTCACCTGTGTTCTCAAGCTCAGAGGAAGGTTTTCAGAGCCTGCTCTTAATGGTTTCCACTGATTTGCTCTCACCGCATGCGGCAAAGGAGGCTGAGCTCTCAATCACCCTTCCTGCAGCCTCACCAACACTGCGGTTGGCTTTGAGAGGCACCTGGCGCCTGCCGAAGCTCAGCTGGCTGACATTTCTCCTGCAAATTGTCAGAGAGCTTCCTCATTTGACCCAGATCTCTCTGAAAGTGGCAGCTAGGAAAACAAGTGAGCCAATAGGAGCAGGGTCCCCGGCTTCACTTGGACTTGGATTGTGAAGAGTATGGGTCCTCAGAGCACAGGGCCAAGTGGTTCTTGCGGAGCCTCTGGGTTCCCACTGCACTGGGTCAAATCCCCTGCAACTTTGCAGCAAAACCAGTGCCAGGACAACCCAAATGCTGCAGCAGGTTGCTTCCCAAAGACTGACACTGTACTGCTGGCACAGGAGTTTCTCCTACATAGTATAGTTACCAATGCAACCCAATCAAATCAGTAAAGATTAGATAGATGATGATGATGATGATGATGATGATGATGATGGATGATAGAGATAGATAGATAGATAGATAGATAGATAGATAGATAACTATCCAGAATGTATTTCATCTCTCACTGCCAATTACAAAGCAAAACCTTACTCTACCTCTGGACAGGCCTCAGTTTCCATTTTTCTTCTGCCGTGAATGTGGCAGTGGGAGCAGAGGGCTGGCACACTCCTGGAACTTTGGCTAAAAGCAGGGTACAAACCCTTGCATCCAAATGGGTGACATCACCCACCCATATGATTGGAAATACCTCAGTGGTGTTACTAGAAAGTTACCTTTGCACAGAAATGCAGAAAGCATATTTGCTTTCGATTGAGGTGGCAACCGCCTTTGTATTAAGGAAGGTGGTGGAAGGCTGCCAGGTCTTGTTTTGTCCCACCTGACCACACTGCACCTTGTCTTATTCCCCAGCCAGGCCTCCTGGCCACGCCGGTTTAGAATCAGACATCAGGGGAAAGCTTAGTCTTATAGCAGCAAATATGTCTTCTCTGTCACAAAACCACAGCTCAGCCTGTGCAGAATGAACTTTAGTTTGAAATCCATCCCCCACCCCTGCCCACTCCACACTGTGTGTTCTGAAGTCCATGTGCACCTGCCATGGGACCCCTGCCTTTCACCCTCAGAGGGAGACCATCCATCCTCTCAAATCTCTTTAAAGGATGGTGAGAAGGAAGATGGGCCTCTATAGAATAGAATGTGTGAATTCTTTAAAAAATGTCTGAAGCAACATGGCAAAATGCTGGTAGCAATATCAAACCTGAGTGGCGAGGGCACGCATGTTAGTTATGTTAGTCTATCTCTTCTTATTTTAACAAAAAAAATATCTATTTTCAACACGGACTATATAATAAATAGCATTTGATCTTTGATAATAAAATACACTTATAAAAACACCACTGGATGTTTGGAGCTTCATTTTATAGAGCTAAGCATACTTATCTATTTTTCATTGATATCATTTGAAGTTAATGTTTAGACTTCTCCCTCCTCTCCCCAGAGGTTCCTGAAAAGCAGAAGGGCCTGCTTGTTATTAATTGGTGATACTGAAAGAGAATGTAATGAAAACTTCTATATTATGCCATACCCGCCGCCCTGTTTGGGACCAGAAGTTCACCCCCTATGCTGAGATCTGTCAGCTGTGTGGACACAAACTTGGAATGGCAGATTTGCTGCCAGCAGACAGGGTCCCCAGTCCCAGCAGGCAAGAGCAGCTCAGCAGCCTGGCGCAAATGGGGTGAGGCTCCTGGACAGATCACAGACGCCAGGTCTCAGCCGTGAAGGCAGGAGATAGGTGTGGAGCATCAGACCTAAGCATTTCTTCCTTTCTGTTGTTTTTAGTTTAAACTGCCCCCAGAGAGACCCTTCAAAGGAGAATCCATCAAACTCCACAAAAGCAGGAGTGTTGTTGTTTTTTCCTGTCCATTGGTGAGTTCTTTACAAATCATCAGTAGCCACATCACAAATTGAGTTTGAGTTGAGTTCTTGGTGTGGTGTGGTTTATTTCTCAACGTTTATTTTCCCCTGCCTTTAGCATCTACCCCCTGTGGCCACCACCAGATGCTGTTTAGATTCACCGGAGCCCTGTTAGTGCCAGGAGGTTGTCTGATGCGTATGGGGTCCCTATCCCCATCCAAATCAGTGGAGACAAATGTCTAGGTTACACACAAGTGCACCCTCCATCATGAGAGAGGAGGGGAGACACTGTGGGGGGAAGAAAGCCTTAGGGACAGCTTGGCCAGCCTGGATGCCTTGGTAGAGTCCATTTTATGTCCCTCAAGCCCTCTGTGCCTGTGCCCAGAGCTGCACATATGTCTTGGAGAGAGGAGGGAGAGCAGGGGACAGTGGAACAATAAAATCAAAACCACTTATTCTAAGATCTTGAGGAAGAAAGGTCTCTTGTGTCATCATTGTTACCTTTACCTCCATTCACAGGTAGAAGGAGAGGGTACCTGCCAACCACAGCAAGGAGTGTCAGTATACTCACACATTAATATTTTGTTTAGATATAAAAGCATCTTTTTAAAAATGGCTTAGCTAATTGGAATTTAACACCCTTCTTTTCTTTCTTTTTTTCTTCCCCACATAAATAAAACATTTAGTGCCTATTCCCAAATTCTAGTTGGGACTTTAAAGAAGTTAAGAAACCCTTTGGAGGCCATCTATATGCCAAATCTTTCTAGATTGATTTGCTTCCTTATTTTTCACAATTACTATCACATAGTGCCTTGACTACGTTCTTTTCAATGCTTAACTTCACAGGAACAACTTTCTTTTCCTACTGATGGTTCTTTCTCATCAAGTATGGCAACCTAGCACACGTATCTATTCAAGTGTACAAAAAAATGTCACAAAATACTGCATGCTATAAATGATTAGTCTTGTTCTTTTCCATGCCAGGCTAATGTAGTTGAACCAGATTTATTTTTTAAATGCAGGTCGTGACCCACTAAATTGATTTAATGACCTGCAAATGGCCAGGACTTGGCAGCTTGAAAACCACTGTTTTAGTGTCTCTTTGGGTTATCACAGGGGTGAGATAAGGTGAGGATGAGGGGAGGGGCCTCATTCCATCCCCCATCCCTTATCCCTGTGTAATATCCCAATATTTCAGAGAACAGATAGCAAATACTTGAATTATTAAAACTACTGACACCAATGGCATAAATTGTGAACACTAAGCCACAGTTTTCTTTCTTTTGTGAAAATATTAAAAAATCTCAAATTTTCCATGGAGACAGAAAATTAACACATAGAAAATTTGAGCTCTCTTTTCTTTATTCTATCAGTGCTTACTCTGTTCTCCCAATTATTTTTTTCCTCTAAGTCAAAGGTTGTCAAACTGCAGCCCAGGAGCCAAATCTGGCCCACGCCTGTTTTCATAAAATAGCACTGGAACCCAGCCACACTCATTTGTTTGTGTGTTGTTTGTAGATGTTTTCAGGCTACAATGGCAGAGTTGAGCAGTCAGGACAGAGAGGTCTGAATCATTGAACCTAAAATATTTACTACTTGGCTCCTTGCAGGAAAAGATTGCCCACCTGCTCTGAGCACTTGGAAAACAATATCCCTCTGAGAAATCAGGAGTTTTTTCCTCACACAATATTGTTGGCTCAAACCTATTCACTGTTTACTGTTACAAACAGTTTACTGGGATAACAAGGAGGTTACGATTTCTATTGCTATTTAGGATTTACATAGAGCAAATAAATGATGAAATCAGACTTAGAAATACTATTTCTTATTGGTTTGAAATGAACCCTTTCCACTCTTCACTGAATTTGCTTTAAAAAAAAAATAATAATGACATAGGAAAGTAACTTCAGGTGCATGGAATTATGGTCTATTTTGTTGTCTCCTAATTTTTAAAATACATATAAAATTCACAACCTACTTTATACTGTGTTTATGTTAATGTCAAAATTGCTTACCATCAAGTAAAATTCATGGTCCAGGAAGAAAAGTGGTATATATTGCAGAGATTCAAGAACTGGTAACAATAGGTCATTATTTACCTAATGGTATTCTACTTCTGGTGAAAGCATGGCCAAAGGCAAAAGAAACAATACCAGGAATTTCAAGGGCCATCACAAACCTGCTGAGGCGTTTGGAGCCAGTGGCTCCCCAGTGTTGGGCTGGGGGTGCCACCCAGGGTGCAGGCAGTAAAGAACTTAAACACAATAATAAAACCAACTAAACTGGATCTGCTGTAATTGTCACCATAAGCTCATCATTGCAAACACAGGGATAAAATACTCACATAAAATCATTTGTTGACCCAAGTTCTAGACAACTATAGCCACGGCTGAGTGTTGGTGAGTGTTGAACTATGTCCCTCCAGCACTTATATTCACTTCTTAACCCTTGTGACTTGATTTGGAAAGAGCGTATTTGCACATGTAATCTAGAGATTTGCACATTTAACATGAGGTCATGTTAAAGTGTGGTGAACCCTTACTCCAATGGAGCTGGTGTCTTGACAAGAACAGAAGGGAAACAGATACACTCAGGGAGAAGCTCATGAAGATGGGGCAGAGACTGGAGTCAGGGCCAAGAAAAAACTGAGGATTGCCGGCCATCCCCAGAGCTGGGAGAGAGGCCTGGACCAGTCTCCTCCTCAGAGCCCTCAGAAGGAATCAACCTGCCAACACCTTTAGACATGGGTCTCCTGAACTGTGAGAGAGTAAAATTCGGTTGTTCTAAGGCACCCAGCCTGTGAAATTCGGTTGTTCTAAGGCACCCAGGTGTTATTGCAGCCTGTGGTAATGTGTTACTGCAGCCCATGTAAATGTTCATGACTGCATTTGTGGGTTCTGTCATTTGATAAACATCACATTCCACATGAAAGTTAATCCAGAGGACACCAGGGTATACAGTAGGCCCCTGTACAGGAGGACTCAACTACCTGCCCTTATTTGGAGGGGAGGAGCCCACTTGTGCAGCCCAGTGCAAGCTTGCTCCAGGTGTTTCTCCAGCCTCTGAGGGCATACACATTTGTGCATGCAACCATAGACTCTAAATAAAAATGAATAGGACAGTGGCTATAAAGACAAAGAAACACAATGTGAGATATTTCAATCTGCCTTTCATGTTGACCATTTTGAGCTTTCATGTATGCTAATATCTAAAGCAGTTGGGCACTGGAGGAACTGCTAGCCAGAATATTTTTGTTTGTTAAGTACATATTTTAGTTCATAGAATATTTTACCAAAATTGGAAAATGTTTTCCAATAGAAATATGCTATTTTAACCACTCACTTATTTTATAACTAAGGAACAAATCAAGAAAACCATTATTATTTCTGACTATTACATGACCATATCTAAAAATAATTTGGCTATATGAGGGTGAAGAGTGTCAAAAATTACTTGAGTGGAGTGTCAAATATCCTGGGTGTGCCTCTGTGGGATATCAGGCCTGTTAGCATCCCACTTATCACCCCCATGGATGACTACTGCCTCTCTTATTTATGCACCTGTAACCACATATATGCTGGCATTTGGCTAGACGTGGGGCATACAGAGATTACAAAAATAAGCATGCATAGTCTTTGTCTTCAAGCAGCTTATAGTTTATTCAGAAGACTAGCATGTAAATGATCATATATGGCCATGATTTATACACAACCTAGTTGTGCATCTACTATAGCATGAATGTTTTCAAGCTCTCCCCAAAAACTTATATATTGAAACCTCACCCCCACTATGAGGGTATTAAAGATGGGCCTTTGGGGAGGTGAATAGGTCCTGAGGGTACACCCCCCATAAATGGAATTAGTGCCTTTGTGACAAAGATCTCAGAGAGCTCCCTCATCCTTTCCACAATGGTGAGAACAAATGAGAAGACAGTCTATGAACCAGGAAGAGGGCCTCACCAGACACTAAATATGCCAGCACCTTACTCAAACTTTCCAGCTTCCTAAAATGTGAGAAATAAATACCAGTTTATGGTATTTGTTATTATATAACAGCCAAAACAGACTAAGACAACATCAAATCAACTCTGACTCTATTTTAGAAACATATAGACATTCACTCTGGAAAATAGCTTTGTAGGTTCTTATAAAGTTAAACATATCCTTATCACATGACCCAACAATTATATTCCTAGGTATTTACCCAAGAGGAATAAAAATGTGTTCACACACACAAAAAAACACTATATATAAATGTTTATAGCAGCTCTTCTCATAATTTCCCCAAACTGGAAACAACTAAAATGTTCCTCAACAGATGAATAAACAAGCTAGTGTATCATAGTATAACAGACTAAAACTCAGAAATAAAAAGAGACAAATATGCAGCACACAATAACTTGGATGAACCTTAAAGGCTTGTGGTGAGTGAAATAAGCCAATATCAAAAAGTTCTATACTGTATAATAACATTTGTGTGACATTATTAAAAAGACACTTATAGTATTGGAGAATAGATTAGTAATTGCCAAGGGCTAGGCATGAGGGAGGGTACCACTATAAGGAATGGCCTGAGGGCTTTTCTGGGGATGCTGGAACTATTTCATACCCTCACAGTGGTAGGATCCCATGTGTCATAATAGATGGAACTGCACACCAAAAGAAAAATGTAAACTTTATTGCATCATTGAAGGGATTAAGTGGTAGAGAACAAAGACTTGAGGAGGAGATTAAGGCAGGGCTGTAAAGAGCTACACTGAGGTTTTAAATGCATTTTTATTGTAATGGAGAAACTAAAGATTTTTAATCATGAGTGAAAGATGATTAGATTTTGGTTTTAGTAGGATCATTCTGTTGACAGTATCGAAGATAGATTAAAGAGGGTTACATTGAAGAAAAAGAAATCAATTAGTCTTCTATTGCAAGAGAGATCAATTAAGGGCAAGGGATAAGTAATTCAGCTCTGCACATACTGAGTTAGAAACATTTATGGGGCATCGGAGCAAAAACGTCTGTAGGGGGTTGAATATATGAATCTGAAGCCATGGAAAGAGGTTTGAGCTAATAATAGTAACAATTTGGTAGTTGAAGTCATAAGTATGGATGAAGTTACCTTTGATGAATTGCATTGAGGGTCAGGGGGAAACAAGCACTTTGGGAATGCCACTAGAGGGATCACAATATATGAGTTGGGGGATTGTATTTTGCTTAGCAAATTTGGAAGTAAGAAGAACATTGCCTTCAAAACCATAGCAAAAGAATAATTGATCTAGAATTGAAGCTGCAGACAATTAAATGAGGATGAAGCCATCCAATTCTCTCTTGGGAAAGGCAAGTAATGAGCAATAAGCAAACAAAACCACCGGATAACTAGAGTGGGGAGAGTCCACCGACTCAGAGAATTCAGGAGTTGTCCTCATGACTAGCAGGAGGGCTCCTGAATGGGTGAGTGGTGAGTGAACATGAAGTGGTATTTTATCAGGACTGGCAAGTGTGAGTAGAGTCTAGAGGCACAGAAGAGGAGTTCATTTAGGAAGAGAGGAGGGTGGGCTTCGAAAACAACAGTTGCATTTGGGCAAGCTCAGTTGCACAGGCCTTGTGGATAAATAAAATGGAAGAGACCACTACACAGATAGGCTGCAGCCACCTTGTACAGCCCTTAAGTTATTTTGCCAGGAAATTGGATTTTTCCTCTAAATGTACTGAGGGTTCTCCAGGCTTTGGAGGAGCAATGTGACTATGCTTTTGAAAAGAGGTTCTGGTGGCTGTGTCTTGGGGAGAAACATCATCAGAGAGTCCATCACGACACACTCCAAAGGAAAGAGAATGGGCCTAAGGTAGAACAATGTTGATGAGGACACAAAGAGAAGGGAGGAGCCGAAACCGGTTTGGCTCAGTGGATAGAGCGTCGGCCTGCGGACTGAAAGAACCCAGGTTCGATTCCGGTCAAGGGCATGTACCTTGGTTGCGGGCACATCCCCAGAAGGGGGTGTGCAAGAGGCAGCTGGTCGGTGATTCTCTCTCATCGATGTTTCTAACTCTCTATCCCTCTCTCTTTCTCTCTGTAAAAAATCAATAAAAATATATTTTTTTTAAAAAGAGAAGGGAGGAAAGGATTTAAGAAATATTTCAGGTAGAGAACAATGAATTGGAAGGCATTAGAAGCAGGTCAGTCTCTGTGTGGGGGATTGAAGCTAGGAAGGAGACACCTATGTCCCATGCTAGGTTAGGATGCCCAGCCTAGCATGGGACATAGACTGATGTCATCAGCTACTATGAAAGGCAGTGGAAGAACATTTGGTCAATTAGAAAAGGGTGAGTTTCAGGTGTCTATGCATGTGTTCAGGTGTATTATTGGAAATCCCCAATGTGCAGGCTTGACATTATCAGCGTATAGAAGATTTCTCTAGAACACTTACTCCTTAAGGCTATGGCAGTGGAGAAGGAACCCAAAATCCACAATGGAGGGATAAACAGGGTGGGGAGATGTGATAATAAACCAATCATCTTTTCTCTCAAAGAACAGTTTAATCAGCCGCCATCTTGGACTGCATAACGTGGCAGCCATCATATTGGCCATATGGCTTGCAGCTCCCCTAGAGTCCACCATCTTGAAATGGCAAAGGTCAACCTCTCCATTTGAATAGCCCATTGTGAAAGACTGTGTGCCTGAGCTCCAATCAAGAGTAAGGGACAGGTCACATGCATCAAGGATTATAAAGCCAAGCAGACTACCTTGTGGGCACATGCTTCCAGACCATGTGTGCATACCCTTCTGCATAGAAGTACTGATGTTTGCCTTGCTGCTTGGCTCCCAAGTGTGTTTTGTGTATTACCAGGACCCCTGAATTGGGAGGATTGCCTTATTTCTTACAAGAGACATTAATTTCTGACAGCTAATTATAAATTTCCAGAAATGGGTTTGCAGGTAAATTTAATTCTCACTTTGTTTAATACAATATCCAAGTGCTATAACATAAAGTGGAGAGTATTATGATATCCTGTTTTTGTGAGATATTAGGATGAGGAAATAGAGAAAAATACTCATCCATGGTAAAATGTCTTCTATCACAGAAAGGCATATATGTGATAAAGTATAAAGCTGCAAATAATTTGTAAACACTTGGCCAGACAAAGACACACTCTGTACCTATGTGATCTCTTTTTCCTTTGATTTCTATTTCAATAACTTAAGAGATTTCTGTTGTATTGTTAAGTCCCCCACATTTTCCTTAAAGTCTATGCGAAGTTTTTCCTCTTCAAGGTCACCTAACCCTGATCTGCTTGCTCTTGACTAGTGAGTGAGTCAAACAGCTTTCTTCATAAAATGGGTTCATACATTAGATGAGAGGGGTATTCTTGTTGCTGTTGTTGTTGTTGTTGTTGTTGTGTGTGTGTGTGTGGTTGTGGCTGTGGTTTTCTCTTCTCTTTTGGAAACTGAGCTCATTTTAGAAGAAATCTGTTCTGTATGGGTCTACTTTAGTCATCCTTAGAAGAGAAAAGGGACTCTTTTCACTGTCCATTCTCACTGACTTCTGAATCTATTGTATTCTTGGCTAACATAGAACCTCAAAAAAATCTTACTTTAAAAATGCAGAAACTACAGAAGTTACATACTGGTTATGCTAAATAAACAGAATGAGATGTGGAATATGAAAAGACTCAGTACAATTCAAAATCTACTGCTCTGATTAAATAAAATGTTAAGAAAGAAAAGTGCTGCCCACTACAATTAGAATTCAATGTGACACACTGAACAGACAACTGTTTTTTCTATTTCTTAATTTTTCATTTTTAAAAAAAGAATAAATATAAACAGTTAAATTAAAACATAACAGCACTGGAAAGAAGGTTGGAACTGTTGTGGGACAGAAGTGTTGAGAACTTCCCAAGTGAGCCTTGGGAAAGAACTAAGCTCAAAGTCAAGAACTAAAGACTTTGCCAGGAGCTAAAAATCAGGGGAGGGGAGGGCAGGTGTCAGTCATTCAGTCTCCTCTTACCCATCCTAAAATAGAATATAGAGACAAAAAGAAGATAAAACTCTTCCCCCAAAGATAAATCTCAAGCACTGTTTCCAAAGGAAAAAAAAAATCCCAATGAGGTTTTGGGGGCTTAAAAGAAACAGATCAGATCTGAAGTAACCCCAAACCATCCCATGAGCATGAGGAAGTAAGACAACCAGGCCACCTGGAGAGAAATCACCAAAACTGTGATCTGAAGTATACAGCAAGGGTCCCAGGATGGTGTTTTAACTTTGGGGGGTAAACACAGCCGTTCTGAAGAGCTAACAGACATGATTGTAGTAGGCAGTTCATAGCTTCTGCTTTAGATTGTTCTACATTCCTTTCCATGATATCATATCTTTAAGAAGCAAGATTTTCAACAGCTGCCAGACACAAAGCAAATGCCACTAGAAAATCAAAGTGGAACAGAAAATGTGGCCAAAAGGTGTCTGATCTGAGTGCATGGTCAGAAGTACTGTGCAGTTCCCAAGTCTACATACAGCCCACTACGAACTAATAGGGCTTATTTAAGCTTAAAGAGAAATATTTTCTCTTGTAATTTATAAGTATTCATTTTCAAGCTGTTAAGTTTTAGTACATAAACAACTAATAAATTGCTTGGGAAGAGCTAGCTACTTGGGAAGAGGACTGTTAGAAAGTCCTGTTGGCTGCTGTGAAAAAATCACTGAAACAACTAAGAGCCAATGAACCAAGTAAGCGAGGACAACACTGTGCTGTGTTATCAACTCTCAAGGAACAACTACTCCCTTTTGGCACTTGTCCCCAGAGGGGCGTGGAGAAGGAGGAGGTGCCTAGGATGTCCTCAGCTTGTTCTTCCTGCTGTTGATGCCTCACCCACTTATATGGGGCCTATAGTTAACCATTCAAGGAAAAGGTCTGCTCAGGAAACAGATGTGCATACTACAGAGGAAACCCCTAATCACCACCTACGTCAATCAACCTGGGCCTTCATTCATAAAAATGAACCAAACCATGGGCCATCCGAGAGAGAAGGAAAATAGCAGAGTGGAAGATAATGATAATGATGACCAAATAAAACAGTTCACCTGAGAGAAAAACAGGAATACTAATACTAATGCTAATTTAATTTGATCCTGAGAGATTAGAGAGGAAATTGCACCCATAAAATTAGAATTGGCTACAATTAGAAGAGGGAGGAGGGGGGAGGGAAAGGAAAAGAAGAAGAAAATAGCACTCACAGGAAAGAAGGAGGTGCTGGTAATTAAAATAGGATTACAAACATTTGATTGAAATACCAAGCTGCTTATCTAGACAAGAGCTCCCTGTCACTGTAGAGATTGGACAACCGGCAAGTAGTGTCACATAACCCCCTCAGATCTAAAAGTAAAAATAACATACATGAATAAATGAAAAAATTAAGTATTGGAAGATATATAACTTAATAGAGATTTTTAAAAACAAAGAACAAAAATGTTAGTGAATATAAACAAAAGGAGAAATAATTGAAGCATCTTTTCTAGAGCTGAAGCTTCTATATAGTGGTCCAGCAAGAAAAGAACAGGATGAAGAAAAAATACATTCCTACTTAGGCATATCCTGAAAAGAATGTACCTAGAAAACCAAAAGTAAAAAGAACACTGTAAAAGCTTCCACAGCACAAAATAAGAGGACAACGTGTAGGAAGCCAAGTGGAAGCTGTAGAAAGCTAGAAAAACTCACAATTTTAAAAGGATCTAGAAGAGCTTGGCTTTGGATCACTCTTCTTCAAATGGTAGGAGTGAGTGACATAGAATTAACATTCCCTTTGCTACCTATTCAATCACATAGCTTGTTTTGAAGAGAATAAAACTTGCATGATTAAAATACTGTTTGCTGACAGGGAGGGTTATCCTTGATTTAAAAGAAAGAAGCAGCAGAACAAATGGATAATTTTGTCTTGTATTAGCTAAATACACACACAAGTACAAATAAATTGGACAGAGATAGGTAGGAAGTAGATGATAGATAGATAGATAGATAGATAGATAGATATTTAAAAAGATACAGAGGAAACATGTGGGACAGGGGAGAAGAGATGAAGCCATTAGCTTTTTATCTTGCTCAGTATTTCCTCCTTCCCCTTTCTTCTCCTTCTCCTCCTCCTTCTCCTTTTCTCCTTCCTGTTTTTAAAGAAAAAGTATAGATTAGTTTTGAAATGAGGATAAAAAAAATCACCTCACTTTTACTAGAATAAAAGCAGCAAGAAATACATGATAGATAACTATTCAATATTTGTTGAACAAATGAATTAATAATTTTTTTTTTACCAACAGAAGTATATTTCTATTATAATGTTTTTAGTGTTTTCTGAAATTCAGGTTTTCTACCTCTGCTTACATTATATTTGGTGTATTGTCCTAGAAATTCATTCATTTCAGCTAAATTTCAAAATGTATTATCATATGGCTGTGCATAATACTGTTTTAGTTTTGAAACCTCCTGATTGTACTTTTTTTTTTTTTTTTTTTTTTTTTTTTTTTTTTTTACTTAACAAACACACACACACAAAGGGAATTTCTTAAAAATCCCCTTCCAAAAACTATGGGTACATCTACACAATGGAATACTATGCTGCCATAAAAAAGAAGGAATTCTCATCATTTGCAGCAACCTGGATGGAATTGGAGAACATAATGCTGAGTGAAATAAGCCAATCAATGAAAGAGAAACACCACATGACCTCACTCATTTGTGGATGATAAAGAACATTATAAATTGATGGACCAAGAGACAGATATAGAGAAAGTAAAGCAACAGGCAGACTGTCAAATTACAGTGGGGAGGGGAGGAAGATCTGGGGGAGATAATAAATCAAACGAAGGACTTGTGTACATGCATATAAGTACAACCAATGGTCATAAAACTCTGGGGAGGGAGGGTATATATGGGAGGGAGGAAGGGGGGAAAAAAAAAAAAAAAAAAAATATAAAAAAAAAAAAAAAAAAACACTAAAAAAGAAAAAATCCCCTTCCAGGTACTTTTACAAGTGGTAACACATTATGAGGAGGAGTGAGAAGTCTGAGGTACTAGGAGGTTAGGCAGTCTTCCTGAGGTCCCAGGTAAGATGGATGAAACTGAGGTCATCAGTCTGGCTCTGTGTTCTCACCATTAAGCTGCACTTCTCCTCTACCTTGTTCACATTTTTTTAATTGTTTAAAGTATTACAAATAGTAGTACATATGTCTCCTTTTTTTCCTCATTGACCTTCCCCTGGCCTCCCCTATCCCCCCATTCACATTTTCAATGCCGAACATTTGTATGTTTCCACTCTTTCTCTTAGCCTTGATTTGTCACTATTAATATTTCATTTTAAAAAATCAGGTTTTGAGTTACTATATTCATTCTTTGGCTTTGCTGTACCTGTTGTTTTGCTTCTGGAGTGGATTGGAACACCTACTTATATCCTTTGTTATTTATAGATCAAAACCTTTAAAAGTTTTCTCCTAGCTTAATATAGGTTGCGTCCCATATATGTGGTGTGTGATGTTAGCATTTTTATTGTCTCCTAAACAATCTCTTTTCACTTTTAATTTTCTCTGCTACTCAAGGATTATTTAGGGGGTATTTCCAATTTCCACATGGCTTTAGTTTTGACATAAGACTTTTTATTATCACTTTAATGCTGTTGCTCCTGTCAGAAAATATTGTCTAGGAAAGTTATTGAGCTCTTTTTTGAGACACAGGCTATGATCAATGTTTAACTGTACAATGGACAGTTGAAGGTACACTTTTTACAAAAATTTAATAAATAAAATATATTAATTACATTACTTGGTACTTCTTTTTAACATTTGTCTACTTAATTCTTATAAAGAACAGAAAAATTATTAATATATTCTAACTGCTCTGCTGATTTCTTATTGTATTTCTGACTGTTTTTATATTATATATTTTGTTATCTGGCTCATAAATATTCCTGGTTATTATCTACTCATAATAAATTGTACTTTAAACCATCAATTTAAAGTAAGTCTCTTTAATAAGTGATGTTGGGAAAATTGGACAGATACATGCAAAAAAACAAATGAAACTAGACCATCAGCTTATACCATACACAAGAATGTACTCAAAATGTATTTTTTAAAAAACAACAAAAACTTAAATGTAAGTTGTGAAACAATAAAAATCCTAGAAGAAACTATAGGCAGCAAAATCTCAGACATCTCTCATAGATGTATGTTTGCGGATACATCTTCTAGGGCAAAGGAAACTAAGGAGAAAATAAACAAATGGAGCTACATCAAAATAAAAAACTTCTTCACAACAAAAGAAAACATCAACAAAATAAAAATGGAGCCTACTGTATGGAAGAACATATTTGGCAATGATACACATGATAAAGGGTCAATATCCAAAATATAAAAGGAAATCATACAACTTAACAAAAGGAAGACAAACAATCCAGTTGAAAATGGGCAAAAGACCTAAATAGACACCTCCAAAGTGGACATAAAGAAGACCAAGAGACATATTAAAAATGCTCAAAGTCACTGATCATCAGAGAGATGCAAATTAAAATGACAATGAGGTATCACCTCAGACCTGTCAGAATGGCTACCATCAACAAATCAACAAATGACAAATGCTGGTGAGGATATAGATAAAAGGAAACCCTAATACACTGCTGGTGAGAATGCAGACTGATACAACCTCTGTGGAAAACAGTATGGAGTTTCCTCAAAAAATTAAATATGAAACTGCCATTTGACCCAGTAATCCCACTTGTAGGAATATATTCTAAGAAACTAAAATCACCAATCAGAAAGAATCAATGCACCCCTATGCTCATAGCAGCACAATTTACAAAAGCTAAAATCTGGAAACAGCCCAAGTGCCCATCAGTAGATGAGTGAATAATAAAGAAGTGGTACATTTACACCCTGGAATTCAATGCAGCAATCAATCAATCAATTAATCAATATCTCTTACCCTTGAGACAGCATAGAGAGAGGCCTGGAAAGTATTATGCTAAGCTAAATAAGGCCAATCAGAGAAAAAACGAGTATCACATGATCTCACTCATACGTGGAATCTAATGGAAAAAAAAAATAAACTGATGAACAAAATAGATTCAGAGACATGGAAGCATGGAACAGACTGAGGAATCTCAGAGGGAAGATGGGGGAGGGTGGGAAGAGATCAACCAAAGAACTTGGATGCATTTACTAGTACGCAAAACCCATGGACACAGACAATAGGGTGGTGAAGGCCTGGGGTGGAGACGGGGGGCGGGCTAGAAGGAGTCAATGGGGGAATAAAAGGGGACATAAGTAATACTCTGTAATGCACAGTTTATTGGGATCAGACATTCTAAACCTTTCTCTCTGTTTAATAAACACCTAATTATACAAATATGCTTTGCCTAGTTTGGCATATGAAAAACTAGAAGGGAAGATCCCGAACTTGAGAAATCTTTTCCTCTCTTCATAAAGTTTAGCCTTCAGGCTTTGTGTGCCTCTGTGCATTCAGATGTCTCAGTTAGCTGCCAAAAGCTGTTTACCTTACTTGTATGCATAAACCTGTTCTTTTTATTATTGTTGATCACCCCTCTCCTCTCCCTACTCCCCCACTCACCCTCTACCCAGGACAGGTAGCTGCCCAGGCTGAGACAGGGAAGGCCATACATCAAGAGGTGGAAAGCATAAAATTACATCAGTGTATCTCAAAAATATTCACCCTGTCTTGTAACAATTAAAGAAATATATAGCACTGAGATGTTATAACACCGGAGAATATGCCTAATCTGAGAGGGAGTGGGTAAAAGTTTTGTTAAGAAAGTAATGTTTGAGCCGAAACCGGTTTGGCTCAATGGATAGAGCGTTGGCTTGGGGACTGAAGGGACCCGGGTTTGATTCCGGTCAAGGGCATGTACCTTGGTTGCAGGCATATCCCCAGTAGGGGTGTGCAAGAGGCAGCTGACTGATGACTCTCTCTCATTGATGTTTCTAACTCTCTATCTCTCTCCCTTCCTCTCTGTACAAAATCAATAAAATATATTTTTTAAAAAAGAAAAGAAAAGAAAGAAAGAAATGTTTGAGATGATCTCTGACAGGGTTTGTTCCAAGATTTTGGGGGGACTTACTAGCTGTCCACAGACTTAAGACGTCAAGAACTGTGAAATGAAACATTTGGGGGAGATTTGTCCAAGGATTCTCTGGCCTACACCCTATTCTTCTACATGTCATGACTCCCAGGTAGGGAATTCAACTCTCCCAGACACACTCAGAACTGAAGCAAGCAAAACAAAGATCATTCTCTACACATCATGATTCTCCTTTGTCCTCTATAATTTTTCCCACTAGTATGAGAACCACCTGCATTGTGTCTGAAATGCAGTTCAGAAAATGTCTTCAAACACCGTGGAAAACTGGATTATTTTAGGGGAACTGAGCATAAGATAGAATTGCCAATCTCATCTTTCCCTGGTCTTCTGTCTTGGGGATTTCCCTCAAAGCAAGACAGCCTATGGAAAGGGAGTGGAAGTCCTGCAGGGATTCCAGCTCCAGAGGTTTCAGGAGAGTCTACCTGGTTTCCCCATCAATGGAGAAATTATGGATGGGGGAAAACACTGGACTAATTTTACCTTATATTTTCGTGTCTTAGAACTGTGAGTTAGGGAGACAGATCAGGGCGTGTGAGTTATTTCCCCACTTTGTGTGTGTTTCTGATCGACAGAGAAGTTCAGAACGCTAAAGCCTTCCCATTGACCCTGGCCAAATAACTGCACAGCTGAGCCTCAACCTCTGAGAAAGTATCATTGCCAATTTCCTATAAGCTCTGGCATCCTCAAATATCTTACCTTGGCATGTGGATCAGGAGGATTTCACTGGAGAAAAAATATCAATAGGAGGTAAAGGCCCTCTCCTTAAATTTAATCAAAGAGTACCAGCAGGAGAAATCATGATTAAAAAAAAAAAAAAAAAAAAAATTAGGTAAAATTCATGACAAAGTGTTGACCCTGTTTTTTTAATTTGCTGATTTATTTTTTTTATTTTGATTTTTTTTTTTTAAGAGAGAGAGTAAGGGATAGAGAGGAAGAGAGGAAGAGAGAGATTTGTTGTCCCACTTATTTACCGTTGTATAAGACGACTTTTGAAACGAAAAGAAGTCAACCGAAAATCGGGGGCAAAAGACCAAAATTGCACAAAAATTACCTGCAGATCTTGATGGCAAAGTAAGTCTTTTCTTTGAAGTGGAGGGTAGTCTTATACAGCGAATATAGGCCTAAACCTATGTTTTAACTGTAAAATTAGGGGGTCGTCTTATACGCCGGAAAATATGGTATGCATTCATTGGTTGATTCTTATATCTGCTCTGACCAGGGATTGAATCCACAACCTTGGCATATTCAGTCAACACTCTACAGAACTAAGCTACCAACCAGGCTTGTTGCCACTGTTCTGAAAAAACACCACATGCATTTTTTTTTAGCTATACATTTTTATTTCAAAATATCTGATGCCAAGGAAGTTTTTCAACAAGTTATTTCTTTAAAGCAAATCAGAATAGTCATCAATGAGATATCAATTCCAAGTGAAGTTTCCCACAAGGGGCTCCTCTACATATTGCTGATGATGTTTTAATCATCTGCCCTTGGTCTGGGAGGAACGCAAAATCAAGTATTGTGCTGAACCTTGAATGTTATTATGCAAGCAAAATGAATTTTAAGCCTCAGAAAACACCTAAGGAAAAAATGGGCACCCTTTTAATGTCCCTGAAAAAAAAATACAGCAAGGAAAGATTATTTAAGGCCAGAGGTAGACAGACATTCTGCAACTGAGAGCCTGCATCATCCCCTCCCACTAGTCCCCTGCTGTTGTCAGTGCCCAGTGCCCTGGGGAAAACACTTTGTTTTCTCTCCGCTTTCTGACATCATATGATGCAACCTGATGCAAAGTGATATGCATCTTGTCACAGGAGAAATTTAAAGAGAGGAGGGAGTAAGTCTGCAGCTGGTGCGGAAAGTCTCTAGAGAACCGAGGAGTGGGAGCCGAGGGGTGGCAGAGAACCTCTCGGGAGTGTTCACAGGAAACGGTGTGGTTCCGAAGAAAAATCAGGATCCAGTCCTTGAACACAAGAGGGGGAATTATTGCAGGCAGGGGGTCATGAGGCACCTCTCTGGGTATAAAGGGCAATGCCCGTGTAAACATTGCAATGCCATGGGGACGGGGTTGGAGGAGAGCATTCCTAGCAACACTATCTGCTGAGAAAGGGGATACACAGGAGCCGGCACTGGTGCGTGGAGCCCCTGTCTGGGCTGGAGGCCACGAGGGCTGGATGGGGAGCCTCTTCTCCTCCCTCCCTGCTTCCCAAGGAGCACAGCCAGTGTGGCGAATGTCACACCAAATGCGGACAAAGCCAGCAGGGAACTGAGTGAAGACAATGAAAGCTATATGGATATTTCCTGTGGGGGTAGGGGCGCAGATCCAGCTTCTAGCCAGACCCTTAGAAGGTAGCCTGGCGAAAATAATGTACATGATACTCCTACAGCTCAGGTAGAGCGGCTTGCTCTCTAGATCTTACATAAATATGTGGCACCTAGCACACTGCTTTCCGCACAACAGACAGCCAAGTAATAGGTATAGCTACATGAATGAAAAGTACCAGTTACTAGCCATTTATCTCTGGATAAATAAATGAACTGAATAAAGAAAAACTACACACCAAGATAATATTGCATGAAGCTGGATCTCAATGACTACTTTGTTATTGAATCCATCTGTATAATAATAAAGGCAAGCACCGACCACAGATCATGTGCCAGGCACTGATATAAGTGCTTTACAGATACGGAAGCATATCAACCTTTGCAGAATCTCCATTTCACAGATGAGGAAGCTAAAGCCCCTAAGATTAGGCAGCACGCCTGATACCAGAGAGTGCGGGGCAGGCCTGAGGTCAGAGGGTGGGGGAGCAGGTGATATTTGACTTGAGGGAGCTGAGTACTCATCGCTCTCCTAGGTAGCATTTTAGATAGCGACAGCAATTTTTAGAAAACCTGTTTTTTCTTGGTTGTCACATTTGCTTTTCGCTTTATCTTGTTCAGATTATGACTATTCCAGATATGTTTCAAGCTTCCAGGTTGCTAATATCCCAAGTAAACCAGATTGTGTCTTGTTTATTGCTCTTTAGACAGCACTACCAAGCTGGATGTTAAACCAAATTTCCTCTAAGGTCAATGTGAAAGAACACTTAAGCTTGGAAACCTTCTACCTCACTATTTACTTTAAGGCTCAAACACTAACAGGACCCATGAAAGTACTTCAAGTGCCTTTCAGGGGCTCTGAACCCAAGGGTTTCCATCATTGGGGGATTTTTCTTAAGAGTTTATTTTAGTTAAACAGAATTAATTACAAAATTCAAAAATATTTTGAGAATTTTTTTCTCTAATAAGGTTGTGAAAACATCACAAAACAACTGTGATATAACTTACTAAGGACATCCAGGTGTTTCCAAATATCTAAACATTTGGAATTGTGTGCAATTAATGGTTGTGTGCAATTACCATAGAATATCTTTATATTCTATGGTTTTTAAAATGTTTAGCAATTGATTAAGCAGGGTTTGTTTTTTTTTAATTATTAGCTCTTGAGAAAGTATAATTGTTTAACAAATTGGAAATAGAATCCTATTAATTAAAGATCTTCTATGTAAATCATACCTTGAGTGTCATAAAGGAATTAAAGCTTTGCAGTTTTGTTTCCTGCACACTCAAGGTAAAATCATATTATGAGAAGGGGGGGAGGTACTGAGGCATCCATTTATCTACCATCAATCATTTATTGAACATGCACTTGGGTTAACTACTATGTTTGTTAGGCATTCAAAAATGAATGGCAAACTTTCTGTCCCCAAATTTCCTGTCTACAGGATTCCTGTCCGAAAGATTCCTGGTGGGAAAGAGAGGTGAGAAGAGTGAAATCAGTGGTTACTATGAGATCCCAGAGCCAGCTGGCTAGGCCAGGGAGTCTTTCTGGGAGGGGTGAACATCTAGACACAATTCTGTACTAAAGAAAAGGGATGCTACAGTTGCTGGAAATGTGCAGAAGGGAGGAGGGCTACAAAGAAGGTAAGAATTGTGCTGGCTCTAAAGAATAGGTGGAAATTAGATGCTCAAAGGAAAGCAGTGAAGGCACAGAAAGCAGAGGGGGCTCCTTGGTGATCCAATGTTTGGGTAACAATAATAATAGAAATCAGTATAACCAGAGAGAATAATTTTAATAGGAAATAGAAATGTTGACAAAGGCAGATTTGGGTCAGAGTATGGTCATTCGAAATATTAGTCTAATAAGTGTTATCTACATTAATAAAAGAGAAACATGCAAATTACTCTCATTTCACTACATACCAGCCAATCAGAGTGAGTATGCAAATTACTCTCATTTCACGACATACCAGCCAATCAGAGTGAGTATGCAAATTAACATGAACTTGCTCTGGGCCTGTGGGGGTCAGAGAAGTGGGGTCCCAGTGCCTGAGGCTGGCTGCAGCTCAGGAGGCGAAGAAGCTGTCTGTCCCTGATCCTAGGCTGCAGCCAGCTGGAGAAGTCGCTCACACTGCATCCCAGGGAAGATGGAGAAGCTTCCTGGTGGTGGTCCAGGCATCAGCACCTATGGCTGGCTACAGCCTGTTAGACAGAGAAATCACTCATCCCGTGATCCCAGGAGCCAACACCTGTGGCTGCAGCCAGCCTGGGCATCCATGGCTGACCAGAGGGAGGAAAGCCCAGATCCTTGGTGCCTGTGGTTGGCTGGAGGAGGGAATCTGAGGCAGAGGTGGATCAGGGCAATCAAGCCAGAAAGGGAGCAGTTAGGGACAATCGGGATGGCAGGCAGAAGTTAGGGGCAATCAGGCAGGCAGGCAAGCAGTTAGGAGCCAGCAGTTCCCCCTGAGGGGTCCCAGATTGGAGAGGGTGCAGGCCAGGCTATGGGACACCCTCCCACCCTCTACCCCCTGCATGAATTTCATGCACTGGGCCACTAGTCCTGTAAATAACAAGGAACATAGAATGCTTTGGAAAAGAATATTAACATAAAATCAATAATTAAAAATATACTAACAGAGTTGGAAATAGCCTCAGAAAACATCCAGCCCCTGCTCAACTCTCCTAGGTTGGAGGCTCTGTGTCTAGAATGGTGATCTATTTGGCCCTGTGTTCCCCACAGTTTGTAACAGTAATGCTTAATAAACATGTAATTAAAAATGAAAGAAGTCGCTGCTGTAAAAAAGAAGGAACTCTTACCATTTGCAATAGCATAGATGGAACTGAAGAGCATCATGCTAAGCGAAATAAGCCAGTTGGAGAAAGATAAATATAGCATGATCTCATTTGTGGAATATAATGAACAACATAAACTGATGAACAAAAATAGAGTCAGTGGGGGAAAAATATTTTAGAATATAATAGGAGTAATCTTGTTATTTGCAGATTTTTAATATTTTCTACAACTTTTGTGATATCATACTATGTTAGTAGAGTTTTAGTAAGATTATTATACTTAAAATATTTTTTTCTTGAAATATTAATGCTTATTGCATGTAATATTATTATATTTAAGATGGTTTTTCTTGAATAATTGGTGTTTAATGCATGTAACATTAATATATTTAAAATAGTTTTTCTTGAGATATTAGTGTTTATTGCATGTAACAATATTATATTTAAGATAATTCTTCTTGAAATATTAGTGTTTATTGCAGATAACATTATTATATTTAAAATTGTTGTTCTTAAAAAAAAATTTTAAAAATAAACTCTAAAAAAAAAATTTAAAGAAGCAGAAAAATACAGCCCAGAGTTACTGATCTAGTGACTTGCCTAAGGTCACCATGCAGTGACCACACCTAGGCTTTCTGTTCACCCTGAACAGAACCCAGTCTTGCCTCATTTATGAAACCAGAAGACAAGTATTTGGCTACTCTACTTTTGTGTAATTTTTTTTTAATTTCTCATTAAAAAAATTTTTTAATGAGTGTGAAAATATCCATTAATAAATAAACAAATGGCTCAAAATTGGCTTACTGAGCAACATTCAGATGAAAACTGAGAAATGGTTGACGGGGGCACCTTCAGAATTGCATCCCAGCAGGTGTATGCAGGGTCCAGGAGCATAAGTGTGGTAGCTGCTCCAGGTAATTTGGGAGTTTATCACCCTAAAAGCGGGGAAGGCTGTGCAATTCCGTCTTTGCTATTGCAGGACTTTCTGTTGAACAGAACACTGCCACATTGCTTTGGGGAGAAAGTCATTATTTTAAACTCCAAATTTAAAAACAATATTATTCAGAAAAGAATAATCATAGATATAAGTATCTAAACATTATATTACTAGTAAACATTCATTAAATTTTGCAAATCCAGACTACTGATTTAGTTTTGCTCATATACCAAAATAGATCTTTACACCTGGGCTCAGATCACTGCAACCAATAAGCAGGAGCAGGCTGGAAATCAAGCCGCTGTAAGCACCTTCTCTTCGTCCCTTGCAACCCAGAAAGTTAACCATTCCTATCTGAATGTTTACAATACATATGTGGGCATGAATATCAAACATCTCAGCATATTCTCATATTGTTGGCAAGTCAAGTAAAAAGTAGACCATTGTGACCCTAAGAGCTAAAGAAACCTAAAACTGAGCTGATCTCCTAAACTGTGAGCAGAGTTGTGTGTATAAACTTTACCATTTGCTATTTTTGAAGGAGAAACATGGAGAAAGATTGAAATGTGATAAGAGAATCCTTCTTAACCTGAAGTTCTATATATACATTCCTGGTTGTATGGTATATCCAATGTTTGGCGTTGGCCTACCATAGAGAAAACTCCAGAAATATTTTTCTTGAACATAGAAATTATTGTTATTATAGTTCTTATTATATGAGAATAAGCTGAAAATACTGGCATATCCTGTGTATATATTAATGTTCATGGTTACATATAATATACGTTTTATTCTTTCAGATTTGGACAGGAAAAAAATTTAGTGCGTAAACCCTGGCACACTGGATGGTTCACATGTGTGTTCAAATACCTGAGAAAGAAGGGGACCAAACTTGCAATCGTATTTTAAACTCAAAGCATAAAATATGCAACTACGTTTGTGAAAGTATGAGCACACATACTTGTAGCAGTCCAAGGTCCTGGAAATACAAATTCTTTCTTTCACACACTGTTAAGACGCCATTTAGGAACTGAGTAAGGTTTGATGTTTTTGTTCAGTGACATCTGTAGTTAAGACACAGGTGAGTAAACTAGACTTGAGGCTGAAATTATTGTGATGTGATGCTTGAAAGGGAGGAAATGCCTCTCAGAGTCATTGGCTCTCAGAATTAGAGGGAATTAAATGGAGGAGGGGAACTCAGAGTGGGCTGTAGCTGAAATTAAATGGCCTGGAACTCAACTTACCAGTGAGTTAAAAAATAACAACTGTCCTCCCTTCTCCTGCTGCTTTAATTGAAGTATTTTCTATCTGGAGGCCTCTTTTGAAATGCTATACTCCTGGGAGTGGTCACACCTTGAATTATCAGCTAACACTTTCAGAGAGAGTAGCAGACAGCCAGCCTAGAGAAAGAATGGGATCTAGGCTAAGTGCCTGGGCTGGAGGGAAGGCTTGGCCTGGAAGAGAAAGGTTAAGGAATCAACACATCTGCTGATTAGGTGATAAACAGACATTCGCCCACTCAGAGCATTTTGGTCTACAATCTAGATGTTCAACCTCTGGATGCTATCATTCCACCAAAAAGATAAATGATTGCCCTTGCTATGCTGTACGAGCCATTTCAGCCAATTTCCCAGATTTCCTTGGAAGTAACTTGAATAAGCTTGGGGCACAAACAAAATAAACCCTAAATACAGTTGTAAATTACTGACTTTTTACTTCAAACATCTTTAGACCCAACCCTGAGGGGTGTTTGTGCACGTAAAACCAGGCTTTTAAAAGATTATAAATGCATTTTAAGGTAAAAGGCAGTCATAAATCTACATACTGGAAACTCATCAGATTATTCTAGTGTTGCAACTAAGATACCCTAGAAAAAACTGTATTGTTGAAGGAATAGAAAAATGAGTTCTCTTCTGTTTTAGGGATCTATTTTTTTTTTCTCTTTTTCCCATAGTTACAAAAAAAAAATGTTATGATGAAGACTTTTAAAATCTACTCTCTTAGCAACTTTCAAACATGCAATACAGAACTGCTAACTACAGTCACCATGCTGTACATTATATCCCCATGTCCCAGGAATTTATTTTTAATTTTGCTTACCACTCTGGATATAGTATTTAGACATTCAAAGATCTACTTACATTGATCAGTTTCAGCAGAAGCTTGTCACAATACTTCCTGGAACCATACCACATAGAGAAACTAATTTGTTTAATTTTTTCATACTTTTGTCTATAGACTTCCTAGAGGCAATAGAGCTGCACAAGCTTTGCAAAATTTAACTGACCTATTTGGGTCTATAACTGTATTAGAAGATCCTAATGGCCTTACGTGTTACTAAAATGTTGCTGAGTCTGGGCTTTGTGAAACCAAATTTTGTTGATGTTACCTGCACTTCTCCACTTGTGATACTGAGGAACACATCACAATAGAAGATATCAAAAGTAACCTCCTACTCCATTTTCCCATTGATTTTTATCTTCAGTTGCCATGAAACTTGCTACTATCACTAACAACAATGAACAAAACAGAGGTCAAATTTTACTTTGTTTTCAACTCCATCTGATCATATTCATGAGCAATGGAAGAGTCAATGCTCTTAGTATTCTTAAGTAAATATTGGAATACAATTGTTAAGAGAAAGCACACTTGTTCTTTCAATTTAAATGTGACATATGAAGGTGAGCTCCTTTTGTGCACCAGGCATTGGGGATGAAATGACAAAGGGATAAATAAGCACAGCTTTTACCTATAAAGACATCATCGGGTGGCAATTTGCAAACTGGGTCTGACTTATGAAATAACTAGTAATACTGAAATTCTGTTGAAAAACAATAAATGGTTAGGAGACATGGCTTCTAGTAATCTCAATGTTGCCACTTACTAGTTGTGTGACCTTGGACAAGTCACTGTGTCCCTCTTAGCTTTAAGTTTCTGTCCCATAAAATTGGCTATAATGACCAAAATTGTCTGATTCCATGGAAAGAGTCAAATACAATGAGGGAGGAACATTTATGGCTAAAGCAACTATCACTTGTCAAATGTTTGTTACATCATTTAAACCACCTCAATCCTGTGCACGCTTTATCCCACAGGACTCTCGTAGCCTTCAGTTTTCCATCATATCCTCTTTGCTGAAGAAGGAGTCTGCTCTCATTTTATGATTTTAACAATTGAAGAAATATAATTGTTTAAATGTACATACTAATTGGTAAAACTAGCCATATTTTAGGGAAAAAGGGAGAGATACTCAACTTCTCATTATATAAAAAATTCAAAATATCAAGTCAGGTGAGAGAAATACATAACAAAGACCAACACAGCCCCTGGATTCACCTTCTATTTTATATTATTAGTATAAGAATTTCACAAATTTGATAGGAACAGTAATTCAATTGATCTGATTCGAGTAAGGCTGCCAAAAATGAGAGGCAATCTCTTGCTATTAGATTTTGGACTTTAAACAATTATTTTTAAGGGAAAGTTCTATTAGTTACCTGTAAATGCTATAAATCTATTCTAATTTTCCTTAATTCTTTGTATGAAAATCTTCGTGATATCAGTAAGTCTTACAGAAAAGATTCAATGTTGAATGGCATGAAAAATAAGTCAGAGAACTCACAGTTCAACCCAACATGGATAAATTTGAAAGTTATTGCTAGCATGGGCTCATCAAAATGTATGATTTATAATCTATAATGCCTAGTTTTAAGAGCCTCCGTCCGCTTCTGCCACAACATCAATTTCTCGATCTGCCAGGAGAAAAAGATCTTCCTCCTTCTCCACGTGACAGAAAGCCAGGCTGATTCTAAAGCCACATTTGTATGTGTGTTGTAAACAGTGACCTATTCATAAAAAAATATACTATATTGCACCAGGCTATCTTTTGTTCAAGACCAAAACCCACAGTTGACAGAAAAAAATAACCAATCCTGTTTGCTCTTCAGTCCCCAGGTAATGGCTGACTAATGAGATTACCTTCTTCATTTTAACAGATTTTTCTGCTTATGTGGAGACTGGGAATATGAGAACTCCTACTTAATTTAATGCCCCCTGAACACTACAGTGATTTGAAAAAATCATTGTTGTTTTGATGACATTTTTGACATCTGAGACACAGGAACAGTTCACAGTGGGGACACCTAGGTCTCAGATTCAGCCAGCTGGGAGGACTTCATGAAGCTACACTGAGGAGAATAATCCACCAAACCAGTAAAGGGCAACAGCTCTGTAGTACAAAGTGTGTGTTTGAACCCTGGATTTCTACTAACTGTGTGGTCTTGGACAAATTTCATAACCTCTAAGTCCCAGTGGCACTGGTATCACTGCTATTGGGAGGTTTATAGGAAATAGTGCATTGGAAGAATTTTGAAATGCACTTTGCACATATCCTATCTAATAAAAGAGAAACAAGCAAATTGACTGTACCTCAACTACACCCACCAGCCACACCTACCAGCCAATCATGAACATGCATGCAAATTAACCCCACCAAGATGGTGGTTCGTTTGCATATCTAGGCCAGAGCGAAGACTGAGGACAGCATAGAAGGAAGCCAAGCTCTGCAGAAGGGAGTGAAGCTGCAGAGAAGCAAGCTGGGCGGCAGGGGAAGCAGGCGGGGCTGAGGAGAAGGGAGGGAAGCAGGTGGGGTGGCAGAGAAGGCTGAAGGAAGCCCTATTCTTGCAGAAATCTTCCTGCAACAGGCCTCTAGTAGATAGTTAAATAATAGATAGATAGATAGATGATAGATAGTTAGATAGATGATAGATAAACTTTTTTATTATTGACATTTTTATTACATTGCCAAGGCTATCATCACAAAGTATTCAGTGTTTAAATAACAGAAATGTATCTCTCCTGGTTCTGAAGCCCAAAATCAAGGTTTCAGGAGTTGGTTTCTTCTGAGGGGGTTGATAGACAATTTGGTCCAGACCTCTCTCTTTGTGGGGGCCATGTTTTCCCTGTGTTCCTTCATATCATATTCCCTCTGTGTGTGGCACTGTGTCCAAATCTCCTTTTATAACAATACTTCATATAGTCACCATTTAATGGATATGAAATGAAGGCCATCTCAATGACTTTATTTTAGATTAACTTCCTCTATAAAGACCTAATCTCCAAATATAATCACACTTTGAGGTTAAGACTTCAACACATGAATTTGCAGGAGACACAATTCAACCAAATTATAAGAGTAATTGTTATTATTACTATTATTATGGTCATTTTTGGAGCAAAGTTCATTCGTTTTAGGAAAGTATTATACATGATGCCTTTGACACTGGTAATTCTTACCCAACATCTGGCCTGTAATAGATACCTTGGTTGCATGAACGAATTAATGGGAGAATGATGGGTGGGATTCTAGTGTCATTAAGGATTCATGTCCAACTGGATTGGGGTAAATGACAGAGGCCCAGCATCTGTGGGGATGTGGGAGTGAACTGCAGGCATAACTAAGGAAGCCCACCAAGAGCTGGTAGTTCTAAGGCCATGGGAATAGAGGGACAAAGCAAAGATATCTGTCACAGAAGAAATAATATCAGAAAGAAATTAGCAAAAAAGCATGGTTGATGCTGACCTTAGTTCTCTTCCCACCTTTCCCACCTACCAGCTCTATGACTGGCCAAATTAATTAACCTCTCTGAAGTTTAAGGTCAGTCAAAGCTGAATGTTCTGAAACTGGCATAAAGATTCAATGTGGTCATGCATATAAAACACCTAGCTAGAGCCTGCACATCACATACACACAAAAATGTCAGGGTTTTTTTTCTCCCTGCAATTATATGAAGTTCCACAATTCTGGACCTGCTGGATGGCCCAAGGCAGTCGAGTGATAACCGCTTTGGAGACCTACAGAAGGGGGCTCAGGGCACTTCTCACTGAGAAGGCTGTAAAGGCAACAGCACACATAGAGACCACAGCTCACTGGAGACAGCCCAGTTATCCATCTCCATCTCATCAGAATCTCCCAAGGAAGCTGTTCCCAGAGGTGACCCAGAGGAAATGGCCTTATTTTAAATTAGGTTGCATTGTCACCAAGCTGATAGCGTGCTGAAACAAAAGCTTCCTGGGAGTGGAAGAGACTCAATGGATATTTGATTATACTTAGAGATTTTTTTATTTTTTTTAGTCTTGTTTTGTTTGATTTTAATGTAAGAGAAAAATCTGTTTTATTTTAAAGGCCAAACTCATTTTCCTAAGAAATTACAATATTACTTAAAATGTACCTATTAGCCAACTATGGTAAAATCACAACTTTAAAAGGAGAAAAAAACTATCCTTTTATAAAGTCAGTGGAACATACATACACAAAATCTAATTTAAAATACCCAATTCAATGTGCTGATTATAAATATGATTGTAAGTAGCCTGTGGGCTACTTCTGCTTTCTACAAATATGCTTTTCTTTTGTTTTAAGGAGAACTTGGAAATTCTTATGGGCAATAGCAAATTCAGGCAAACAGATCACTTACACAGGGACCCTGAAGATTAATAAAAAGAGGTTCTAAAGCAAAAGGACTTTGGCAAAAGGAAAAGAAGGGGCAGGGGAGTAGAAAAAAATTATCCTGTTGATTTGGCAAGATAGTCTTATTTTTAATTATTTCTGAAACTTGATTCATAGTTGATAAGACATACACACATATATGTATAGATTTACTTATATAGTAAGTATATAAACATATGTATATACTACATACATATTTTGGGTCACATATATATAATATATAAATAACTAGAGGCCCAATGTACAAAATTTGTGCATGAGTAGGGATCCTAGTGGCTACCATCTGCCAGCTGGGGCCTCCTTTCATTCCGCACTGCCCCCTAGTGGTCAGTGCATGTCATAGTTAGTTATGGAACTCCTGATGGTCCACCTCCCAAGGGGACATTTTGCACATTAGGCTTTTATATATATAGATAATTATTTATACCAAATGTATTTCTTAATATTATAATAACATCTTCATACATAGTCACCATTTAATGGAGATACATTAAGACAATGGAGATAGTCACCATTTAATGGAGATATATTAAGACAAAGTTTACCACTAGGACTAAAAGACTATGTTTATATTTATATTAAAGTTTAGTTTTACACTGAAAATTCAGAGCCGGTCTCTCATACACAACAGAAATTGAATATTTTACAGTTCTTAGTATAACTTAGTTTAAAAAAAAAAAAAAAGGTAAAAGAGAGAGACTACTGCTTTTGTAGAAGAAAATTAGTTCTTTGTGCGATATATATAAGAAATGTTGTTGGAATCGAAAGCAATAATTTACTTTTAGGGAAAACAGGTGAATTGGCAATACCTGTGTTAACAAAAGGTCCTTAGCTCCTTGACCGTATTTTAAGGACTTCTGATAAGGGATCAGCCCTGGGATTTTGAAGGGCCCGATGATCTCATCAGGAACTATCCAGCTCCCATTACAACACTATCCACCGTGGTTAACTCATCCTCTCAGAACTTGTTAGGACACAGAATAGCTCCAACCAGGGTCAGACTTGAGAAACCAAACAATAACAACACAGCCTTCAGAGATCAGCCTTGGCACCTGAAACCCAGAGCAGGTTCAAGTTCTCTGTGAACTGGCAACAGGCATGGCCCTGGATCAGTTTTACAGACAGCCTGTTCACCTTCGGCGGGTTGGCTAAAGGAGCGCATTTTACTGCCTGTTGAAGATCGTCTCTGATCTTGTTCCCTGTATCTGAATGAACTTTTAAAGCCAGAGTGCAATCACCTGGACACGTTTCCACATGGCTCCATCCACTAGGCATTCCCAGGGGATTCAGCATGGTGCAGAGGGCTATGGAGGAAAGAGACAGGTCTAAAATACCCCTCTCCTTTCAGGCAGATGGGGTGACAGGAACGATACACAAAACAGAAAAGAATTCATCAAAAGCACTCTGATTTTTATTTTGCTTTTCAAATACAGGTTCTGGATGGAGCTAGCCCTTGTCCTCCAAGGTACCAACTAAAGAGAAAGAGCTAGCCAGGTGACTAACAGCACGACTTCATGGGTTTCAGAAAGACAGAGAAGAGGAGGTCAGAAAGGACTGGCATGGTAGGGGGAAGCGGGGTCCACTGGGCAAAGGGAGAAGGGCAGACTTTGGGAGCCTCCCCGCCCCCAGATCTATACACTGATACTTCCCATTTTCTCATTAGTACATGTCAGCATCATATGCCCTTAAAATTCTGTGCAAATGAAAAATATTAAAAGCAGTTCAGCAATTAAAGATAATTACTTCAGTGGAAGAGGTTTTTGGTTTTTATAATTTCCTCTTTGTCTGCCGAGAGCCAGCCAGCTCTCGGTTACATCTGCCACCGATAGCCTTTGCTCTGTTTACTTTAAAGAATGAGCCACTGTTTGATTTGGTTCCTCATTCTCAATATGTAATCCCTGGACTCTTGATTCTCCATTGAGGGAAGGAAAAACAAAACAACAAGGCTCTTTAAAATCAGAGCAGTGGTTACTCACAAACACAGCCTCAATATTTTATATAACAGTCACTTAGGAAAATGCATGAGAATTTCCCAGCTGGCAGCCTGGATTTGGCAGGTGTAGTGCCACTGAACCGGTTGCTTTTTATTGGGCTTTCAGTTCATTGGGTTTTTCTGGCTGCATTGCAGCAGAGTATGTTTATTTCAAAATATTGTTCACCTATTCCATGGTTCAAAGGGACCATTTGTTCACTTAAAGGGTCACTGTAATGATGGATGAAGACATGGCTAAGGGAGATGAGTTAGAAGTGTAAGTGGGTAAAACTAATAGGAAAACCTAGGAAGATAAATCACAAAATACCAAAGAAAAGAAAAGAAAACAGAATCCTCATTCCTTAATTAAAAAGCAACAAACACATGAAAAAGCCAAAGTAAAATAAACGGAGAAAAACTCCTCCACAGCACACCACACTCTGAAGAGTTTTACTATGTATGAAAATCAATAATCACACCTGCTCTAAATATTTCATTTATGTTATTCATATTTGTCGTTGGCAGCCTTTTCCTGTTGCCTGCTGGATTTAACTAATTTGGAGCAAAGAAAAGTAGAAATTTGTGTAGATTTCATTTTATTCATAGATTGTGACAGAATTTCAGGCTTCACGTGACTGAATGAGCAGAGTGTCTCACCCACCTCCTTGGGTTGAGGTGAAGCGGTGTAATGAAATCACTGTGAATGTGTTACTTCCCCCAGGCCCATGGGTCAGCCCACTTCTAGTGAACAAAAAACTAGATAGTCTATTTTTTTTTTAATCCAGAAAAGCCATTTTTGTAGCAAGAATGAGGGAAACTGTTTTTACACAAGTAACAGGTTTATTGGTTATGATTATGCTTGGTCAATGATGAATCTATATGCAGATAAAAGTGGTTGCTGTTACTTGGTTTTACCACATTGAAATATTCCATTTGAGTGAGATTTTTTTATAATGACATCACTGTGGTTTTCACAAACATTTGCTGTATAAAAATGGTGCAGTTTACAATGTATAGCCTATCCCCTACCTGCATTTATGGCAGCCAAAGAAGAGAAAGCACCACTGCTGGGAGCCAAAAAGGCATTTGAATAAACTTCACTTCCTTGTCATATGACTTTCAAACATGAGTCCTTCCTGAGTCTCATTTTCCTCAAATGTGAAAATGGGGCAGCATGGCCGAGAGCTCCCATAACCATTGAGTTTGCACCCACAGGAGGGCTGAACTCTCTGCCTGACACCTGATATGCACTCGGTCCAGGCACCCTCCTTTTTGGAAACCTCTGCATTATTCCAGCAACAAACACCAGCACTGATGGGTATGTCTGAACCCCTCAGCATATGTGCCAGGGAGGGAGCAGAAGTCAGGCATCTTGATCTCTGTATTTACAACAGACTGATACCCTATGTGTCTCATTAGGCTCACCCCTGAAACTCTAAACTAGGGAAGCCCTGACCTCTAGGGTCAAATGTCAAGCTGGCGACATGAATGCAAAAGTGGGAGGGGATGGGATGGGGGAGTTATGGCTGAATGGAAATAGTTATTCCTGTTATTTACACTCTCCAGTGAAAGTGGGCCCTATTCCCAAACACGGTGTCCACTCTCAGGCCTTGTACCAAACAGAACCTCTCATACACAAGGCACAAATTGTCTGAACCCCAAGTGGAGCCAAATTCAAAGATTTCATTTTTGAAACTACAAACAGAACCACAGCTTTAAAAACACCAGGAAAATAATCTCAACAAGACATTACTATAGGAAAGATATCTGAAATCTCTTTCACTGTGGAAATGTTATAGGTTTCTTCTTCTACTTTCTAAAATTGCTGACTTCATTATTAAAACAATAACTTAATCCGACTGACCATACATGAAGCCATCTTTTATTTACCCTAAGATCTCTCGATCAAATGGAGATATAATCAGTGTTATCAATTCAGGTATTTCTTCGGCATCCATTCCTGTGACACATTAAATCTATGTCTCTCTGATAGAAGTGCATTGATTTTTTTTTTTTTT
The DNA here is from genome assembly GCF_014108245.1 of Pipistrellus kuhlii. Lineage (NCBI taxonomy): Eukaryota > Metazoa > Chordata > Mammalia > Chiroptera > Vespertilionidae > Pipistrellus > Pipistrellus kuhlii. Next base: position 159,319,976 of record NW_023425529.1, read on the forward strand.
CCCACAGCAGGATTTTTTTTAGCTCCAAGAACAGCTGAGGGTTGCAAAAAGGAGCAACTGGCCACAAGGAAGACTCTGCTTGGTTGATAAGATAGTTTAAAAGAAAAATCACCTTATTGCACATCCTGAATAACTGTCACAGGAGGTCATGAACACTGTTTGATTGGACCATAGCAAAATGTTTAATGTATCAAATTCTCCAGAGTTCACAATAACTGCCTCACAAAAGGCCTGAACTTAAGTCTCAACCCTTCCTTCATTTCTTCACTTATAAAACCAGGCCTGTGACCATGTGAAGCAACCTGGACAACATGTGTGTAGATCCAGTCAGCAAATTTATTGTCCCTACAATGGTTTTAATTATAACACATCTGCCTGACTGTCACTGAGGACAATATAATTATTATAAAACTAGAGGCTCAGTGCACAAATTCGTGCGTGGGTGGGGTCCCTCAGCCTGGCTGATTTGGGCCCACCAGCAGGGGAGAGGTACCAATGGGAGGTTCGCTGTGGGTGCACACTGACCACTAGGGGGCAGCTCTTGCACCGCATCTGTCCCCTGGCCATCAGTGTGTGTCATAGCAACCATTAACTGGTTGTATTGGTCATTTAGGCTTTTATATAGATAGATATAGAATACTGGATAGTAGCCACCTTAAGATAGGGTGCAAGCACTTAACTAATCCCTGAACCTGAATTTGTCTAAGTAATTTTGTAAATCCTTGGAATAGATTAAGTCAGGTGTTTAACAGAGAACAGAGATATGTCTTACTAAATGTATATATATATATATATATATATATATATATATATATATTATTGATTTTTTACAGAAAGGAAGAGAGAGGGATAGAGTTAGAAACATCGATGAGAGAGAATCATCTATCAGCTGCCTCTTGCACACCCTCTACTGGGGATGTGCCCGCAACATGCCCTTGACCAGAATCAAACCTGGGACCTTTCAGTCCGCAGGCAGATGCTCTATCCACTGAGCCAATCCGATTTCGGCTGTCTTACTAAATGAAGAACGTTTTCTTGACCCTCAGGTCTGTCTCTTCCCTACAGTGATGAGTAGCCTCAGCCTTGAACAGCAAACTTGCAGATTAATGAAGATAGTAAAATATATCCCATCCTCCTGCCTCCAGGTGTAATATTTTATTCCTATAAGAGCCCTGTGAGCCTGGATTTATGTGGACTTATCTTAATAGGCAATATTCAATCATAAGGTTTCCTCTTGTCACCTCCAGGCTTCCTTAAATTCAATATCCAGTCATGAGTGTTGATGAGCATTCCCTCCTCTTCTGGTAATCCTATCTACACACCTCCCCCCCCCCCAAAAAAAAAAAAAAGAATTAAAAAGGGAAATAAAAAACAAGCAAGAAAGATGGCCAGACAAAATGTTTTGCAGTTCCAATGTCATTGGAACTGACATGCCTTGCTCCCCCCCATTATGTGTCTAATATAACCTCAGCCTCAGTGGAAGAAATCATTGTTCAGGTTCAGCTTGCAAACTTGCAGGAAAGGTATAAAAATCCATGGGAGTCCCCAAATTGTGACTATTTCTAACTTCCTAAAACATTATAATATAACTAAAGTACTTACATGTATCTGCTAAGAAAGAAAGTAGTATGCTCAGTTTCCTGGTAGATGATGATAGGATGATAGGACTCCTAGGGATTGGAAGTCCAATATTTTAATCCTCAGTCCATCCTAAGTCAAGTGCTTGCCAATGACCTTGGAACAGGACTCCCCATCCAAATGCAGCTCTGGTCTGATGAAAGCAGAGGGGGGTGAGGTCAGAGACAGAGGCAGAGGATGCTTACCCACAGCTGAGCTGTGGCTGCTACTGCCAGAGAAAATGGAAGGGTTGACCCCTCCTTATGCAACTTCTGAAATTAATTTGGTACTTAAAATCAGAGGTGCATCAAAACATGGATTACCTGAGGTTGCCTTTGCACTAACAAAGGCATCTCTTCAGTGTGGTGAATCGGTGTGATGGCCCAAGGCCCAGAGCAGTGATTTGAGAAAATCACCCAGGGCAACAATTAGGCAATGAGTCTTCAGTGGCTGCCAGACATCTCGCTGAATATTGGAGGAAAAGAGAATTTATATGTAATCCAATTTAGAACAACAACAACAACATCAACAACTTAGTGTTCCCAGTTCTGCCTGGGAGGAATCCAGCTCAAGTCTGGAGAGAGCTAAGAACAGCACACCAAGCAGGAGGCCTGCATTCACAGACCAGGGAGAGTGGAGTTGGCTCTCCAAGCTCTGCTATGCCACTAATCTCACAAAGTTTAGTTTCCTCATCTATAAAATCGAATACCTACCTCATAGGTTTTGTGAGGATTCAGTGCCAGCACATAAGCTCTCAGCAAGTAATGGTTACTGTTATCATTATCCTCCAGGTTGCTGTGGTAGATTCAACTGAGAAGCAAAGGACATGATCTTTGACCCATCCCTCCTCTCAAACTATTGAGAATCCTGATATTACCTTAATCTAAGCTTTATGAGGAGCTCTCTATATCAGACCTCAGAGGAGAGACTTCCAAGAAAGAGCTACAGATGTAATTATCAGCTCAAATAGGAGGTAAATTTTAACCTCATGGTACCATTGCAAACCTGTTTATACCTGAAGTCTTGGAAGTTTAAACATGGGAGAAATAGTGAAAGCACACAAATATTAATCTTAGCAGCAGGAAGGAGCCCAAGACGAGCCCCAGAATCTCTGGCTAAGGGGAGGCAGCTACTTGATTGGTGCTAAATGGATGAATGTTCCTCTAACACATGGCTCATTTTCCAATGAAGAACCTCAGCCCTCCCATGAATGGATGAAGAGGGTGTGGCCTCTGGTCAAGGAGAGATGGGTGAAGACAAATGATAGTGTGGCTACCCTCAACTGGGGTCCACCCATTCTCTTGCCAGGCATCTCATGAACCATCTTAACTGGGAGAGGCATGAGTCAGAGACATAGCAAGTTTCCCTTAACATCTAACTACCTTTTATTCCATGTATTTTATGTGGCAGGCAATTTGCTGGCTGTTTTAAACTGGTGATATTTCTAATTCCCACAGTGATCCTAAAATATAGCAATTATTGAATCAGTTATCTGGATAAGAGAAACGGGGTTCAGAGCCATTGAGTACCTTGCCCAGCTCAATAGATAAGTGTATATACATTTTGGGGGGACACCCTAACAGCTGATATAGCTCATTGTTTCTGCCACTGCCAAAGAAAATGGAAGGGTCGCCCTTTCCTTATGCAACTTCTGAAATTAATTTGGTGCTTAAAATTAGAGGTGCATCAAAACATGGATTACCTGAGATTTCCTTTGTTCCTTTACTCTCAGATTTAACCCATTGGGATTAATAATTATTCGAAGTGTGTACACATACATCAATCAAATAGCTGCCTCCCCTGTATATTGATATGCATATCACTTTGCCCGGTGTTCCTTCCCTTAAATAGGGTGGGCAGGAGTGCTGTCACTAAAGAAGCTGCCAGCCACATAAGGGATACCCTGCAAGGTACTAAGTGATGGGTTCGGGAGTGAACATGTGAGTCTCCTGGAGCCAAAGTCATGTTGAGGGAAATTTGTATGGATATTAGGGAAAATCTCTTTCTGAAATTACTAACTTTAAAGGGGGTGTTGGCCCGGGACTGCCAGGAACTTACTGTGTCAGGACATAACACAGAGGAATACAGTATGGGGAGGTGACAAGAGAAATAGATTCCTAGGAGCATCATTGAACCAGGGATCCAGCAGTGCCAGGATTTCTGGGCCAACGGTCTTCAAATGGGTCCTGGAGCAGAAGTAGCACTTGAAACCTTGTTGGGAATACAAATTTCCAGCCACCCAGATTCCCTGAATTAGAAACTCTGGACTTGAGGCTCAGTGATATTCTCTTCACAAACCCTCCAGGTGAGTCTGATGCTCGAACCATTTGAAAACCCCTGCTCTTGATCAATTTGTGGAGTTTTTAGTTTCATGAATTAATAAACTCCTGTTTTTTGTTGTTCTTGTTTTTACATAGACTTTGATTATAATAAAAGAAACAAAACCAAGATAGTTCTGACTTATTTTCACATAAAATTAACTAAAGTCATTTTGTAAGTTGCAAGCAAATTTTAATTATTTTATAATAATAAAATTTTTAATCCATACATGTCTTTGAGGTAGCTTTCAGTTTTGTTTGTTTGCATGAGAGGTAAGATATCCTCTTGATGCTTGCAAGAAAGAGGCAATATGAAGCTACACAGATGGAAGTACTCGATGACACAGTGAAACATATTACAGAACATGTGGAAGCTGAGCTGCCTGTCCTATGAGAGAGTTAACCAGAAGGCAGTGAGCAAAAACAGTCTGGGCCACAGTCACGTGACTGGGGCCAGAAGTGTAGATCTGGCCATTGGACAACATCATAATTAAAACAACATAAAACTCCAACAAAGAAGAGAAAATAAAAGAAAATGAAATCTTTGAAGAAAGAGTTGAAAGATGGATATGAACTACATCTTTACATCTACTAAATGAGTTGAGAATAAAAAGCCCTGAAAGATAACACAGGATATCAGAGTAAGGAGAACAGTGAATGAGGTACAGTGCTTCCTTACTTCTGTGGTGGTCAGCTTCCTAGAGAGTTCCCAATGAAGCAGAATGTGGGCAATTGTTTAAAGCACCTCCCAGAGGTCAAAGGGTGTGGGCTGAGAAGGAATGTTGAATTTGCCAATCGAGAATGCTGGTGAGCTGTTCTGGCAGAGCTGGGAAGATGGGAGCCACACTAAACTGGAAAGTGATTTAGTAGATGCTACCAGCGGTTGTCCTGGGGGTGAGAGGTACACATGGATGGCAGAAGGTTAATGTAAAGCCTTGAAGATAGCTTGTTCTATGAGAGGGGAGGTTACTTCAGGTGTATAAACTGAGAGTAGAAGTGAGTACAAAGCCATGAAAAAGTGAGAAGATATGGGATAATGTATGAGCCAACATACTTGAAAAATTAGGGAGGCTCGTGGGTATAGGGGAGAGTGTGTGTGTGAGTGTGTGTGTGTGTGTGTGTGTGTGTGTGTGAGAGAGAGAGAGAGAGAGAGAGAGAGAGAGAGAGAGAGAGAGAGAGGTTGAGAAAGAGAGAGAGAGAGAGAAAGATTGAGAGAGAGAGATTGAGAGAGAGAGAGAGAGAGAGAGAGAGAGAGAGAGAGAGAGAGAGTCCAAGCATGGCTTAGGTTAGAGGTTGGCTAGAACCCAAAACTTGCAATTCCTGGGTTCTGTTCTTTCTACCCATAGATCTGCATTATGTCTCTTCAAAGGCAGTCATCTATTCATACAACAAATATTCATGAGCACCTATATACCAGGCAATGTGGCTGTGCACAGGCAGTTAACAGCTCCCAAAGGGGTAGTTGATGGATAGGATAGGGGCTTTAGCTCCCACTTTGTATGTTCTCCATCAACTCCTCAAGTCACCTCAAATATATCAAATGCATACAGATTATAAATTGGAACATTGTTCTTGCTATAACATTCAGTTTCAAAACAAGGATCACTACCTTTTTTATGGGTTTCTATTCCGTAGAAATTAGGGCAGTGTCTGCCTTGGAAGACTTAGAGAGGAGTACACAGAAGACCAAAACTGTGATTGTGTTGCTGGTGGAAATTGTGTTCTTTCATGGGATTGTGGGAAAAATTATTTCATGGATCCATACTTGGGAGATTGTGGTGTGACAAGATTTATTCAGGAAGACTGTTCCAGAGTTTCCAATGTCCCATCTCCATCCTATCAGCACTGGGAAAAAATCCAATCTTGTCTTCATGGAGTTCAAAACAAAGGCCAGTGTCTAGAGTTTCTTTTTCATATTAAAGCTTAGTCCTTTGGAGCCCACATAGACTGCCCCAGCCAATTGGCTTGCTAGACCTCCATGGTAGCATGTTCCCAGGCAAGAGAGTACACTAACAAATGGGTCTAGTGGAGGGGGAGAGAGAGAAAGAGCTAAAGAGAATAAGAGAGAGAAAGAGAGAGAGAGGGAGGAAGAGGAGAGAGGGCAACTTATTTGTTTCTCTGGGGTTTATATCAACTCAGGCTAGGGAAGGACAAGGAGCTTTTCCAAAATAACCAATTTTCAAGCTTTTGTAGGCTTCTAATGGGCCCACACCCTGATCCCTTCCCCAGGTTAGGCTGAAAGGGCTCTATGGTCAAATACCACTTCCTGTGCCATTTTGACTTCTACATATGTGCTTACTTCCCCCTACTTCACACACAAACCCCTCCTGCCCCTAACAGTTCATACTGGAGTGCTGCTGGGGAGATTTCCTGTCCACTCTGGGGCAGTCCCCTATGGTGTGTGTGAAGCTGTAGCTTCCTGATGTAGCAAATAGGCTCAGTGTCCCATTCAGCTCCCCAGCCCATTAGGCTCAACAATGTCTGATTCCCTTTGTTTCCTTCTTTTATTATCTAGCTACCTATAGTAACAATTACAGAAGCTGAAAGTCAAGTGAAGGAGGCAGACATTCAGTTAACAGTGACAACACCAACTATGTAGAACATGCTGAGAGAAGTAGACCGGGGTGCTCCAGTGTGTACCTGGGGGTCATAAGATTCCATCAGATAGCAAGGAATGTTCTCAGAGGGACTGAGAATGTCCTGAACATTGGGGGCCTAATATGAGATGTCCAGTCTGAGAAGAGAGTCAACAGGATGTACTAGGAGAAGCAGGAGGGAAGAATGAGCAAATTCAGAAAAACCTAAGACATCCTGCTTGTCCAGGGCCAGAAAGGAACTCCACATGACTGTAAGTCTGAGCTAGTATTTGGGCTTTCTTTTAAAGGCCATCAAGAGCCCTTGGGCAGAAAGTCAACTCTGCCAGTGTGGTAGATGGGAAGGAAACTGGTGCCAATAACAATCTAGGCAAAAGATGGGTGCAATGGCAGCGGAAACTGGACAGGACAATTCAAGGAAGACAACTGGGCTATGGGTGGGTATGCAAAAAAACATGAAAATATGTACAAATTTGCATAGAAGAGCAAATTTGCTTTTCTTTCTGGGGAGAGTTAATTCTTTTAAAAAGTCTGTGGTTCAAGAAAACGTCCATATATTTTGGAGATGCTTGCATGTCTACTGGCTAGAACTGGGTAGTTTATTGGATAATGAGGGATCACAGTGACATGTCCAAGCTTCTGGCTTCTCCCCAGGGTGTCTCCTCCACAGTTTGCATGTATGCTGCTCATGCGTTGTCTGTGAGCCATTGAGAAGGCAGGAATCAGGAGGCGCACATGCATTCACATGTGGGCAAGTCTTTGGGCAGCTGCACGTGCTCTCTAATGAGGTTAATTTTTCAAGCACCGAGTGAACCTGTCTCAGGTCAATCTGGGAAAGACTTGTCAGTTTTGTTTCTCCTTGCCTTGGACGATCTTTGCGTCAGCCAGAGAGTGATCCTGTGGACCAGGAGAATGCGATAGATTCTGCCCAGGTCATGGTTAGAGACCTCAGCCCAGGAAATGAGCCTCACCCCAGGCCAAGTACAGAACAGTTTCCTGAGCAGTGTGAGGCAGCCTGCTTCACACATTTCAAAAGTAGCCAGCGGCTGGAAAAAAAGGAAGCAGCAAAAAAAGAGAAAGGAAGCTGGCATCCCCCTCCCTACTGCTATCCCTGCAACTCAGCTTTCAGATCCATCCGGAACAATTGCCTGCAGCCACTAGGAACCCTTCACAAAGCGGGACGGTCTATTGCAAATTAAAAACAACAGCCTGCCAATCAAAGGCGATGTTTCTAAGCACTGAAAGAGGAATACTACTGTAGGGGGCGGGTAAAAGGGCTTTGAGCACCTTCTCCGAAGCCACTCACACACAAAAGCACCTCTGTGCCTTTAAACAGGAACTCCTGTAAGTGTCCCCGGGTTTCATAACCTGGATGCTGCCCGCAGTGATGTGGTTTGGAAATTAACCTTGCTTTTCTTCCCACTGCTGTTTTACATATTAATTAAAGTGTTTTCCTCAGATCAGGAATGCCTGCAGGCTGGCTGGGTTCTGCAAAGGCAGTTCATTCCCTGCTGCTCCGCCCAGCCACGGTTGTGCAGAGTTCAATGATTAAAACTTTCCCAGGTCTGCTGTAGACCCCCGTCTCCCTTCACTGGCTTCGACATAGAGAGCACACACTTGAACTTGTCCTTTAAAAAGTCATTGTTTCTTTTCCCCTAAGACAGATCGTGCAGAGCTAATTTAGGGGAGTGTGTTTTAGAAGAAATTGTTGAGAAGGTAGCCAACTATTTTCTCCAACTCGTTACCTCACACATGAGTCCACGTCTGTCTTTCTTTTTCTTTTTCCATCAGTGCTTGGAAAACATGTGTAAACAACTCACATTTTATGAATGAGTTGACTTGTTTAAGTTTGTTTTTAGAGAAACTGGTGGCTTAAAATTTGAAGGTACGGGAAGATCAGATCTCCTAATGTGTGCAAGTGTTCAACAGAGTTCAGAGCCCAATCGCCTGTTCCATTGTCAGACTTTTTAAGTTCCCATTTCCAACTTTGAGTATCATATTTTTTTAAATGTGCTTAAGATACCCAAGAAGGCCAGGATTAATTTTCTATCTAGGTACGAGTTAATATTTCTGCCACTCAGGATAATAAAATGAATTCATAGTTACTGCCTTAGATCTTGGATACTTTAGCCCAACACATTCTTTTCAATTTTGAATTATAATTTGGACTGTATCCATGAAATTCTTGGATTATGTTAAATAAACACATTTTTGTGATTTTAGATAACCATTTTTTTTTCTATAAAATCAAGTGTTAAGTGATCTAAACTTGTAGGCAGTTAGACAAGATCAGAGCAAGGGTGATAGGCCGGGTGCAAAAGGGTTACCAGGGTGGAAAGCCTCAGGTGCCTAGCAGTAGGAAAAACTGGGAAAATAAGCATCTCACCCCCAGGTAACCTTTTCTCCCCAGCACAACGTCATTCGGTCTAGACACCATGACCTTTTATATCATTGGTCATGCAGTTTGGACCCTCCCCGGACCTTTCCTCCCCAAGCATGTTGCTAGTCATGAGAGTTAGATCCCCTCAGAGGGAGAATGAACAAGGGGGCTGGATAACAGGTCTTAAGCATTAAACCTCTAGGACAATAAGGTTCTGACCCTCATCAAATACATCTAGGCCTCGGTTGTATTCAAATTCTAGGGACAGAAAAGCAGCAAAAGCCTCCTTCTCATGACCTCAGGATCAGCTGCATTGACTAATATCCTGCTTTAGTGCCAACCAATCGATGGCAACCAGGACCCTGAAAGGACACACCAGGAATGCTGATAAATATTCTACTGAGAATAGAAGACAGTCCCCTCCCCTCCCTAAAATCACCACCCTTAAAAGCCCTTATGATGGAGGACCCAGTGCCTTTCCCCTCTCCCTCCTTCACCCGCTATCCTCTCACCCCAGGCACTTTACCTCCTGAGCCCATTTCTTCTACCACTCACTTCTCCCACCTCTGTGAGTTTCTAAATAAACTTTCTCTTATAGTTTGAGTCTTGGCTCTGAATTCTTTCTTAGCCAAACTCAAGTGCTAAGGTTGCTTGAGACAAAGTGTAATCTGACTACACCAGGTTACACTTGGTGCCATTCTAGCCACCAACAAAACTATAAATTGTAGGGGCTATAAAATGTAGGGACAATTGGGAATCTGTAATGAAAGTATTTAAATTGATACACCTAAAAGCAGAATATTCCAAAATTAATATAAAGGATATTTGGTAGATCCCAGTACAGAGAAGTCTATCTTGTTGATTTATTAAAAGAAAATAAAGCTACTCTCAGTATTTTCCTACTTGGTATTTATTTGTAAAATTCAAGAGAGAGTAATGTAGGTCAGACTTCATTGAAATGAGAGTTTAGGGGTAACCTCCATACTATATGTCAGTGGTAGCATCAGAAATTTCATTACTGTTGACTTATTCCATGAAAATATGTCTACAGTAAACCTTCCTGCATATTGTACATGTGCCAGTAGAATGGCAGAAATTCTGAACAAAGCCATTTAATTAATAGGAATTTTAGTGGCCCCTGTGCTGTAAGTCAAGAGACGGGGCTGCTTCCTATCTGGAGTAGCCAGGAGTCCACTGTGTCCTCAGTCTCAGATTCTCACCTGCATTGGTTTTGTCACAACACTGAAAACTCTTTGTGTCCTGGGCTGATCCCCTGAGAGCATTCTTATGTCCACTGAGTGATCATTTCCAGAACTTTCATTTGGCTGGGAAAGTCCTCCATGAGCTGTAAAAGTCTCCCTCCCTGGGCGTGCAGCAGTCCTGAGCCATACAACAGCACAGTGGTGGCTTAGTTGCCCCTCCCAGAGAGAACTGCAAGTGGGACCAGCCGCCCTCACTGCTGTTGGTCTGCCTGGATTTAGCTTTCTCTTAAGAAACTTTTGTCAAAATGTTGTGGTCTAACCCTCATCTTATAAAGGACGCCTCAAAAAAGTTGAATTATGGAGTCATTTATTAAAGGCTGGTGGCATGCGAGGGACTAAAGCTCCAAATCTCGCAGCCTCGAACAACTTGCCACTTCTGTCTTATATTGGCAGAATATCACAAAAGTATCAATTACATCTTTGGGTCTGGAATGAGAAACCTGTTTAGCGATTTTTAGAAGTGGAACTGAGCAAATTAGTTATCTAAAGTATCTATGAATCACTGAATCAACAGGAATACACTATCTGTAGCTACTGAGACAACTTAGGATTCTAGGAAGAATGTGCTTCGGTGACCAGTGAGATCACAATCAATGGGATATTTAAACCATTATTAATGGAGTATTGTGATCGCATACAGAAGTTCAAAAAATCAAAATAACTCTTCTATTATCTTAGCAAACAAATGAATACAGAAGCCAAATAGCACCCAAGTATGATTGCTACCATACTTCATTTTGAAGCTGGCTGGGATTTGTAGCAAAGGAACAGCCTGTACAAAGTTGCAAATCCCCATCATAAGAATAATCCAAAGAGAGAGAAACCATTGATTACCTGTCAGGAATGTCATCAGGTTTTCTGCACGGGAAAGGAAACAAGATGCAACCCCTTCTGAGGCTTTTTCAATTCCAACATTCTGTCAGATGTTATACCTGTGAAAAAAAGAAACAACTTGAATCCAAATCCTTCCCTGAGGGGCAGTTTAGTGGGTTCAAGAGGTTACTTTGGAAGGCAACTCCACAGCTCCCAGTGGGGAGGTAGGGAGGTGGGGAGGTGGGGAGGTGGGGAGGTCGACAAAAAAGGGAAGTTCAGTGAAGGATGTGCTTGGGAGTGAGTTAATATGGGGGCAGTTGGGAGTCCAGGTGGCTGAGGACCACATAATCAGGGAGGACACAGCTCGAGGTTTCCCTCAGGCAGGACCATGAAGAGGTAGCAGGAGTCACAGGCCACAGGGAGCAGATGGGGGTGTGGTAGGCCCCAAGTCCTGCTAGGGTGACTTTGAGAGATGCAAGCAAAGTGGTTATCAGGAAAAGCACAGCAGGCAATGGGAACAGGAGTTTCAAGGAGAAACTTTCAGAGAAGCTGGTAACCAAACCAAACCAGGAAGCTTTTCAGGACACAGTTTTCCTCCCAGTGAAGTTGGGACATATCTGACCTATTTTCTTAACAGGATCACAGTGCCTCTTAATAAAGAATAAATCGAAAGGCAGCAGGGGCAAAAGCAGGGTGACCAGTTAGGAAGGAAGCCAAAATCCAGGCTAGAGGAGGCATCTGGGCCAAGTGACAGCAGTCGGAGCTGAGGAGCCTTCAGCAGTGGCCAGAGGTCCTATTGAAGGGACAGACCCCCGGACTTGCCTCTTCTTGGAGAACAGGAATATTGCCACCTGCCACCATGTTTGGCCTAAGCAACTGAAAGAATGGAGCTGCTGTATGTGGTGGTGAGGCAACAGGAACAGTAAGGTCAGGAGGAGGGACTAAGTTTGGGAAATAACAAACTTCCAATGCTCACTAGCCATCAAGTGGATAATTTGAGGAGGCTTCAGGGATTACAGATCTGGGGATGTGAAGTAGAGAGCCATGGGTATATAGAGCCATGGGTATATAGATGGTTTCTGCATATTTAGACATGGGATTGAATGGTGTGACCGTGGTAGTACATGTAGAAAAGCAGCACATATGTCTGAGGCCCAAGATGGAGAGATAATGTCAAAGAGACTAAATGAGAGCAGGCAGAGATAAAGGAGGGATCTGCATGATTGAGGGGAGAGAGAGAGAGAGAGAGAGAGAGAGAGAGAGAGAGAGAGAGAGAGAGAGAGAGAGAGAAAGAAGGGAAGGGAAGGGAAGGGAAGGGAAGGGAAGGGAAGGGAAGGGAAGGGAAGGGAAGGAAAGGAAGAGAAGAGGAGGGGAGATGAGGGGAGAGAAATGGAGGGAGGGGAGGGAAGGGAAGAAAGGAAAGGAAGAGAAGAGGAGAGGAGAGGAGGGGAGGGAAAGGGAGGGGAGGGGAGGGAAGGGAAGGGAAGGGGGAGGGGAGGGGAGGGAGACGAAAGTATGAGCTAAAACAAATTTTGGCACTTAAATACAGTAAAGAATGTGAAACATTGAACTTACTAGAGTGAGAAAATCTTTGTTTTTGTTGCACTAATGGGATAAAAAGTGTAGGTTTGCAGATGATATTCTTTTTCTGTTTAGTTGCCCTGACGTGGGGGCTTGGGGGGGAGGGAGGGCAGAAGTAGGGATGAGGGGAGCTGAACTCTGTTGCTTCTGACTCAAACTGTTATTTTATTCCTTATAATGTCCCTGCATGTTTAAAGAAGTGAATGTGCATATTGTGGGATTTAACATAATTTTCAATGAATGAGGGAATTCAGGTAGAGGGTTTCTCAAAATGCTAATATCAAATGGTCAGATCTTCTAAAGGAACATCTAGGGCTCATTTTATGAATAGGTTTATTAAATCCAAGAAGTCCTCCCAAAAGGATACACACTCATGATATATTTGCCTGTTACACATAATCATATCTTTTAAGAACAGCCCTGCCAAAATACACAAAAGAGTGTCACTGAGTTACCCAAACTGGCCACAAAAGCTATTTATCAAAATGCAAAGTTAGTTTTCTACAGAACTGCCTTTTCATACTAACCCACAATCGCACAAACAGATGATTTTGAAGACCCAAAAATTCACATTTTTTGAGAGATCCAATGCTATTGGTACAAAAACTTTAATTAGCGAGAGGCCTACACCGCACAATGTTTAAGTTTCCTGAAGCTGTTTGATCTTTCTTGACCACATGGCACACCTCTCCAGTTCACTCTTTGGAGGATTTGAACATTTCTAAAAGTATTATCCCTGAGTTATAAAACCATAGTTACCACCATATTTATATAATCATCATTTATTATTTTGAGTCAATTTTCTAAATATTTGCATCCATGAGAGTCAATCATTCCCTTAAGAGACATACGCTTTAATAGAGAGATAAAACAGGTACACTAATTCAGGGGCAAATATGGGCTAAAAAAATTGATGTGGGTCAGTCATGTGTTTGAGGGGATCAGGGAAGTCATGAAAGAGGTAACAGTGGAGAAGCACCTTCAAGGATGAACAGTTAGGGAAGTGGAGAAAGCATGAAGATACAAAGGTGTAAACGTGCAGAGAGGACCCCTTATTCCTACCTGCCATGGGGCTGCTGCAGCACAGGAGATGTGCAGATTGACTACAGTTGATAAGGCTAGAGTCCAGGTTGGAGATGTAAGGACCTGCAACACTAATATGTAGATGTTGGTCTTTATTTGATAACAAGGGGGAAACTGTTACAGTTTTGTGCATAGAGCAGTGACATAATCCAAGCTGAGCATCAGAACCATTAGTCTGTCTCTATGCAGAGGTGGACTGAAGTGAGAGAAACTGAGACAGGAAGTCCAGGCATAATAAGCAATGTTATCAGTGGGTTTGGATGGATTCCAGTGACATGTCAAAGACTGAAATTGATTGAATGTAGGGAGGGTGAAGGAGGCTGTCAGAAATAAGCTGCCCAATCTAAGTTTTAGCATCCCTGACTCAGAGAAAATGGTCAGGAGGTGGAATTGGTTTTTGGGGAAGACAATGATCCAGTTTTGGACATGTTGGATTTAAGATGCCATTAGGGAACACCAAATTAAGGGCATCTCGCAGGCAATTGTACATGCAAGGTTGTGGCTTCTGGGATTTGAGAGGCAGCTGCAGAGAGAAGCCAAAGAGCGAGGTCATACATAGAGAAAGGAAATGAAGAGCTGAGAAGGTCACTGATGGAAATTTGGAGTCGGTGAGGTTATAGACCAGAAGGAACAAGAAGGGGTGAAGGAAGAGGATTATCCAGCAATCAGAGACCAAAAAGTAAGGGCATGGAGACTGTATGTACAGGTTTGGAATCAGACAGACTGGGGTCGAAGCCCTGATCCTGCTCTTTTGTGGTCATAAAACCTTGGGAAATTGGTCTCAACTCTCTCTGATTCATCATGTTTTCAATGAGTTATTGTGAGGGTGAGATGAGGATGTTGGTGGGAGGTCTGGCCCACAACAAGCACTCAAGAGAAAGTGTCATGACTTCATTAAACAGGGATGATGAGTCAGAGGGAGCTGCTCAACAGCAATGTGTTCTTGTTTTGGTAAGTAGAAAGTTGTCAACACAACCATTTCACTGGCTGGCATAGTGGGAGCCAGACTACAAAGGACTAGGGAGGGAGTGACTATGGAAACAGACAGGCATTTCTGTCTTCTCTTCTTGACCTGGAGAAAGTCTTTTTTCCTTTTTTCCAATTGTAGCTGATGATTTATCTTTTGAAGGTTTTCCTTGACTCTTCAAACCAGAATTAGTGGCTCCAGCCTTTGTTGTCCTGATAGGTCTTTTCTTTATATTAGGTGCCAATGACACAATCTAGTCACTTACTTTCTTACATGCATATTTTTCAGGAACTCGCCCACACTGATTAGACTGAGAATGATTCAAACAGGAATGATGACTGACTATGGATGAGACAGAGGAGGACGGGTGTGCAAGAGGTGGGGAATGGGTTGAAATTTAAGAAGAGGAGGAAGAAGGGAACTCTGATTGGTGAATGCAATTGCATAGAAATATGGATCATTTATACAAAGCCAGGGCCACTGTTGGGTGGTGAGGACTAAGGAGGTGGACTGAGAAAACCCATACAGTGTCCTTATCATATAATAGGTTCCAATGATGTTCTGAATTGTTAATTAGAGACAAAAATATAGAAATAAAACATCAATGCAACCCAAATTGAAATTAGAAATTTAATGTGGGGTATCATGTGCAACCCAATGCCAGGAATGCCCTTTACCACAGGATCACCTAAGGGGCCAGGAATTTGACACCTGTCAGGCCTTTCATGACTGATCTCCTTACTTCCCCTGGGTGAACGTGGATAGAAATGCATGTGAAGCCATTGAGGGAGGTGGACTGGGAGAATAGAGAGAAGGGAGGGACTAGTGGTAACCACTGACTGGTGCACAAGTTCAAAAGGAGTACCTATTATCATGTGACTTTACAAACTAAACCACAGAACTTCAATGGCAGACACCAATAAACCTTTACCTTTGCTCTGAAGGTTTTGCTTTGAGTTTGTGAGTCAGTTGGGTGACTTCTCATCTAGACTGGGTTCTCTCATGTGTTTGGACAACTAGACTGACTGGTGTCTGCTCCGTGTGGTCTCTCATCAGCCAGCAGACTAGCCTGGACATGTACCATGGTAAAGGCAGGGCTCCAGGAAAGCAAGAAAAAGCTGTAAGGCTTACTGAGGACCAGGTTCTGTCACTTCCTCCACATCCTACTGGCAACAGCAAGTCACAGCCCAACTAGATTCTATTTCTTGATGAAAGAAATCTCCAAGTCACATCTCAGGGGACTGGGCATTGGGACCAGAGAGGGGAGTAATTTAGGACTGTTTTGCAATCAATTTACCACAGGAAGCTTGAAGAAGAGAAGGGGAACAAAGAAGATTGGTGGATGTCCAGGCAAGGGACTTTGGAGTTTGAGGTCTTGGCAATCAATCACTTTCAACTCCTGGTAAGGCCTAATGAGTAAATCTTACAGTTACTTGTTGATACCAGAATCTGTCATGCAGAATGTCATTTAATGAATTGGATAAGAAATCGTCATCATTTCTTATGATCTATTTTAATGCTTGTGACTTATTATAAAATTAATGAACTTCATGAAGGGCTTGTGCCTGAAACAAAGTAAGTGAAAAAGTGTAGGTATTTGCTGAATGGATATAATTTAATGACCCAGGAGATAATTCACTTATAAGAAAAGTGAGGCCCAGCAAGGTAAGATAATTTGCTTAGTGTGACACAGAAGAAGAATATTCTCCTAGTCTTCCCCATCTTCTTTTCACTCTTTGTTGATAAGTTTTATATGGCTGATAGGAAAAAAAGAAAATGATTGAAGTAACAGTAACAGTAAGTCATGTAATTTTTATTTACCCCATCTCCCCAAAGAAGTACTGAGGCTAATGTGATACATTATGTGGTATGAAATAGAGTATCATATTATATAAGAAACCAGATTCTATGCTATTTACTTAACAACATGACTTAGAAAATCAAATCCAAGAACATTGTTCAATCATTTTATTGTACCATATTTATTTCAGCATTGTAATTTTCTATAATAACTCATTCCATATTTATTCAAGGAAGGCTTTAATAAAAAAAAATGATCCTTGTTTTTATAGTCTTAATCTGTTTGTCAAGAAGCTAGTGGAGATTCCATCCCCAAACTGCATGATAGCCCTTTGCTAAAAACAGCTTCAAACCACAGAAGAATGATGCTGCAAAAGATAGTAAAAGAAAAATAAGAAAAAAATAGAAAGAAAAAAAAAAGGAGAAGTAGCTCAAAGACAAGGTTCCAGAATGAGCATGTGCCATGGAAAGTGATTTGACTAGAAGTATCTGTAGCAGCAGCAGAAGTGATCAAGTAAAAGTTAGGGTGCTGAAACTGGATTTGTAGGCATAACGTTATAAAGGAAAACATGGGATCCTGTTTATCCCATAACAAAGCTTATTATTATGCATTGTTATATAAATTAATATATTGGTTGTATTTAAAGCTTCATATCTGTGTGAATATTCAGATATGCATGCATGTATTTTAATTCAAATGAATGGTAAATATTAAGTATCTAATAATAATTGGATCATTCTTTTCTACTTTCCCATTTTCAATTCCTCCCATAACTCTAAAAAAATATAAAGGTAAATTAATGTATCGATTATAGACCTGTACTAGTATGGATGGGCATAACAAATGGTTAGCCACTTGTCAACCATGGAAAGGAGTGTGGATTCTTCTTCAGGTGTGCTGGAAAGCCACTGGGGAATGATTTGATCTGATTTATGTGGCATACATGTCATTGAGTGGTATGGAGAATGGAATTGGGGGGAGGAGGAATAATAGAGCAGGGAAGATTACTTAGGAGGCAGCTATGTAACTAAAGCAAGAAATGATGATGACATGAGCTGTGAGGGGAGATGGTGAGAAGGTTAGATTAAGGGCAAGACATCTTTTAAGGTAAAGAAATTATGATTTACTGAAGGGTTAAATATAGGGTATGAGATAGAGAGAAGATAACAAGATGGTTCTCAGCTTCTTGGGCCTGTGTGTTGATGGATGATGGTGCTATTTACTGAAGTGGGGAAGACTGGTGGATGGGATGGGCTGTGTTAAATATGAGGTCTTTTTTGATCATGTTGATTTCAAGGCATGTGTTAGACATGCAGGTGAGATGTTCAGTAGACTTGAGTCATTGGCATATAGATGGTATTTAGAGCCATATGTTTTTGTAAGATCGCCATCCAAACTTTGTGTTTTGGAAGAAGGTGGTAATGAGGATATTTGGCAAGAATAACAGAATGGGGGATTCAGGAGGAAGAGCAGGTCTAGGCAAGAATATGATTTTGTTTTGTTTTATATGGTGAGCCCGAGGTGTCTGTGATAAGCCCTTATGAGTTGTTCAGCTTGGAGTTAAGTGAAGTTGAGACTCATGAAAATTAGAGTTGAGGACTGGAGAAAGTCAGGATATAGTGTTGGGAATTGAAGATTGAGGGTATCCAGAAAGGATGTCCAGTAAGGAGAGCACTGGGACAGTTAAGAACACTGATTCATGGCACAGGAAGAGGAAAATGTGCTAATGAGAGAAGCTGTGTCACACAAACTCCAGTCAAGAGAGGATCTGCTTCCCACATCTGGGTTAGCATCACTGTCCCTTCTTATCACCCATGGCAATTCTGTCCACCAAACAGTATAAACATAAGAAAAGGGGGTTTGATTCAGTAAACACTCCTAAGGGGCTTTTGGGTAAATACGCAGAAAGAGAGAAAGAAAGTCATACACTGACCACAATGGAGTAGGAGGACCTCAAGGATAAGTAGATATAGGAAAGAAACTCTTATTACGACTTTGCATAACTTCTCATCATTTCTCCCCAAACTCCTAAAGACAACTCTCACGTGGACCTCTGTGACAAGTGGTGACATACGGAGATGCTTAGGGAGAAGGCAGCTGCTGATAGTGGAAGTTTCATCCCCTGTTTCAGAGTGGTTTCGCAGGAATCCTTTTCACTGCACAGTGTCATTGGTGGCACAGTTGGATTAGCTATGCCAAGAAGTCTGAGTCCATCCTGACTTAGCTACTTCCTAGCAGGGACAAGGCCCTCAGTACATCAGTCTTAGGGGAGAGACACTCAGATAACCTGTTACAGTTAACTTTGTGCCATGTCATGAATGAACCTCCTGATTGCACTCTGGTTCATTAGCCCTATTATTGTGCCCATTGGGAAAGGCAGATTTAAAAAAAAAATACATTTCATTGATTTTTCACAGAGAGGAATAAAGAGGGATAGAGAGAGTCAGAAACATCGATGAGAGAGAATCATCAATCAGCTGCCTCCTGTACGCAGAATGTGCCCACAACCAAGGTACATGCCCTTGACTGGAATCGAACCTGGGACCTTTCAGTCTGCAGGCTGACGCTCTATCCACTGAGCCAAACTGGTTTCGGTGGGAAAGGCAGATTTTGAAGATGAATTAAATAAAAGGTGGAGAACACTAATTTCTCAGAGTCAGCACCTCCTCCCAATATGTGTGGTCCTCTCACTCTGTGCTTAGCATTTTACCCCTTGCTGCCCAACGTGTAGTCCCCACACCTGCAGTGTCAGCATCAGCTGGCAGCCTGTTAGACATGCAGAGTCTCCGACTCCACCCCAGATCTACAGAATCAGAGTCTGCATGCAATATCTGGGTGCACATTCACGTTGGAGAAGCACTACTATGGATTATTAAATAACACTTTACTTAGGTGTTTCCAAAGAAAAACCTTCAAAGAAACTACACAGACTCCTCACTTTTCAGTAAAGGACGCACTTGAGCTATTTTAGCTGTAAACCAAAGAGGTGAGGCAAAGCCATGCAGATTGCAGGGACTTATTGTTAGTGGCTCATGTATCCTTCATACCTGCTTGGTACAGCACTTTCTCACCCCTTTAAGAGTCCCCTTGTATATATTCACTATTTCAAGGACCCAGCAGAGTCTAAGAGAATTCCCCTATACCAGCTCCTGAACAGGAAGTTGAATGACATTTGTCCCAAGTCGTGCAGGACACAGACCTTGGTTCTGAGTTGTTATCCCAGGATCTTTGATGCTGTAGTTCCTGCAATCTCCACGTGTCAGAGACAGAGAGGAGCAAACTCTAACTTTATTTATTTATTTATTTATTTATTGCCTTCTACTAGTTTGGACATTTACCGCTGTGTCTCAGTTCAGCCACTTCCACATACTTGTCACAAGTGGGTATTTTACAAACATCTTATAACAGCTGTTGTAAACAGGGTGACTTAACAACAGCAGAAATCTATTGCTCACAGTCTGAAGGCTGGAAGTCCAAGCTCAGGATGCTAGCATGTTGATGGCCCATTTCGGGGTTGCAGGCTGCTGATTTCTCCTTGTATCCTCCGGTGGCAGAAGGGGCAGGGGAACTTTCTTGGGCCTCTTTTATAGGGGACGAGTCCCCTCCATGACCTCCCTTAGATCCCACCTCCCAGTACCAGCGCCTTAGGGCTTCGACACATGAATCTGGCAGAGACACAAACATTCAGTCGATAGCAACAATTAAAGACTGGAAATGATCCCACAGAATGACAAAAACTATTTCAATATCTATTTTAAGTCTACTTACATGTATACCTTTGTGCAGTTCAAGATGTGTAAGCCTCACCTTCCTACCTGACCTTGAGTGCAAAGAAAACAGTTAAAAAGTTTTATTTCCTTCCCCTTGATAAGAGTTCAGAGAGCTGCACGATGGAACTACAGAGAGGAAGAGGGCATGTGAAACCTCCTTTCCACTGAACATATTCTTAAGCAATCAAATGAAAGTGACTGTCAGCCTCTGCAGTATGCCAACCATCTGGCCTCTGCATCCTCCCTGAGTCACCAGATAAACAGCTACAGGTTGCTGGAAGCACAAGGCTCGCTGTACAGGCTGTCACGATCTGCTGCTCAGGGCCCTTAGGTGTGTGTATATTTACTCCCAGGGTTGAGCATATTTTCAGCCACACCTGGATGCCTCCAGGTAATTAGGAGAAAACTTTTAGTGGGAAGGGGAACCACATAGCTTTGAATAATTGGAAATTGGGAATGTGTGTGCAGGGGAAAGTGAGTGGGAGGGAGGAGGGGTTGCGTTATCCCCTCAGAAGAGAGCCACTTTGCTTCCTATTGGGAAAGTGTGCAATTGGAAGGAGATAGACACACTAAAAGGCTTTCGTAACTGCTTCCTGCTGTATTCAATTAGGCTTCTAGAGCATGCCAGAAGGGAATTCCATTATCAGAGCGGCTCCAGGATTTACCAGAACTCTGGAGGACAAGCCCAGGGGGGCTGCCCTCTTGCAAACACGGTGTGAAACCAAGGCAGGGTGTCAAGATTAAGCCAGACGCAGAGGTACAGTAGTCTCCCTGATCCGTGGTCTTGTTTTCTGCGGTTTCGGTTACCCACAGACAACCATGGTTTAAAAGCACTACATGGAAATTTCCAGAAATAAGTAATTCATAATTTTTAGATTGTGTGCCTTTCTGAGACGCTGATGAAATCTTGCACCCTCCTGCTCTGTTCTTCCCGGGAATCATGAATCATCCCTTTGTCCAGTGTATCCACTCTACCCACCGGGTCACCACTTAGTAACCATCTCAGTTATCGTATTGACGGTCACAGTATCACATGTAGTATCACAGGGCTTGTGTTCAAGTAACCCCAGTTACGTAATAATTGCCTCAGTGTGCAACAGAAGTCATGTTGGCAGTTTGAAGCACTAAAGTGCTTCCTTTAAGTGGAAAAGTGAGTCCAATACAATAAAATATTTTGAGAGGAAAAGAGGCCACGTTCACCTATTTATTACAGTATATTGTTATAATTGTTCTCTTTTATTGTCAGTTATTGATGTTAATCCCCTATTGTGTCTAAGTTATAAATTAAATCTTCCCATCACTGTGTATACGTAGGAAAAACATGGTGTACATAGGGGTGGGCACCATCTGTGGGTTCAGGCAGCCCCTGTGGGTCTTGCTCTGTATTCCTCGGGGATCATGGGGCTGCTGTGTCACTTTCATTTCATATTGCCGCCGTGGCCCAAGTTAGACATACCGCTTCCTAGGGAGTCTTCAGAAGTCAGCTAACTTTTAGCAACCGCAGGGGAGGCGATAAGAAAAGGGAACACAGAGCTCTCCGGAGCACCGGGCGCTGGCCTTGCTGTCCCTGGGCCGCCGTGCGTTGGTGGGGGCGGTGGTGCTGTCCTTGGAGGGATGGCTGGCTCTGGCCCCCCGCCCGATGTCATCGGCTCGGGCCAAGCAGATGAAAGCAGGAAGTGATGACTGCGAGCCAAGAGTTTAATGTTTTGAAAAAAGGGCTGGGCGGGAGGAAGGAGTGCGAGTTTGCTATGAGAGCAGTAAACAAAATCGTGGCTGCCTGCCAGAGGAGAGCTTGACATCCAGCAGATCCTCGAAAGCTCAGGCCACCACCGATGGGGCCTCCTTAGGGCTGCAGAGGGGGCAGCAGGCAGGGGCTGCCGGGCCAGGAGCAGTGGGCATCCTTTCCCTTCTCGGGCCTCGGGGTAGGTAGGGCAGAGAGGGAGCGAAAGGAGAGGGAAAGAGAAACATCAATGATGAGAGAGAATCATTAATTGGCTGCCTCCTCTTTGCCCCACCCTGGGGATTGAGCCCACAACCCCAGCAAGTGCCCTGACGTGGGATCAAATCCAGACCTCCTGGTTCATAGGTCCACACTCAACCACTGAGCCACACCAGCTGGGCATTCCTCTTGCTCTTTAGGGGAAATCTGCTCATCCACAGCCAGCAGGACAGTTATAAACCAAATTTCTAATCTCAGCAAAGTCGCTGTGGGTGTGACAATTTCTGGCATCCTTGGGCATCCCAGGATGATGCAGTGAGGCATCATGGAAAAACACATCGGGAGTGATGACACTTTTTTCAAAACCCAATATCTGATTATTTTAACAGAACATGCCTATCTCCCTCCTCAGCACACCAGTTAAGACTCATCACCATGTGAGAACCGGGACTCTGACTTTTGTGTATTTTGCTTTATTTTTGGACAGCAGACGTCACTGATGATGACAATAATTAAGATATGAGATACCAATAATTATCACAGTGGATAAAGAAAATAAGGGGTCTAGTAATTTTTAATTAAACTGACTCCTAAGATTATGTAAAGTAGGGTGGTGGACTCATCAGCATCAAGATCTTGTTAGCATAGGGCCCAACTTCTTCTAACCCTGGATTTCATCCAAGGCCTCCGTGTGATTAGCCAGTGATGACATAGCACATGTGTTATCCCGCCACGGAGACCAGCCTGGTCACGGCAGGACACGGGGGCCAAAGACAACAGCCTATCAGCACACGGCCACGTGCAGTGACCATGCACGCTGGCCCTGAGAGCCTTGGCTCCCACACACTGTCCTTCAGTATGTCCGTACGGAGAGGATCACTGCACTGTCAGCTGTGGTTTCTGCGGCAGCTCAGGGTCTCTCAGGAAATCAAGCACTTTGTGGAAACAGCAGAGCTAAGGCCATGTCCCCAGCAGAAGCCTGTCTCCAAGCACTTGATGATTGCCTGAGACTTCACTTACAGCCCTTCTGGGGTGTATGGACATCACACATTCCCTCTCTAGGATACACATTCTTTATGGCTGCTAATGTTCAGCCTACGAGGTCCTGCCCCTTCACTCGGAATAGATTTGCCACCCGAGTGAGTAACCCTTCAAAGCCAAGGGAAGTTTCTATTTGTTTGTTTAATGTTGTCCTTCCTCTTAGGCTCACCTGTTCTCCCTATTAAGCAGTAAAGCAAAGCTGTCAATAGCCACATTTATTTATTTATGTATGTATTTGCTTATAAATAAATATATTTTTATTGATTTCAAAGAGGAAGGGAGATGGAGAGAGAGAGATAGAAACATCAATGATGAGAGTGAATCATTAATTGGCTGCCTCCTGCATGCCCCCACTGGAGATCGAGCTTGCAATCCGGGCAGTGCTCTGACTGGGAATCAAATTATGACCTCCTGGTTCATAGGCCATTGCTCAACCATGGATCCATGGATGTCAGATGGGCAAAATTTAAATGGCACAACTTTGATAGATTATGTGCATAATTAATTCTCATTTAAACATGAGCATTAAATAGTGAACTGTAAAGAATAGAATGATGGAGCAAGAACTAAGTATTTGGCCTCCCCCTTGTTTTTCCAGTTGGTTTAGTATGTTCCTGCCCCAGGGCCTTAACACATGCTGGTCCCTGGCCCTCTATGCTCTTCTTCTAAATATCCACACAGATCCCCCTATCCCCCATGCCTCCCACAGAGCTCTGTGTAAGTGTAACCTCAGAAAGGCTTTCTCCAACCACCCCTACAAGAAATAGTGCTCATCCATTCATTCCGGATCTAGCCTGCTCTACATTTATTTACTGTCTTATTTATCTTCATCTCCCATTTTATATTTATTTACTTATCTGTCTATCACTAGGAGGGAGTTTAATGGATGTTAGGGACTAAGGTTTCTTCATCATGCTATATCCTGTGAACAGAAAAGAGTCAGACATGGAGAAGAACTACAATAAACATTTGTTGAAGAAATAAATAATGGAGAAGAAATGTTCAAATATGTATTTCAAATATGTATGTGTATACTGCATCTTGCCTTCTCACTTACCTAAAGGCAACCATCTTCCCAGTTGGACAGGGATGGCTGTGCTTTTTTCTATATCTTCTGAGGAGAGGGATAGGCTGAGTGGATTTTCTGCATGGCCTGCCCTTTCTCATGGAATTCCTGCCATGCATTCTTGTTAAGTGAATTTCCCTGTTGTCTCTGGGCAGCTGAGTGAGGGATCAGAGCTAAGACTGTCCTACCACAATTGAGGTTCATATGTAATCTTAGTTGATTTAAATTTGTACTCTTTTCCCTGGGAAAGCTTTGTTGTTCTCATGACAGATTATGTCATTTTTAATAGACATATCCATATGTATATTTCCTATTCAGCATTGTCTATGTCAAAGGAAGTGCATGTTAGTGAAGCCATTATGCTGCTATGCTCAATGCTTTTAGCTCTCATCCACAAGCACCCTCTTTCAGACTAATTCCTTCATTCACTTCAGAGTCCTGCTATTTTTAAAACTCTTCAAAGGGAAAGAAACCTAATAAAAGACATATATTTAAAAAGCAAAACATACAAGTTAACCCAAAACGATCAAGTTAACCCAAAAGCAGCAGCTGCTCTGAAGTCAGAGCTACACATATGATATTTCAGAGGTTGTTGTCTTCCCAATTGTCATTCTTCCCATCCTCCTTAAATTAAGAGCCGGAACGAGTTCTGCAGTGCAGTGCTCTCAGTTCCAACTCTTGTTTCCCAGCAGCTCTTGTACCAGCTTTTATATGTGTCTAAATTCCAGCCTGCAAGACCTGAGCAGAAGATTCACCTTTAAAGTAGCTTCCTAAGTCAAGAGGGGAAACTTTTTTAGTTATTTTTAAATCTAGTTAATTTAAATTTGTACACTTTTCCCTGGGAAAGTTGTGTTGTTCTCACAACAGAAGATTATGTCATTTTTTATGTTGGCAAACCAAATGTGATGGCTGCAGGAGCCACTTCCAATCATAAAGCCAACTTGAAGACAAAAGATGTGCACTGAGGATGGCAAAGCTAAAAGCCTCAGTCCTAGGAAACTTGATGGAAACACCTTACCCACATTGGAATGCCCACATTTGGTCTAGTTTAACCTGAGAAAATAAACCTTTCTATGTTTAAACTACTGTTGTACTTGCTTTCCATTATATGACGCTAAATAGGATTCTCATACATATTGGCATTGGAGGAGCATGGAGATGCAATATTGGTCACTTACTATAATTCAGAGAATGTATTTCAATTTCCTGAGCAATGTCATGCCTTCATAAAGACAATAACAAGGTAAATATTGAGGAAATAATGCAAGTATGCTTGATACTCATTAAAAACAACAAAATCATGCAGGTATTATTTTAGAAATATATAAGAGCAAGGCATTCATTCAAAATATTGAACCCATATTTGCTATACATCATGTGTTGTGTTGGCTCTATCAAAACATAGTGGGACAAAGCAGGGGCCCAGAAAAACAGCTTTGAATTCAGACTCATTGTTTATTAGCTGTGTGACCTTGAGCAAGTTGTTTAATCTTTCTGAGGTTCGGTGTTCTAAATAACATTTGGAGCAAGGGGGTTTGTGAATATGAAATGGGAATGTAGATACAATAATTGTTTCACAGTTATGGTAACAGAGTTTTGGTACCTTCTGCATCTACAATGTGATTCTCTCCATCAAGGAACTTTCTCATGGAGGAACATACATAACCAGATGATACAGTGAAACTTGGAAGATTCAATAACAGAGGGGTGAGCAGAGTATTTTGGAATCCAGAGAAGGGAGTAACTAGTTCTGCTTAGGTAAGCTGAAAATAGGTTGTGTTTTCATGAAAACTATTCACCAAATATTTCTGGATTTCCTCCTTCTGACACATGGCAAGGTTGTCTCCCATCCTCTTTGAAGACTTGGCCTTAAGATTAGCTTTGGCCAAATGAAAACATGAGCAGAAGCACCATGTCTCACTTCTGAGTGTAAATTTTAAGAAGCAATGAACAATTTACCATGTTTCCTACTAACTGTGCTGTGATTGTGGAGTAAGCCTAGGTCTCTGGTAGCATCATAAGCCAGACCCCATTCCCACCTCCACCCATACTCATTGGATATATTGTGAATGAGAAATTAACTTCTGAAATTTTGGGGCTGCTTGTCACTGCAGCATCGCCTATCCTATCCCATCCTAACTGTTCCAAGTGATATTTGAAGACTAAGTGCCCATTTCCAGGTAAAGAAGGAGCATCAAGAGAATTTTTAATGCAAAGTTACAGTTTTATAAAAGGTTTAACATTTGGTGAGAATTCAGTGCAACTGCTCCTAACAGTGGGAGGTTGGGACAGAGGCAGAAGTTGCTCCTGAAATTAGGTAGCTAGGAGACAGTGTACATAAGGAACCATTAACAAAGCCAATTCCCTCAAAGACATTCAAGCTCAGGAACCATTCAGTAGAACCTTTAGATTCAATAAATTAAGAGTTCAGAAACAAATTAGTAAACAAAAATCAGAATAAGATGAAAATGGGGGCTATAGCTCTAAAATCAAGGAATTAAGGACAAAATCAACATTGACACAGTATTAATACATATATTATTAATGTAAGAAATAGGGTAGATGTAGCTGAAATTTTTTACTGACTAAAAAAAAAAATCCAACTCATAATGAATACAAACAGATGAAAAAAGGAGTAAGATAAAAAGACATTTAGAAAGAAGCTAAAGATATAATAGATATAAAGATACATTAAAGGTAAAGCCCATCAAAATGATCATTGGCCCTTAGGTAGAAAACTCAATAAATTAAAAATAAAAAGTATTCAAAAGCATAAAACAAGGATGTTATCTTGACAGAAAGATCTGTATCTGCAAACACAGAGGTCACAGTATTGCCAAGAGTATTTGAAATAAAATACCCAACACTTAGACCACTGTTTTTCAACCTTTTTTGGGCAAAGGCACACTTGTTTCATGAAAAAAAATCACGAGGCACACCACCATTAGAAAATGTTAAAAAATTTAACTCTGTGCCTATATTGACTATATATAAAGTAATTCTCTTGAATAGGAATCAAATAAACACAAAGAAAGTATTTTATAATTACTTTATTATGAAATATTAAGTAAACAAAATAGTGAAAAATTATAAAATTCTTGTCTTGTCTGCACCTACGGCACACCAGGCAACATCTCGCGGCACACTAGTGTGTCGCGGAACAGTGGTTGAAAAACGCTGACTTAGACACACCCTGGTTAAGTTACTGAACTTCAAAGAACAAAGGAAGAACTTATCAGGCATCTAAACAGAAAGGAAAAGTTAGTATGAGAGTAAGATATCAGCTTAGGTATCAATATTCAATGACAGAAGGCAATGGAAAAATGTATGTAAAGTTCTTAAGAAAAGAACATATTGATCTAAGGATATTCTACCCAACCAATTCGTTGCTCATCTACAAAGGCAACAGGCACATATCCTCATATATGAGAGAACTTAAACATATAGCATATAGAAAAGTTTCTTGAAAAGTTTTGAGTTTTCTGTTTGTTTGCTTTTAGTAAAGAAAACCAGACAATTCATAAATGGGTCAAAAAGTAAGCATGGTCAAAAGATGATGAATCATTTCAAGTTGAGGTTCAAATTCTAAAATCCTGTTGATTAAATTATAGAACAAATGTAACTTTTATTTCGGACAATGCAAAAATAATAATGTAACTAACACATATAAGAGAGAAAGTTACTGAACTTGTGGGCTCAGGTGGATTCAAGAAAAGTAGTTTCAGCCCAACCAGTGTGGCTCCGTGGTTGAGCAATGACCTATGAACCAGGAGGTCACTCTTCAATTCCTGGTCAGAGCACATGCCAGTATTGAGGGCTCAATCCACAATGTACTGCATGCAGGAGGTAGCTAATCAATAATTCTCTCTCATCATTGATGTTTCTATCTCTCTTTTCCTCTTCCTTCCTCTCTGAAATTAACCAAAAAAAATGTATATTTTTTTAAAAAGAAAAGTAGTTTTACATGAAATCAAGGAGGTGCCAAGGAAACTCCCAAATTACTATGTAGAGTCCTTTGGAGCTATGGGGTGAAAGCAAGCTCAAGAGACAAGAGCAGAAATGCAGGTAGAAAAGTCCAAATTTAACAAGAGAACCTGGAGGGATGTTCAGTGTTTTCAAACTGTCAACTACATGAGATTACAGCAGTCTCTATTATGTAGAGACCTCTGCCCAAACAAGGATTGTAAGCATAGTTCACTTAGTTGTGTAAATCAGAGAAATGTGGAAGAGCTGTACAACTGGGGTGACAATGAAGACAATGCATATTTTAAAAGAAGCAGTTTTGCCTTCTGACCTTCAACTGGTGGCATCTAAAGACTGCTATAAGTAATGCTAGTATACCTCCGTTAACACAGGGTTAGGTACCCAAATGAATGAACAGTCTGCCCAGCCCACCTGGAAACCTGTTAAGTGACATTAAATCTGAGTCTATTGCTTCAAGAGGGACTAACTACGGTCTGCAGATCAGCTTAACGATATTGGATTCTTGAGTCTAATGACAGCACCATGAGAATATGACAGCACCAAAAAGCCATCTGTTTCTTCCCAGCTGACTACTAAAACCATCAATGGATCAGAATCCAACTTCCTACATCAGTGTGATGCAATCTTTATCTTTCATCTCGTTATAATACTTAGCTTCCTCCTAAAAGTTTATGAACTGGTTTTGAGAGAATATTTCCAGACCTATGGCCCTTTGAAACAACTCTTCTCTTCTTCATTTGTAATTGCGTCTTTTGGGAAAACACATTTGCCAATTCCTGCTAGAAAAGACTCCCCTGGAGTGACATCTATCATTTACCCTTTTGTCATTACACTTCAGGGATACCTAACCTTGCAGATCATGCCTCCTTCTTTGCCAAACAGGAACCCTGAGAACAATCCATCTTGGCACAAATAGGTCACCTGCCCGTTCCCAAACGCCACATGATACATGCCAGGCTTGTGAATTAAGAGCCATTATTTTTAAATCATCTTATAAATCCCTCCACTTTTTATTTGTTCAAAAGAGATGGCACTCATGTTACTGCACTGCTATAATTTTAGGGTAAAAAAGGTATAAGAAGTATTTCTGACAAGGAGGAAGCATTGTCCTTGGTTAAAACATCGTTATGTTAATTAATAGTTTCTGCCTCCTAAGTTGCACAGTGTGGCTCTGACTTTACTTCTATGTCTTCTCCTGTGTGCATCTCTGGGAGGTTGCATGGCAGAGTGCACAGGTGCACGGATTCTGGGATTGCAGTTCTGGGTTTGACCCCTAGTTCTGCTGCTCATGAGCTATATGCGTCCTCCAACAACTCACTTAACCTCTCTGTGCCTCAGTCTCATCATCTGTAAAATGGGGTGATTCTTAACACCTGAGGTGGTTGTGAGCAATAAAGGATTTAATATTTGTATAGCATTTGGAACAGCATCTAGCGAGGATTCTCTTTTGTAAAGCAAAACTTTTTTTTTTTTTCTTAACACATTTACTTTTTAAACATTTTGTGATTTGGGGGTTTTCTGGTTCCCAGAACATATTAACATATTGAGAGCCATCAAAGGTTTTTTAGGAGCCAAGTGTTTACTTGTTTACTCCAAAACACCAAGAGTGGAATGGCTTTATGTTAAATCCAGAATCTACCTTGAAAAAAATATCCTCAAGGCTTTATTCATTTCATAAATAATGTATTTTATTTTATTGCATATGGCTATTGAGAGCATCCATGATCAATACAGACTAAATACAATGCACTATTCTAGTTCCACTTATTCTTGTCTCCAGCAGCATCACATTGACCCTTATATACAGCGTGTACAGTGGAAGACAGAGCAAGATTAGTTAAGTCTTTTGTCATATCACAATAGCAAGAAATATATTTAACATCTTGAAATCCAGGAACAAATACGTACCCAAAAAAGAAAACACTGTTTAATAACTGTTAAAGTTTATATAGCAAAAAATATTTTAAATTTAAGGTAAGTCAGGCAAAATGTACAAAGACCCCAATATACATTGTGAAGTTTTAGCAAACATAACATTTATACATTTTGGTTCCATTCTGTAAACTAAATTAAAAATGTAAATATTGCATATGCCTTTTTTGAAATGTACAGGATAGAGGAAAATTTAGTATACTACCGACGTGTCATTTGCTAGATTGAAGTTGCAGTATGAACATGAACCATTGGTATAGTGGCATGACTACTCTAAGTATAGAGAGCTACTTAAATACCGTCATACACTGTATTCAGTAGGGTCCATATTCAGTCCTACGTACCTGGAGGAGTCACATAGCAAATACCACCCGAGTCCTAGTCCCAAGACTAAATCAAAACTTTAGGACATTTTATACATTTTTTTATAAAGTATGCCTATTATACACTGAAGTTGACCTTCCAACTAATGTCATATGGTCTATGCACTGCTGTGATGGGTAATTTTAGAAAAGTAAAACTTTTAGAAAATGTCCCGGGGACCACTTTACATTCAACTTTGTCTTGCAATACAATCCTCTGTTCTAAAAGTTCAGCACGGAAGCAGGAAGACGTTTGCATTGCCATTAAATATATTCTTAAGACATTGAATTTTTTGGTCTTCCTCTTTAAAAAGCCTCATTTTTATTAATGCATTATCCTATAGCGATATATATTTATATATTTATATATATAATTTTTTCTCCAAGAAAAAAAAAACAGGAAAAAAAAACAAGTTCACACCTCCAATGAACTAGTGTAACCTCTTCAGGACTATCAGAGAAGATAGGCACTGGGGATGCACCCATGGGAGAAAAAGGTCGAGAGCCCTCCACCAAGTGTCAAGGGAGCAGCGAGATGATGTGACATTCTGCTGGTCAAGGGCAGCAGTGTTAGGCAACACCTGTGATAATCGACACAACACTGGTATTTTCAGAACACTGGAAACGTAAGAGCAGTCTTGTCAGGAGGTTTTCAACACTTGACATGTAGTGTGAGATTGTTTTCCTTATTTTTTTTCTTTTCCCATGAACAACAAGAGGGCCTAAAATGCCTCTTGTATCAGTTTCTTTCCTTCACTCACCCCTCCCGTTGTTTTGTTGTACTGTTGTTCAGGGAAGCCTCGTTGGCCCACACCATAGCATCATAGACAAGATAATAAATACATTTTTAAAAACTCTGCTAAACCTGTGACCACCCTTGAATTGCTAGCATGCCTAGGTGATTTTTTTGGTTACAGAAATGCAAGCTCAAAATTAAGGACAGTAGAGACATTTGA
Organism: Pipistrellus kuhlii; assembly: GCF_014108245.1. NCBI lineage: Eukaryota > Metazoa > Chordata > Mammalia > Chiroptera > Vespertilionidae > Pipistrellus > Pipistrellus kuhlii. The sequence goes on from NW_023425529.1 coordinate 159,351,442, forward strand.
GCTTGTAGATAGGATCAAAGGCTTTCGCAATCTGAAGTACCTACACACACATCTACATAGAGAAGATTCAACACGTCCGTTAGAAAGAGATAGTCAGCCTCTTCCCCAACACCTCCCCTCCCACCCCCAATACCCAATACAGTTGATGATTTTCAAAAGTAGGCTGCTTCAGTTACATATAATTATTATTTATTCATCCATCTTCAAAGTCCAATCACACATTTCATTCCCATAGAGAAATGTCAGTCCCACACTGGGCTCTGTCTGTTGAGTAAACACGCAGGAACCTGGATTGGAGTCCGACAAGCAGCTGTGTACTGGGACCAGTTGAATAAGGCTGATGACCACACTTGCGCCGCATTCAGCAGAGATACACGGAGGTCCTGCCGGCCCCCAATCCTGCAAATCCGGCTTCACCTGGAACTGAGGTAGGACTGTGGTAGTTTTGAGTGTATGCCAGTAAATACCAGATTTTACCACTTTCATGGGTATTGGTAGAATCTCCTAGCATGCTGAGGGACAATTTGGCTTGGCCAAAATGAACCTAAGAAGAAAATTAAGACACTGGCCACAATTTAAAAAGGCCAACGAAAACACCCAATTTTCTTGAGAATTACACTTCTTCGGTAAATTGTGTTAAAACAACAAAACAAAACACAACACAAACAGCATAAGGATGAATGCCCCCTGTGGGAACCAGTGAGGGAGGCGGCTGTTCTTGCCTTGTTGGTTTCATGTCTAGGACAGCCACAGATGTTTTAAAACAAAGTCATTGCTCAGATACAAAAGAACAATTGTAAGCAGCTTCAAATGTTTTTAAAACGCTGAGCCTCTTCTTCTTCATGTGATTCTCTGATGTGTGATGTTGTGGTATGAAGCCAGGCAGGTCTTCACTCTGAAAAGACAAGAAGTCAGTCAGTTAGTATTGTCAGGAGAACAAGACGATCCTTAGAGGGAGAGAAAGACCCTTCTTAACCAGCCTGTCTAATCTGTGAATTTCATAAAACGATGCACTTTGGGAAGCAAACATCTATGCAATTCCCTCTTCCAGAAACAAGCTTGATGGGTAGCATAGCACTCCTATTTGGTTTCCCTGGAGGCAGAACTATTAGGTTTAGAGTAAGCTGTGAGATCAATGGAAGAAAACTATTCACACGTGCTGATGTGAGTCATTCCTTTGAGTGAGACATAGAGGCGACCCAACAAGGGCCCTCTAACTGCCCCTCTAGATTGTTTGAGGGGGAAGACCCACTGCCTTCCTGCCAGGGCTGCTGAGAAGGCGAGAAAACACGGCACATGTTCAAGTACTAATACACTATAAGCTACACCGATTGCCCAACTGCCCAAACTGTGTATCATAGTAAGAAAGAGAAAGTAGTAATGAGTCCTGCTCTCAGAAAAGCCTTCCAATTGGATCATCTACCCTATTCCTGAAACAACCCAAGATTCAAAAGCTCCTGCAATGATGCACTTGTTACATAGTAACTCTTCATCCACCCAACTCTCCATGTTCCAGGTTAACTGATTTTCTTGCTGAGCGTGGAGGGGACATGGCATTGGACCCCAACCAGTCATCGTTGCTACTACCCTTCCAGACTAAAGATTTCAACCTTTTTTTTTTCCAGTTTCCAACATTTACAGCATATTCTTACTGGAGTTGTTCCTTAAGGGACAGACTATGAGTTCACAGCATAGCACATTTCATAACCTGCATTTCTGATCATTTAGAATTCTGATCCTAGACACCCATCACACTCTCTGGTTTACTTCTTTGTGAATCTCATTCTTCTCTGTTCATTTTGAGTTCAGAGGATCAATGCCAACAAGTAATTACCAGGGTGGCCCTAACTGGTTTGGCTCAGTGGATAGAGCATTGGCCTGTGGACTGAAAGGTCCCAGGTTCGATTCTGGGCAAGAGCATGTACCTTGGGTTTTGGGCACATTCCCCAATAGGGGTGGGTGTGCAGGATGCAGCTGATGGATATTTCTCTCCTATCAATGTTTCTAACTCTCTATCCCTCTCGCTTCCTCTCTGTAAAAATCAATAAAATACATTTTAAAAAATTTTCCCGTGTGTCCCACAATGGGGAGTGCATGTGTGAAACCTCCCAGGCTCTGCACACCAGGCAGACAGTCCCCTGGTACAAACTGAAAGTACTGACTGTATCGTGTGGTCAGAAAAACAAAAGCCTTGTACAGACAGGGTGCTGTCAACCTAGAAGGAAATACTGGATCTTTTCATGACTGTTTTGATTTTTTATAGAGAGAAATGGACAGGCATAGAGAGTTGGAAATATTGATGAGAGAAACATCGATCAGCCGCCTCCTGCATACCTAACTGTTTTTAAATTGTCCCTGCAAGGAGGCTGTGCTAAGTGTGTCTTATTATTTTTAAAAAGTGTTACTTAGGACCTTCCAAAAAATATAATAGGCAAACTGTACTACAAACGAAACCTAACGGAAAACAGGACCCAAACTGTCCTTGGAAGGAAAGATGTCAGTGACCTCCAGCTATTTCACCCATTATCGTTAAGATTTCCGTTCACGCCCCTTAAAAGCAGGCGCTTGCTAAAATGTACCTGGATTTGCCTCTCATTCTAAAATGACTGCATTTTGTCACTCAAGCCTTGATTATGAGAAGTATCCCACTGCCACCTCAGAGTAGTTAATCCAGACCCTATGGATCCACGTGACGAAAGGTTTCTATTCATGGTTTATTTTGACACTAATGATACAATTATCATGACCTTAATTTCTATGCATTAACCTTATGAAAAGAGTTGATAATGGCCAGGAAATCATTCATTCATGCTTTTATTCACAAAATAACCTCTCAAAAGAAATTCTAGTTCGGCGCAGGGCCTCTCTAAGACACATGGGATATGCATGAGTGAGAGAGTCCTATCAAAGCGGGAGCCCCACAGCAGCCCTTCTCTTGGGAGGGAGTGAAAGCAGGCCTTTGAAATGTGTGCAGCACTCTGGAAATGCCTAGACTGCAGAGGACTGCCAGCCTGCAGTTACCAGCAAAGTAGCAAGCTATTCCAAAAGCACAGCAGAAGCGAGGGCTGTCGGGAGCCCAGGGATACAATTTCATGTTGGGACAGTAAGGAACCCAATTTCCCAGGAGGACGAGCTGCCCTAGTCCTTTGCGGAAAGGAAGGGGCAGGGAGAGCCACTGATGACTGAGTGCACAGGCTCACGCATGCATGTACTGTCACAGGAGGAGGAATCTGTTCATGGCACCTGAGATAGGAGCGAGCAGGCTCAGGACAGAGGACCAGAAGGAGGATGGCCACCAGCTCATCTTGGGCATGAGGTGTGCAGTGCTTCCAGACACTTTTGAATATAGAGATGTGCACTAGAGCGAAGACAACATTGATGCAACCTGTCTCCTATTGGGATACAGACCAACTGCTTTCCCTGGACGAGTCCTATCACGGAAAAGAATGGAGATGGTGGGTCTCCTCATGGCTCATGGAACCTCAGTCCGTGCCACTCAGCAGCCTGCCCCTGAAACATCTGTGGGTTACCAGCAATTCCCTGGACATCCTCCTCCACAGAAGTACCCACAGCAAACATGAATAGAGCAATCCTTGCTGAGATGCAAAAGAAGGAAAAGGCTGTGGATATCTCCACATCGGAGTGAGATGACTATTACTTGCTGAGCAAAAGGGTTCTGACAAAATCTACGGAAGGTAAATACTCACGAAGAATGCACAGAGCAAAAAGGGGTCAGTTTTAGAAACCTACCTACAATTTCTTAATGTTACGGAAAGAAAGTTGGAGATAGAAGAAAAGTGCCTCAACTGAGATCTAAAACACCTGTTTCCAATATGGGTGGGATGTAAATCTCTGGTGCACATGCCAGCACGGGCTCTGACCTAGGACCACAGGAGGGAACCAGCCAAAAGAACAAGTGGTGTGGGAAGTACTCAGGAAAGAAGCCAGGGCTAAAAGCATTAGCATCAAGCCAGGTCTGAAGGCCACCTGGAAATCCTTAAGTGTCATTCCCTCATCCACAGGAAGAAGAGGAGAGGCAGGAACTGGAACCTAGGAATGCGAGGACATTTTCAGCCTTTTTATTTACCTACTTTTAAATTAAGTTAAGTTATCCCTCCCCTTGCAAATTAATCTGGTTCTTCCAGAGGAGGAAATAAAATGTCTGCTAACACTACTACTGACCTGATATATTCAACTTCCAGGGAGGGCTTCCTAATGATGAGATTCAGCAAAATTTTATTTATTTATTATCTATATTAATTCTAGTAGAAGCAAAGAACAAATGATTAATTTTAGGATCACTGCACACTGAATATTCATTCAGATGGAAGACATTCTTGGAACACATTAGGTGCAACAGCAAAACAAAAGAGAATATAGAAGAAGCATGTGTTGGTCCTGAATGCAATTACAGAACAACCTGCACCGACTCTGTTCTCAGAGGCAACGCATCTAAAAATAAACTTATTGATACTCATTGAATCTGTCATATAATTACACACTGTGCTATTCTGCAGCTTAGACCTTGGTCCGTCCAGAATCCTATCCACAGGAGCATTGATCTAGAGTTACTTGACTCAAAACAGAACTTTCAGCAAAAAGATTAAAGTTGCTCCATATGACAGGTCATGCAGGCTAGCTAGTTCCCATATTTTATTTTTCTGCTCTGTCACATAGGATAAATGATGTTCATATGAGTGTAGTCCCAGGTGCCAGTTAATTCCCTGGAGACTAGTAATAATTCCACTCCATTTCTAAAATATTGAAGAGCAATCAGGATGCAAATGACAAGAGTAAAAAAAAGGTAGGGTCTAGTAAAGACCGAACATTCAATCTGCCCTATTTTACAAGATAGATAGATAGATAGATAGATAGATAGACAGACAGACAGACAGATAACTGAAAAACTTTGCCATTAAAACAAGTGGAAAAGCTCTCTTTCCCAGATGGCACAAAGTTTAAAATAACTAACATGCCACGGCACCTGTGCACTGGGCTCCATGATTTCAGACTTGTTAGTGGAAGATACATTGAAACATCAGGTCTAGAATGTAGAGCTCTCTGGAGGGCTCCATATACAGCTCCATGATACTATTCAATGTAGGGCTCCATACACATCTCCATTGAGGGCTTCAAACACAGCAACATGGGACTCCATACACAGTTCTATGTAGGGCTCCATAAACAGTTCATAGAGGGCTCTATACACAGCTCCATGGAGGACTCCATACAGTTCTATGTAGGGCTCCATATACAGCTCCATGTAGAGCTCCATATATAGCTCCATGTAGGGCTGCACATATAGTCCCATGTAAGGCTCCATGTAGGCCCCATATGGAGCTCAGTGCAGAGTTTCATGTGCAGCCCATGCAGACAATCCCATGGAGGGCTCCATGGCACTGATGAAGGGAACAGGGCCTCACTGGCCTCACAGTAAGCAACACTGGACCAAACAGAGTACAGTCCATTTAGTAGGTAACATTTTTAGACATATCTGAATTAAGAGTTCTATAGGCATGCTCTGCATGACAAAATGAAAAAAATATATACTTAAAAATAAAAATTGATATTTTTGTAGCAACTATGATTAAGAAATAAACTCTCCGGTGAGCCCACACATGTCCTTAAGGCCCATTCAGATCTTTTGTGTTAAATATAGAATTATGGAGGGAAAAATAAACTTTTCAGTTAAATGAGAAATTCCTAGAAAAATATACCTGATAATTCAGTATCTCCACACTTTACTGAAAGCAAAACACTCTTAGAATATACAAGCAAAAAAAAAAAAAAAAAAAGTTAAGGTTGGGTGTGATAACGAACAAGCCAGAGATTCTAAGAAAAACTAAGAAAAACGGTTACTGGAACCTTTCTTTTAAATTGAAGAGAAAAAAAAATCACCTAAAAGAAAAATATGGAAGAACAAGTTTCCCCGGATAAATGGGGGTAGTAAATTACTTTACCAACCCTACCTGTGAAAGAGTTAAAAATGTTACATGAGCTCATCACTTCCACTGACAAAACCATTTCACTCTGAATGCTTGTTATTAAAGACATTTCCTAGCATCAAGTTGTAACTTGATGTTAATGACACAATACGAAACAGGATGAGACAATGAGAAAACCTCGTTTTCATATAAGGCTGGGGTTAATAAAAGGTATCTCTCCTTTTTTAGCTCCTGTTTAATCCTTCTCATAAGACTTTGTCTTAATCCCCAAAGACTAGAGTAACCAGGCCTCCTGGACTGTTAGCTATACACTTCCAATGTATCTCCACATAGTCACGCTTTCATCCACAACATAGCTTCAGCCAACTTTATATCACCTAAGTATTTGTTTCTTTTCTGTACCTGTTATTAAAAGGACTGATCTGTGCATCCTGTAAGCTACTCTTCTACGGCAAGGTTTTCCCACACCTGCAGCAGCAGTGTCCATTGGAGAAATATTGTTTGTTTGTTTTTCAGCACAAACACCCAAGAGGCAGCAATGCCTCTAACTGCCGGTGGACCCTAATATGGTTCAATTATACAATGTTAGACCTTCCTAGGTAAAATCCAGGTGAGGGAGCATCAGTGATTTACCCAAAACCTCACATCTGGTCAAAAGGACAGGAGAGTCCTTAACTTCTCCCAGAACTTTCCTCACTACTCCACTTGGGGCCATCCATGCCAATTTCTGCAAATGATGAAAAGGGAGAGGAGGGGCTAGAAGAGGAGGCCTGGAATTTTCACTTATTTACACAGTGCCATTAGCTTTTATACAACCCTTTCACTGCCCAGACAATGAATTTCTGCTCTGTGCATCTGCCTCCCCTGCGAGGCGAAGAGTTGGACCATGCCTGTCCCCAGCATCTGGCACAGTATTTATTTGGTCCTTACAAAGCTTTGTTGAATTAAATTGAAACAAAAACCCATGTGGTTTATGCCATTTCTCATAGGCAGAAAGGCTAAACATTTTTTTTTCCTAAAGGAGAACAAAACTTTAGAACTGTCTGAGGCCCAATAGAAAAGACCTTCAAAGAAGGAGAGTGGAATTCTAAGACAGAGGTCAGCAAAGTATGGCCAAATCTGGCTTGTTGCCTGTTTCTGCAAATAAAGTTTTATTGGAACACAGCCACACTCATTCATCTGCATTATAACTGCTTTCACACTTTAATAGCAGAGTTGAGTATTTGTTACAGAGGCTGTATGCCCGTCGACATAAGGAAGACAATGAGGAGAAAGAAGGACTAATTTGTCAAAATAACACTGTATAGTTCCATCTGTATCTTACACCTGGGGACTAACTGATACCCCCTTTGAAAATTATCTGCAAGCTTACATACTTTAGAAATGCAATACTATCTGCTAAGAACCATGCTTTCCGATTACAGACCCTGCTGAAAATAAGGAAGCAAGTTATGAAATCATTTATGAAGCTGGCACCCTTTTGGAATTAATTTTCCTTACTTAAGGTTCTTCTATGCGGTTTCTCATGCATAACACAGAAGTACTGAATAACTCTGATTATTACTAAATATATCCCACACTATCACTTTCTCAACTTAAACAGAGGTAAAGTTATTCACATCAGATCTGCGATGCTAAAGGACCAAACCTTTTCTCTTTCTTAAGTTACTGGAAAATGTGAATATAAGCATTACGGTTTCTGCCCTACAAACCAATAAGAATATTTGGGATATATGATAACTTGCCTAAAAATGCAAATAGTCAATGTATGGTATAATTCTTTCCTCAAATTTAACACATTATAGTTATGATTTTATACTGATGTAAAAAATATGTATTTTATTTACACTACAAAAATGTTTATATTGCTTATATCTGAAGTTCTCAAACCTAAGTGCTTTTCCTATGAAATTATATAATATACTAGTAGGATAACAGTTTATTCAAACTATATCCATCCCCAGTAGCTTGTTATATATCATTACAAATGAACCTTTCTTTCAAATGTTTAAATATTTTAAGAGTTGCTACTACATTTTTTGTTTTTTTTAGTTTCATGATTATTTTTTGTTGTTGTTTTTACCACTGAAATTGAAATAAGCATTTTCTGAAGCCTGAAATTATACCCAATGCAACTCAAATACCTTCTATAATATTACTAAATGTGACATACTTATGAGACACCTAAATAGGTATACCATTGGGATTCTAAAATGTAATCTTTTTCATATTTAACAAAAATACAGTAATTTGAAAATGTATTGCAAATAGGTATACTGAAGTACTTGTCTTTCACTACAAGGAAAAAATAAGATTCAAGAAAAAAGGGAAAAACTATATAATCCACTGCCTCCCCTTTTCCCCACCCCACTAGGCCAGTGAGAGAGCCACTCCTCCCTCTAGAAACTGAGCTCCCACTGGGCACAAATATAGTGGCCTTAGTAGCGTCTGCTCCTCTATAGGTAAATTCCTCCCAGACCATGGTGTGTAACATCTGCATAACAAAGGATGCCAGCTTTGCCTCTTGGGAGGAAAACTGTATCTAATGTAACAGCCTTCATGTAAATGGGCACTCTTTCAGGTCTACCAGTAAGGTCAAGGCTGAAGGCAAACCCTCCTCAGGAATTGAAGTGCGTAGTCTCTTTACCTGGCACAGGTCAGAGTACTCATTCCACCATCAGTCACCACAAAAGCATTCCTGGGAGCTTAGGAATGACTCAGGGCAAGCTGTTCCCACACCTTAAAACCCCATGCCAGTCCCATGGCTCAAGCAGACGTGGGTGTGGAAAGCCACTGGCCCCACCAGACTTAGGGTTCTGGGGCCCAGGACCCACCACACCAGCCTGTTAATGGGGACATTATCCTCCCACCCTGAATTTTTCACTGAGTCATTGTGAAACCGCCAAACAAAGTTTTATGTAAACAATTTATAAACAACACAAACACACATACCTATATTTTTTTCATATGTGGCGAGGCACATGCTACTGGCATGACTTGCATCTTGTGGTTGATCCTGTTGCTTTCTTCGTGCACCTTTAAATGGTGTACACATGTAACCACATGTTTTGTTTTGAACTACAAAGACTTCTTAAACCAGGCAGCCCTTGGCTGCCAAGGAGAGCCTGCTCCTCCCGCCCTGCTCGCTGGGCTAATTTGTGGAGCTACAGCCGCGGTGTCTGAGCACACTGGCCATCACAGCTTTCCCTTCATTCAAAACTATATCCATGAATGACATCACGAACAACTGCAAATTCAGCAGCGCACAAACAAATGATGAATACACAAAAACAATGGCGAACAGCTCCCGGAATAAAATGAATAAACTCGCTTTAATGGGAGAGCAGCAGAACAGAAGTAGAATTGTTTTTCTGGGGGTAACTCTAGGCCATGTCAAGCTAACAGTTCTCAATCGCAGCACAGGGCGCCTTGCCTAGCTGCTTTCTTCACGCCCCGTGGACGGGACAAAATGCCCAAAGAGGGGCTCCATGTGTCCCTTGGCAGGCAGCTGCGCCCAAGGAGAATGCACAAATCTTTCTTCATGTGGCCTGTGCCCAGCCGGCACGATAGGTTATCAACTAGCTGAGCTCTGATTAGTCAGGGCCACAGGGCATCATCGTCTTTCTGTTTTCTCTGGCTTCTATACAAAGATGCACCAAAATAGAGATGGACATTTAAATTCCTCTGGTGCAGATAAGAGATGGAGCTGACCCAAGTCCACCGATTCACTGTGCATGCTCCTTACAGACAGGCAAAGAGGGGGACGGGGGGGTGGGCTGGAGGGGGGGAGGTTTCCCACAAGCAGCACACTAGCACTTCTCAGGTTTTACACCCTCCGCTCCACACTTATTCCACAGTGCTTTCTTAAGGTGGAAATTCTATGAAATACCTGGACTGATTTCAGTTTCCAAATCAGCTGAAGAATTAAGTCAGTTGGTTGAATAGCCTGAATTTAGCATCCCTCACAGGAAAGCAAACTATTTGGGAGACCTTGGGTCAGAGAGAGCTGGAAATGAGGCTGCACACAGCACTGACGTAGATCCAAGAGATATATATGTCCAAGATGTGCCCCAGGATTTTTTTTTTAAATAAATTTTTTAAAATAATTTTTTTATTGATTTCAGAGAGGAAGGGAGAAGGAAAGAGAGAGAAACATCAATGATGAGAGAAAATCATTGATACCTGCTGCCTCCTGCAAGCCCCACACTGAAGATCAAGCCCACAACCTGGGCATGTGCTCTGACCGGGAATCAAACAGTGACCTTCTAGTTCATAGGTCGACGTTCAATCACTGAGCCATGCAGCCTGGGCCCCAGGAATTTTTTTTTTAATTTTTTTTTCTTTTTAACAGACAAAGGCACCATATTGCCTAGAAGACACAGAACCAGGCTCAGCAGGCCTCCTCGAATAGTGCCTCCGTCTAGGTCGGGAAAGGCTCTCCAGCATGGCCAAGACAGGCCTGCGGGAGGAACTCTCCATCCTGGGGTTTTCCTTTTAAAAAATAAGAACAACAACAAGACCTCCCCTCCCAAGGAGGTTCTGAGGATTAAATACCATTTGAACATGTTTTATAAAGTATAAGGTGCTTTACAAGTATGTTTGTGCAATCAAGTATGCAATTCTATGACTAAACACGGGCACTTTGATTTCGTTGTTTATCTTGTGCAAATTTCTGGCTACCTCCCTCACTTCAATTACATCTCGGTATCTTCAAGGCACTAGAAAACGTTTAGGGTTCTTCACATCTCATATACTATTTTTGAGAAAGAAATTGAAGACCAGACATAACCTCACCGAGGAAGAAGACACTATGACCAAAGGAGATGACTTCAATAGAAAAGTTTTAAAATGCTCTGCATATTGTCCCAAAGAGACTATAGCTCCCTTTTACACTTAAATCTGAACACACATCCTTATGATCGATGGCTGACCAGATTCTCCATGGCCCCTGCTACCTTCCTTCACATCACTGACTCTCTCCCAGCTCCCCCTGTGTCAGCTACACAGGTTTCCTTTGACCCTGGGACATACTTGCAATCTTCAGCCCCAGGGCCCTTGCATGGCTACTCATTCCCTTTGCCTATATGGATTCTCCCTCTAAAGATATGCAAGACTTGCTTCTTCACCGCCTTGAGGTTGACACCTTCTCCCTCTCTCCCTTTCCCACTTTATTTTCTAGATCATTTATCACTACCTATAATACTTCATATTCTGAACACATTTTAAAATTAAGTCTATTTCCTAGGTTTCAAAGGTAGACTTTGAAGACTCAGTGCCTTCTGCTTTTTTTTCTTTTCTTCTTAGCTTAGAAACCAATCCTCTTTCTTATAGACTGTGCTTTAACATATTCCAAAGGAGTGAAATATTGAGGAAAAAAAAAAAAAGTATTTAGCATGGAACAACTGGCCTCTTTGCAATGAAAAAAATATGAAAGTGTAACAGTTGGGTTAAACCTGAAAGGTGAAGGGAGATCTGACCCTTTCTGCCTCTGTCCCTCCTGCCCCAAAGCCCAGCAGCCTTCTACCCTCCTCCCAAGCAGCCCTTCAGTGAAGTTCCTGTCGTTTTTGTTTGTTTCTTTTCTCCAGAAAGAACAGATACAAGATGGTAAAAGGTAAGAATGACAGGAAACTCACCTGGAGCTGACTCCATCAGCCTGATGTGTTGGCAACACAGAGCTGCCCAACCAAATGGGACTGCCCTACTCGGACCACAGTGGCCCCTGTGACGGAGGGCAGGGGGTCCAGCAGCGGCAGGCTTTCAGAGCAGGAGACACTATGAGTGGAGGGGGCTGCCGCGGGCCAGGAGGCCTCCTCTGCACAGGAGGAGAAGGGGGCTTTCCTGGATAGATCATGGATGTCTGCAAAAACGACGGGATACACACTTTTACAAAAGGGGTTCTAGGTGCTTCTTAAGAAAACGCAATCCTATCTGGATGTTATAAGGGTGATTAGAGATCAAGCAATTTTGAAACATAAACTATAAAAAGAACTAAGACCGTATTATGATAAATGGGTGTGGATTCTTTCTGAGGAAAACAGTTAACTAAAAAGGTTTACTTTCTGTGGAAAGGCCCAGTTGGGTGCAAGCAGCAGTATGAACCCTATTTTCTTTTTTTAAAATATATTCTTATTGATTTCAGAGAGTCAAGGAGAGGGGAGAGAGAGAAACATCAATGATGAAAGAGAAGAGAATCCTTCAACGGCTGCCCCCCTGCATGACCCCCACTGGAGATGGAGCCTGCAGCCTGGGCATGTGCGCTTCGCTGTAATCGAACGTGGGACTCTTCAGTCCCCAGGCTGACGCTGTATCCACAGAACCAAGCCAGCTAGGGCACGAACCCCATTTTCAACGTGAACTCTCTCGCGGGTGCAGCTGTGAATGTCTAGGGAACTTGCAGGAAGAATTCCCATCACATATGAAAGAGGGAGTGTCTTTTTAAAAGCAATCCTTCAAGGCGAGCCAGAGAAGAATCAGCAGGCACAGGAAAGGAAGACCAATACACCAGCCCTGAGAAGTTTCTGGAATACCACCCCTGCCAACAAAGAGTGGGCACAAGGAGAAACACTGGAATCGTGAGGAGGCAAGGCTGCCAACACCTAGGAGCTAGGACTCCAGCAGAATCAAACCTACAGTTTTTCAGAGAAGAAAACCGATCCAGAAAGGCAGCCTCCTCCTCGAATGCACCCCGAGTCTGTGTAGGGAGGGGGGGGCTCAACATCTGAAATGGTCCCTTCAGAACTTTCCAGCAAGGGCACCCACAACCCCAGCGGGGACGACCCGTTCTTTGTCTTGGGCCAAGAATGCCTGGAGAGTGGGCATCTAGCGAAGGGTGCAGAGCGGCTGCCCAGAAAGCAGCTGGAGTGGGGTGCTGTCCAAGCGGACTAGAAAGGCGCCGAGGGGACAGAGGCTTGTTTCAGACTCTCCTGTATCTCCCAGAACATCTACTCCATGTTGGTACACAATGAATTCTCAATAAACCCACTGGCTTCAACATCAACCATCTCCCAGCCCTAGGAAATGGCTGCACGCCCCCTGACTTCGGAGCGTTCCAACTGAACTGCAGGGACCCCGGAGCTGTGAAGATGAATGCTTATCGCCCGGAGTTATTCTAGGAACTTAATTAAATGCTCCATGCCAGGGAAACGCGGATATTTTACTGCTGCGGCTATTTCACTTGGAACTAAGACGACTAATAAACCAGCACCGCTGATAAGCTAAACTGCAAATAACGATAAGAAGTAAAACAGAATGAAGGTGAGTCAGTTCTGTGGTATCTTTAGCATTTTGATAGGACCCTAAAGACAAAAAGGTCATTAAGGAAGCTACAGAAATGTTAAAACTTTAAAAGAAAAGGCTCATTGCAAAACTTTGCCAAAACAAGTAAAGTTTTAAAGAATTTCTAAAAAGTTATTCCTGGGTATGCGTTTGTCAGGCTTTCCTGTTTAATATATCCACACCATTCATTATTAAAGTTTTACATTTGTTTACTCAACCAGTTCAAGTCAGTTTCCTAAAACTGACCATACAATAAATTTACACTCCTGGGTTTATAGGATCCTAAAGAAGGAAAATATTAGATTTTTGCAGTTGTGCAACTAACATATTTTACTAAAGCACAGCTGAATATTTTCAATTTTTTAGAAGTCTACTTGGTGAAGTATAGAGGTTTCATCTTACTTCTCTGTAAAGGTTTCACAAATGTATTTGATATATATATATATATATATATATCTGGAAGAGCATAGATATAGATTATGGATTTGTTTTGTTCCATTTGCATATGAAAAGTGTTATTTTTATGTCACTTTTCTGTTGGAAACCAATTAAAATAAAACTCCTATGATCATATAAGAATAAAACAGAAGCACAGCATGGTCAAAGATCACTTTAGTAATCTTTTTTTAAACACATCCAGGGTGTGGTATTAAGAAACTGGCCACTATTACCCTCCTTTCTAGGAATTTCTGCTGTCTTGTAAGTTCAGAACCCAGTGATGTCCCCAGTGTACCAGAATGCTAGCACCTCCATTTCTGAGCTGCACACAAAAACCACACTGCTCATCACATTCTAATCCACGCCTTACTGTCCAGAGTTCCTCAAGCATTATTTGCTTCATGTTTAAATTTGGTAAGAACAATCTGGTCCTATTTGCAAATTTTTCCCCCTGCTTCACAATTTCCCCCCAATCCATCCATCCATCCACTCACCCACCAAAGAGCTCCGGAAGCCAGGAGCAAGGCAAGGGCTGCAGGAGGCCCTGCTGGGTGTGCAAGGGGCCTGACAGGGCCAGGGGCTGGTGGTGAATCTCACATGACGGGCTTGGGGGTGACCTCTACAACAGACCCTGGAATCCACAGGCATCAGATGGCCGCTTACTTCAGTCCCTATTTTCAGTGACTTTCCCTGACCAGCAGTGGACACCGAAGTCAGCGCTCCATTCCCAGGCCCTCAGCGGAAGGCGAGATTTCACAGAAGGGCTCCGAACCTCTCCCACAGAAGAAGCCTGCTGGGCCTCACTGTGAGGATTCCCTGGAGACCACATCAGAATCTCTATCCTGTCAGCTTTTCTGCCTGACTTGTGAAGTGACCCACAGATAACCTACCACAAGGATACTCTGAACTTTGCTTTCTTCATAACCTGAAAAGTAGCTTCAGCGCTCCGTTAATCCCCAATGGAAGGAGAAAGCCTTCCCCTATTTTGTTGATCCTGTGTGACAGTCAGTCTCCAATCCCATGCCTCTTGTCAACAGAGACGCTGGGTAGAGCACTTGTGCACGTTGCTTATGATGGCAGGCACAGGGCCCTGAGGCTGCCATCTGCTAGGAAGGAAGTACTCTCTCCTAGGATGCTGCAGAGACTGACAGCGAATGTAAACAAACCCTGAGTCACCGCAGGAGCATGAGGCCATGGATGCCTGATTACATTTCTGAAAAATGTGGTTAGCTTATGATTTTTTATGTCTGCTTACATCTTCTTTATTCTTTTGCATGTGGCGTTATAGTCACATTAGCAGAAAGGTAGCACCTTTGGGAAAAACATTTCTCTTCATATAAAAACTCAATTAAATGTTTTTGTTAGGAGGGGGGAAAAAAGCAGGGGGGGGGGCGGGAACCTGATAAAAAGGACACTGGTAAAAGAATTCACTCCCCAGAATACCTTGCAACAACTGATGACTGACTTATGAGTTCTTAGGTAAATTCTAAATTGGTTAGTTTTTAAATAAACTCATCATTAAATAGGTTAATGACTCATTTTTTAGGAACCTGATAGTGAACTTATTCATAATGAGGAGTATATGATATACTACTTACGGAGTAAATGCATCTTAAAGACACCTCAAGCAGCAACCAACGCACCAAATGACCCCTTAGGTAATCAGTGGCCCAGGGTGAGCCTATCTACAAAGAGCAAGAACTTACATTTTCCCAAATAGAGGCCTTTTGATTGGAATCATCCCCCAAATTTTATTTCTTCTCCCTTTTTATTTCACAAGCACATGGGAGTGTTTAGCAAAACTTCACTCTTCTGCCTCATCAGTAACACTGCTCACATAGTCATGAGCAGCCCTAGCTCCCTGATTAAAACATACTCCTGGCTTAGGAACACCTCTGCATTCTCTATTTCTGCCCACTAGCTACCTTGTCTATGCATGAAAGAGTTTACTGAAATGTTCCAAAGTAAAAAGATGGATACCACTTCCCCAAATACTAAACTGTTCTAGAGGAAACGGGCCATGTCCTGGGCGAAAGTTATTCATCAGTACACAAAGACCTACAGAGACAGAGAATTCCCTATTCTTTCTTGATAATATTTACAAACATCTTTACCAACTAATTAAATCAGTGACCTTGGAAAAGACTCCCGACCTCCCTTGAGCTCTGTTTTCACAACCTTAAAAATAAGTTACATTATACCAATGGTTCCCTACCCTTTTCCCTCAAAATGTCCTTGTGTTTTTTCCTGGTTGTCACTACACTGTGTGGAAAGAGTTTTAATGTATTTGGTGGTGGTGGTGATGGGGAAGTATCTTATCAAGTATAATATATAGTTTGCTTTTCTGAAACGAAAACAGGAGAAGGAATGTAAATTTTCCATTATGCAGACCACTAGAAGTCCTGAAAGTGAGGCAAAAAAACAACAACAAAAAAAACAAAAACAAAAAACAAAAACAAACCTGAACAGATGGCCAACCAACCACTTGATTGAACCTTAAAATCCCCTGACAATATGAGAGCCCTGAAAGTAATATCAAATCCTAAGCTCTTCAGAAGGGACTTTCCTTCAATGTCCGGTCTTTCTGCCTAACTGTCCCCATTTTACTCCAAACGAATAATGCACAAAGAGAAATTATCAACCAAGTGAAATAAAAAGCAAAATGTTAAAGGAAAATGCTGGTGAAACAGCATCTTTGTATAAAGTCCAACGCTATTCCTTTTGGCTTGAGAATCTTGGGTAAATCACTAGCCCTCTTAAAACTGCAAGTTCCTTATTTTAAAAATTGCGGACCCAAGTGGCCCTGCCTATGTCATAAGGTCTTTGGAGTGTTACCTGATACTATATATAAGAAAATGTCTTACCACTATGAAGTAAAGAAAAACACCTTTTGAATTTTAAGCAAATATTCTGATCCAAATGGGGCTTGTGGGGGGCTTGTGCTTATCTTTCAATATTGATCAGAATAAAAAAAAAATGCTGATCAGCCTAAACCAGTTTGGCTCAATGGATAGAGCGTCGGCTTGGGGACTGAAAGGTCCTGGGTTCGATTCCGGTCAAGGGCATGTACCTTGGTTGAGGGCATATCCCCAGTAGGGGGTGTGCAAGAGGCAGCTGATCCATGACTCTCTCTCATCGATGTTTCTAACTATCTCTCTCCCTTCCTCTCTGTACAAAATCAATAAAATATATATATTTTTTAAAAATGTTGATCAGAATAATGGTTACATTTTTTATCATCTCCAATTTCAATACCATCCTTTTAAAATCATTAATTGCCCACCAAGTTTGGTACTGCTAGTTATACTTAGAATTTGGAGGCAAAAGATAAACTGATTTAAGTAGCTACTTTTAAATTTGCATAGAAAAAGCACGATGTCACATTCACAAATACAGGCCAGGTTTGAAGATGCAATTGCTTGCTTAGTTTTATAAAGTTTCTGGACATGTAGAAGCGAATTTCTGCAAATTTAATATTTTTCTAGCTCAAAATAAATCAGAATCCCTAAATTGACTCTGTTATCGGGAGCCTAAAAGTTTTAACCAAATTATATTTCAGCAAAATTCAATGAATTCAGTTCCAATACAATGCAGAGAAGTACATTGTATTACTTGTGCCCATAAAACAATATGCAACATAAACTCTAACTCTCTCTACTCAAATTTTCTTCTGTGCCTTTTATTTTAGTTCATAGTTAATATACACTGAGTGGCCAGATTATTATGATCTCTGAATGCATAATAATCTGGCCACTCCGTGTATATCCTATAAAAGCCTAATATGCAAATTGTCCCCTCACCCAGGAGTTTGACCAGCGGCAAACCAGCCAGCTGCCCATGTCCCCTCCCCCTGGCTAAGCTGTCCTGACCTCACCCATGAACGAATTCATGCACCAAGCCTCTTTACACACACACACACACACACACACACACACACACACACACACACGGAGTGGCCAGATTATTATGCATTCAGAGATAATAATAATCTGGCCACTCAGTGTAAGTCTCTGTAGCTATCTAGAAAAAAAAAAATCGAATAATCAGTAGCAAAAATCTCAGCATTTCCTCTGCCTTGAGTGATAACTTCACCAGTTCACAAAGACCTACCACTGAACTGTCTATAATAACCTACCATGAATGATTCAAAATAGCCACTGCAATCCCTAAGAATACCTTCAAGTCAACAAAGTCAACACAGAAAGAATGTTCCCATTTAGATTTGCATAGCTCTGTTTTCACACAACTTGCCACTGAACTGATTACTACGGAGGTTCAGAAAATTTTTTCACGTGTTTACTAAAACAGCAGCATGAAAATGCCTTGCCTGACTTGCACAGATATACAGATGCTGCCTGTCTGTAGTCCAGCCTGCAGAGAAGTCCCCAGTACAGTGGCCTCAGGGAAGGGCTGGCTTCGGGGCAGGGCATAGCGCTCTGCTTCCCTCTCGGAGTGTTTCCCCCACTCTGCTTGGCAGTGCAGATAAAAGAGTAAAGTTACATTTTCCCTTAAGTTTCTAAGGTGAAATGGGAACACTTGATTCTGTGCTACCCCCCTCCACCTCCCCCTCCAAAAAAAACACAACAAAGAAACCTCTCCACTTGCCAAATCTGATACCAAAAGTTAACTAGCTCTTGTGACTATGCGTCTACAGAAAATGCATTAGTGGGAATTTTAACAGAAAACCCATTATATCTGAGCTGTTACTAAAACTTCTGCAAGTTCTCCTCTTCAGAAAGACATTTCATTTAAATACTAATAGTTCTAAAGGACATACTTTTAACACATTAACTATCTAATAAAATTCATTTTGCGGGGGGATTGGGTCTGTGGAACTACAGAAGAACCAAACACCACAAGTTTTTCCTAATGTTTGACAACCAAACAAATCAAAACAGTGCAGGGGTGACCATTCTCATTAAATCAACTCCAAAGAGTGAAAATCCAGGTTTAAACAATGGATGGTTCAACTACTGAAAGTTTAAGAGTTGTGTCTGCCTTTCACTGCAGCCAGCATGATGAACCAAAACTGTCCATTTAAATAAATCTATATTCTAATGATACATTTTCATCTTGACACCATTTGACAATATCTCTTAGTATGTAAACAAATAAAAAAAGATAATCGAAAGTATGGTCTTAGCATAGTTTCAGGATCCAGGCACTATTTTCCTTAATAGTTATTTTATCATGTAATTTAAGACACTCTTTCCTTACAATTTATAATTATCTATGGGGGGAGGGGAGGGAGAAAAACAATGGTTCCTGGAGACTGAGGTGGAACTAGCAATCAAAGAGAAAAGGCAAACATGTCAAGCAGGTATTGATTGGCTCCATTATCAGACAACTATGAGTTTTTGTCTTTTTTTTTTTTTTTTTTAAGAGAACGCCCATTTACAAAAGCATCTTTCCTGTATATTCTCACAGTTTCAAGGTAACAAGTATCAATAGTGTCATTAGATGTGTTAGCACATTTCTTTAAAAGAACTTAACCACTGTTAACTATTTACTATCTCCTGGACCTCCCAGTGGCCCAGTGACACCGAAGGGAGAGGCTTATAATTACTCCATTTTACAGACTGAGAAAGTGAGAAAGAGGGATTAAATGATTTCCCTCTGGTCACACAAAGACTCATTAAGATCAGCAACTGGAAACCTGGTTTCCTGATTTCTGGCTTAGTGTTCCACAAACTATGTATGCTTCCTTCTACGAAGTACTATTTTTGTAAAGGTTTCTCTTTCAATAAAGGAAATAGAATGAGTCATGTGACTTTCATTCACCAAAGCCTCTGTGTTTTCATTGGATCTTAGTTAGACAACTAAGAATGAGGTAGGAGCAGTGCACATTATTATTATCCTCCATGACAAAGCTATCCAGCGAAAGCAGAAAAACATGCCCAACAGAGAAAATAAGGGGTATGGTTTGTCAAGCAATCTCACTGGCCTTCTGAAAGTGTTCAAATTCTTTGCTTTAAGACTTCAACAGGCAATACTTTTAAACATATGCCATGACTGTATTGTTCCTATGGAAACATTTATCTTATGCCATGATTCTTTTACCATAGGCTATGAATAAAGACTCTTTTATTCAAAACAAAATTTAAATACAGATGCTTCCAGTGGCAATTCTTACCTAATGTGCCTTGTGCACAAAGAAAAAAACAATTTTAGAATAAAAATCCCACTAAAAATGAACACTAAAATATTCTATGGTATGTACCAATCTATAATCAACCCAAAAATATATAAAAGTTAATTTTTAAAAGTAGTTTTAAAGCACAGCAAATTCAGTAATATACTTCCAACTGCCCCAACAACAACAGGCTAACAGATTGGTTGGATTTTTCTACATACGCACACGTAAAAAATAACACGATTATTAACCTCCTCTACTTACAAATGAGATGCAAACTTTAGTTCAATTTTTATTTTCGCTGGACTAATATGTCTACATTATGTACATAGGTCTCAAGTGGACTAACTTTTAATTGGCTTGAGCATTTAAACCTCACCCCCTTTCCCAATTATTTTGTAAACAACTATCAAAGATCGCTGGAATCTCAGTCTTGGTCACCACTTACGCAAATACCAAACACTACCCAGTGACCCCAAATTATTCTGCTTCAGGATCACCAATGCAGTTTTTCCATGCAGAACCCAAGAAGCTCGATGTGGAAACAAACATATGCCACTTCTGAGCGACGGACCAGTGCACGCCATGACCCAGGATGTTCTTTTTCTATTTCATCTTCAAAGAGATGCTTTGCAAGTCTTCCTTCTAGAAATTATTCTCTCAAAGGATTAACTTATTAATCTCCCATGAGCTTGTTATTTATGAGCGCCCCAAACAAATGTCTACGGGAATACACGAGTTAAATACAAGTGGATGCTCATTCTGAGTTTCTAAATGTCCTCCTGGCTTCACAGACCACAGCTTGCACATTAATTAAGATGACACCCTCCTCTTTCCAATTCTACTGTTCTCTGTGTTCAAATGTGTTTACTAGAAACCCATTTAACACATGATCCTTTTTTCTAAAATGTGGTTGGGGCACAATGGATTAATTGCAATGATCAATTTTGTTTAAAAAGAACCCTTTTCCTTCTCAAAAGCGTGTTTACCACACAGACTTTGGAAAAACAGCCACCAAAACGATCTCTCATCTTTGTTCAGCCACCATGAAACATACAAACTGCTGTTTTGATTTCAGAATCCTGAATCCTATAGGTTGAAAGGAATTTTATACTGGTGGGAAATCTTAAAACAAAACAAGCTAAATAGGGTCTCTAACTAAACTTATCTCTTGCAGTTTAAAATTTTCCTGAGACTGAAAAGGGCATTATATCATACATGAATCATGTTTCTGAATGTATCTACTTTATCAAAAAGGCCTTCGACTCCTTTTAGGCCTGTGGTCGCAGGCACACTCTGGCTCACTCCTCCTGTTACTACAAGAACCCACTCCTGGGGCCCTCCTGAATCCAGTCCAGGTTTTTACCGCCTACTCCACCAGAAACAGTAAAAGGTGTTATGTTCTCAGACTGTTTTTCTGATTAGAATCAGATTTCAGCAAAATGTACTTTCATGTTCACTGTGGCATATACCCATTTGGGCATACCAAATAAATTTGTGTGTGTGTGTGGGTGTACATCCCCTCCCCCAACCCCAACACTTGATTCTAGTTAGACGGTGTGTTTATATGGTCTGTGTCTTGAAAGGTAGCTAATCCTTAACTTCACGACACACTAGCAATTTTTCAGAGATACCTGTAGTGCCCATCATATAACTCCAAGCAAAATGACCTTCAGCTGCGAGTCACCATTTAAGGGAAACATTCTGACAACTTTCAATTGATTTAATTAGATACTGAAGCACCACATTCCTTATAATTCTGTGACCCTTTTCACCTTTTATTCTATGGTTTTAATAAAAACGTAAATAGCTTCTTCTCTGTTATAGCACAATTACAGGGCATTTACCCTACAGCTGTAATTTAAAACCCCATGGATGTTATCAAACACATGCTGCATTTAGACAGCATTAAACTGAACTGTTTACTTTAAGAAAAAAAACAAAAAACAACAACAAAAAAACGCCATGTGGATGTCCAAGGCACCTTGATCATCACCTTGTTGTAAACCCTGCAGATTGCTGACCTTAGGCCAGCATCTAGGACAGCATCCACTACTATGTGTTCTGTGGTTCCCACAGTGCCTCTGTCTTACTAGCAACCCTGCAGAGAATCAGCTACACAATTAAAGAAGAAACCCTGGAACATCCCTCACCCCTTTCTTTCTCTCTCCCCACAACACCATTCAAAGTTTGAGACAGTCAGAATGCACCGCCAACTGCAAAGCAAGCCATCTCTCTCTCCTCATGGA
Organism: Pipistrellus kuhlii; assembly: GCF_014108245.1. Taxonomy (NCBI): domain Eukaryota; kingdom Metazoa; phylum Chordata; class Mammalia; order Chiroptera; family Vespertilionidae; genus Pipistrellus; species Pipistrellus kuhlii. Next base: position 159,373,482 of record NW_023425529.1, read on the forward strand.
TATTTGATGAGAATGTGAAGAACAATACGGGGTTACCATCCTATCCAATTGTTCTCGAAAAGCCCCATGATGTTGTCTTCCCTTGTTTTTCTCTAAAGCACAGATTCTAAATCCTGGCTGCATATTATCACCTGGGCAACCGAAAAATGCTCCTGCCTCCACTCTGCCCACTGGATGTTTTTCTTGAGTGTCTGGCGTGAGGCCCCCATAGGCCAATTTCTCCAGCCTCCTCAGGTGGGTCTAACCTGGGACAGGGCTCTCAAAAGGATGGTCCCAGAATCAGCAGCAGCACAACCTGGAGACTTTCTTAGAAATGCAAATTCTGGGCCACACCCCAGACCTACTGCCTCAGAATCCCTGGGGCTTCCCACATGCCCAGCCCTCCTGGTTTCAGCAGACTCTGCAGGTGACTCCCAGGTATGCTCAGGGTTGAGAACCACTGCTCTGAAGCTGTGTTTAAAAGCGGCATTACTATTTCAGCCCCTCAGGAGAAAAGGAATGTCTCTAATGGAAAGGCCCCTATAGTTTATGTGTAAACTGTAAATGGTTAACTGTTCTCTTTAGCGGCCACAAAAATGGATGCTCATTTCCTAAGTGGCTTTCGAGCCTGTTTTTATAAACTTTGAGGCTCGGCAAGAATCAGCTGGGACCTTGCGCCAGGAAAACAAAGAGGAAAATGAAAGGTACAAGCCTGGGAGAACTCAGAACTTCAGGGCCCTTCCCAGCAGAACTTTCTCACTCTCAGATCAAGAAATGGGTTTGATGAGGTGGGGACCTGCAGAGCATGCCCAGTGTTAATAGGTGGGAAGAGGACTGTGGGAAAGAAGAAACATGTTGGGGGAAAAAAAAAACAAAAAACACAAAACACACAAATACAAATAGTAGTTTCCTGAATAGCAAGCTTTACATTCAACTCAAAGATGATTTGACTGTTCTTGGCAAGGTCTTTGGGGAGAGAGGAGGACCCAGGAGCCTAAAGTAAAACAAAACAAGAAGCCAGGGCCAATATTTTGGCATTTAGGTCCAGGTACCGAAAAAAAAAAGGGAAGAGACGTGAACCCACCAACGCTCACTCACCCACCCTTCCTCCCACCTCCAGCCACAAGGTGAAGGGCCTCACCTTTCACAATGGTGGCCTCCTTCAGGTGATGGGACAAGAAGTCAATGCTGGCATAGGCGTTGGAGGGCAGCGCTCCAGGGCCTGGCCCCCCACACACCCCACCACCGGTGCTGCTGGCCCCCACAGTGCTGATGAGGCCCCCGAGGCTCCGGGTCCGGCCCCAGGTGCTCTTGTCACCTGGCTGCGGATGCGGATGCAGGTGCGGGTGCTGCTGTGCAGACTGCAACAGCCCCGGCTCATCCCTTACGTCGATGGCAATGTAGTTGAGGCCATTCTGGAAGCCAGCTGAGGTCTCCCTGCGCATGGGAGAGCCACTGCCCCCTGGGCAGCCCACCAGGCCCCCAGGCTGGCTCGGTGTCCACGGCCGCGCCTGCTGGGGGAGCGGCGGCTGCACCTGGCGAGGGGACGCGGGGGGCTCGTCGCCCCCACCAAGGACGCCACCGCTGCCGCTCCCTTCGCTGTTTTTCCTGAGAGACACGTTTTCCACGGAGGCCGAGTTGTGGCGCTTGGGGTTGTGAGCGAAGGACGGAGACACGGGCGTCACAGTGGTGGTGGAGGAGAAGGTCTCCGAGCTGTGGCGGCGGCGGCCGCCCTGCGGGTCTGCACGGATGACCTTGGCCCCGCGGTGGGGGTCCGGGGGCTGGCCGGCCTGCAGGAAGGCCTCCACCCCGGACACCTGGTCCATGAGGCTCAGCCTCTTCATGCCGGACGTGGGGCTGGTCACGCGGGCGCCTTCCGGCTTCGCGGGGGCCACGATGGGCTGCGGCGGCGTGGCAGCCACGCCAAAGGCCATCTCGGTGTAGTCACCATGGTCCCCTGTCTCCGAGGAGGACGAAGAAGAGGCGGCGGCGCTGGGGCCCTGGGATGCGGGTGCAGGAGGCAGGCGGTACAGCTCCCCTGGAGGGGGCGGCGGAGGCGGCTGCAGCTGCGAACTGGAGGAGGAGGGGGCGGCGGGGCGCGGGGGCAGCGGCGGGTACCCGGAGGCCTCGGGGGACAAGAGGGCATCCAAGGAGCCCACGGGGTCCCCACTCTGGGTCTCATCATCCGCCTTGGGGGACTTGGGGGAACTGAAGTCCAGGTTCATGTAGTCCGAGAGCGGGGAGCGCTGCCGGCTGTCGCTGCTCGTGCCCGGGGTGCCGGAGCCCAGGGACGAGGCCGGGCTGCTGGCGGACAGCAGCGAGGACGACGAGGCCGCCGAGGCCAGCAGCATCGGAGGGGCCGGGGGCGACAGGCGCGCTCCGGCCTCGCCAAAGTCAATGTTGATGTACTCGCCCGGGCTCTTGGGCTCAGGCGGCAGAGGGCACTCGTGCATGCTAGGTAGGGTCTGAAGCCCCTCCAGGGACAGGCGCGTGGGCCTCACCGCCCGGCAGCGCTGGCTCAGGAAGCCCTCCGGGCGGCCACTGCCACTGCCACTGCCACTCTGCCTCCCTGCAGAAGGCACTGCGGAGTGAGGAGGCTGGGCATGGCTGCCCCCACCTACCCCAGCCACCACCCTGTTGGCCTGGTGCGTGGTCCCCACGCTGGTGGCCTGAGGCTCTGGCCTCTCCTCTTCCAGAATGCGCCCGACGGGGGAGCTCATGAGCACATACTGGTCGTTGTCCCCGTTGCAGGTGTAGGGAGCCTTGTAGGAACGGGGCAAGGAGCTGTAGCAGTAGCCGGGCATGCTCCTGAGCATCTCCCCGCTGGCGCCATGCAAGGCTGCGGTGAAGAAGTCCGGCGGGGTGGTCCCCGAGGTGCCCGCATCGCTGGGGGACATGTTGAGGTAGTCCCCGTTGGGAAGCAGCTTGCTGTCCGTGGTGTTCTCCGGAGGCAGCCTGGAGCCGCACCACATGCGCATGTAGCCACTGTCCTCGGGAGAGCTTTCCGCCGGGGAGCTAGCCTTGTAGCTAACTCGGTTCACCGGGAAGGCCCTACCCGCCACGCTGGTAGGTGCCGGCGCTGCGGGGCCCGTCGGGGGCAGAGCTGCTGCAGCAGCCACCCGTGGGTGCAGGATCTGCTTCGGCGCGGACACGCTGGTGGGGCTCATGGGCATGTAGTCGTCACTCTTGCAGCTGCCGCTGCCACTGCCGGCAGCACCCAGGAGGGCCGCTCCGGGGGTCATGGGCATGTAACCATCATCCGTGCCCAGGTTGCTGCTGGAGCTCCTCTGGGACCCGATCTCAATGTCACCGTAGTCCTCCGGATAAGGGTTATAGGCCCCTCTGGGAGAAGACGTGGGGCAGGTGGGACAGAGGCGGCCGGAGCTGCCGGAGAAGGTGGCCCGCATCAGGGTGTACTCATCCAGGGACGCGGAGGAGGGCTGGGGCACCGCCCGCTGCCGGGCAGGCGTGGTGAGGGAGTAAGTCCTCTTCCTCAACCCTCTGTCCAAGTCCTGGGCGGCTCCGTCCCCCGATACCCGACGGTAGGGGCGGCCACAGTGGCTCAGGGGCCTGTCCATGGTCATGTACCCGTATAGCTCGCCGCTCCCACTCCCATCCTTGGCAGGGGGCGTCTCGGCGATGGACTCAGGCGTGTTGCTCCGGTGGCTGCAGAAGGCTCTCACGTCGCCAGGGCTGGAGCCATACTCATCCAGGGACATGAAGCCGGGGTCGCTGGGGGAGCCAGAGGCGGAAGCGCTGCCGCTGGAGGGTCGCTGTCCCGCCGCGTGGTGGTGCAGGGGATGTGGCAGGTGCGGGTGCGGGCCCGGGGGAGGAGGCAGCGGGTAGGAGCCCGAGCCATGCCCGCTGCTGGACGACAGGCTCCCCGGGCTGGTGGCTGCCGCCGGGGGCGACTGCGCCACGGGCATAGACATGGAGCGGCTGTGTTGCAGGGCGCCCCCTGCCGGCGCCAGCAGCACCTTGCTCGCGCGGTTGCCACAGCCGGCGCTCAGGGTGTGGGAGCGGCTCAGAGGGGTCCGCACCGGCCCCGGGCTCATCGGGCTCCCGGCCACGGACACCGGCCTGCTACCCGCCGCCGCCCCGGTTCCCGCCGCCGCCGCTGCCGCTGCCGCCGCCGCCGCCGCGCCGCCGTCGCCCTCGCTGGCCGTGCGCACCCGGCACGAATTGCACTTGGCGGCCGGCGGGGTGGCGGCCAGGCTGTCGGTGCGCGAGCGGCGCACCAGGCCCGTCTGGCTGGGGGGCAGGTTCACCAGGTGGTGGTGGCGGCGCGCGCCGGGGACGCTGATGGGGTGCGTGGCCGAGGAGCCCGAGGACTGGCTCTTGCTGCGCGGCCGGAACTCGAAGAGCTCCTTGAGCGCCTTCATGGCCTCCAGGATGGTCTCGTGGATGTTCTGGGCCACCACCGAGTCGTCGGCCTGCATCCACAGCTCGCCGGGGCCCGTGACGGCCGAGCGGCCCACCTCGATGAAGAAGAAACTGTCCGAGTGGCCGCAGCGGCGGATGTTCATGAGCTGCAGCGTCACCGACGGCTGCTCGCAGTTGAGCTTCACGAAGCCGATGGTGCGCGCCGACAGGCACAGGCGGTACACACCCGTCAGGTTCTTGCTCTGGCCCAAGCCCTTGGGCTTCAGGTTCACCTGCCACACCTCGCGGTAGGCGGCCGCGGAGGACGCCGCCAGCCCGTAGCTGCTGTCATCCGAGCCGCCGCCTGAGCCGCCCAGGGTGCCGGGCAAGGAGGCGCTGCAGGAGCCGCCGCCGGCGTGGATCCCCGCCGCCCCGGCCGCGGGGATCGCCGAGTCGCCGCTGCCGCCGGCACCCCCCGCCGCGCGGCCCTCGCTGACCAGGTCGGTGAGCGCGCGGTACCAGCCCTCCTGCTCCTGCTCGTTCTCGGCGGCCACGGCGAAGTACTCGTCCTTGGTGTAAAGGGCGATCAGGTACTTGTGCTTGGCGTCGGCGCGTTTGTTGATGTTCAGGCAGCAGTCCAGGGAGATGACCCGCTTCGGGGCGCCCGCCTTGCTCCGCCACTTCTTCTCGCTCTCATAGTACTCGAGCCGCGGGGGCTGCGGCGGCGCCGGACCCCCGCCGCCCGCGCTCGCCGCCGCCTCGTCGCCGCTGCCGCTCGCGCCGCCGCCGCCGGGCCCGCGCAGCACGAAGAAGCGCTTGTGGCCGTGCTTCTGCTTGCGCAGGTAGCCGCACTTGCGCACGCTGTGGTTGTTGTTGTTGTTGTTGTTGTTGAGGTTGGGGCCATCGCCGCCCGCCGCGGACGCCGGCGCCGCCGGGGCCCCATGCAGCGGCGGCGGGCTCGCCATCCCGGGCACTTCAGGCCGCGATGCCCAGCCCAGTGTCAAGGGGCTCGGAGGGGGCGCAGGCGGGGGCTGCTCCCTCACCCCTGCTTGCCCGCTCGAGCCCACGTCCCTTGGGCCCAGAAGGTAGGGAAGGTTCGGGGAGGCCCGCCGCGGGGGGAGCCGACACCGAGCGGCGGTGGCGCAGCACCCTCCTCCGCGATCCGGAGCCCAGAGGATGCCCAGCGCCGGCGGTGGCCGAACGCCTGGCCGCCGGCTGCCCGCGGCCGCTGCTGCCTCCCGGGCTCTGTCTCGGGCGGTGCCTTGGGGACTCGCTGGCTGGAGAGAGGAGAGTCGGGGTCCCCTAGTCGAGGGGCCGAGCCTAAGGCTCTAGTCCCGCCGTTGCACCGCGCTCGGGGTGCCGGGGTGCGCCTGGGCACTCGGGGTCCGCGCTGCTGCCGGGACTATTGCTGCTGCTGCTGCTGCTGCTGCTGCTCCTGCTGCCAACGGCGACCCGGGCTCTGCGCGGTCCCCGCCGCACTGTGAGTAACACATCGCGCACCGAGTGACTGAACTAAGAAGAGCAAAACAACATGTGACTCGCCGTTACGCAGGCACACACCGCGCTGCCGCCCCGCCCCGCCGCCGCCATTGGCGCAGCGCCTCCCGACGGACGGCACGCGCGGCCAATGGGCATGAGGCGCGGGGGGTGGGCGGGCCGCGCGCCCCTGCCCCGCCCCCCTTTCTCCCCGGGCTGCGTTTCCCGCCGTCCCCGCCCTCTCCCGCGGAGGTTGGGGCTGGGGCTGGGGCGGGGTGTGGGGGCCGGCCCAGACCTCATTAATCAGAGGCTCCTTGTGGGATGCTGGCGGAGGAGATGCCACCCTGGGCGGGGGAAAAAGGGCGCGCAGAAGTGGTGGGGGCCAGCCTCCTCCGCGCAGAGGATCCTTCCCTCCCACCCGCTTTTTACTCAATTAATTAGGCTCGGAACATCCGCCTGGGAGGGGATCGGAGGAGGGGACGCTGCAGGGCACAGGGGACAGGGGGCGGCCGATGATGATCAGGCCCGATACCGCCCTCGGATCTGGGCTCAGGGAATGGGATCACACCCCACTGTGGCCCTGCTGCATTACCCCGCCACCGCCACGCTCGCGGCGGGCAAGAAAGGGTAATGAACTTAGCTGCCCTCTCGTAATCTCCTCCCACCAACACCCACTTGGGCGCGCGGATCCTGCGCCCAGACTCAGGGTGGGCGCGCGCCCGCCCGCCGCAGCGGGTTTGCGCCTGGGTGGTTCCTCGGTGCCCCGCCGGCGGCGGCGGCTTGTTTACGCTGCTCATCACATTAGTCACCGGTGAGCTCCGGATCGATATCAGCTTCGTGCGCCTTCCTGGAAGGAGAGCCGGGGTGCGGGAGGGGCCGAGGCGCCCCCCAACTCCCGGCCCCACTGGTCTCGGGTGGCTCCCGGGCCCCACCCTCCAGGGGTGCCCTTCCCCCGCACCCGGGTCGCGGGCTTTTCCGCCCCCCGGCGTCGCCAGCACCATTCACTTGTCTTGAGAAGTTGAAATTCTCTGTTAGGGATGTAATAGAAAGAGGAGAACGTAAAAATAAATAAATAAATAAAATAATAGCAGTTTCCATAGTGCCGGGAAGAGGGTGGGCTCCAGCGAGAAAACAGCTTGGGGATCCTGGTGCCTGTGGCGGAGTACCCCGCCCCTCCCCCGCACCCCCCCCCCCCCTTGGACCCTGTACTCCCTGCGAGGAGGCGCTGGAAATGGGTGGCTCCAGACCTGTATGCCCTTACCAGGCAGCAATTGCAGCATTGAGGATGCCCTTGAATAAGTGCTCTTAGTTTTTCATCTGCGCCGCTTTTGACTTTCAAAGTCGATTACAAATAAGGACCCATACAATGGCTTCTCGAAAATGACTGAAGTGAGGGCTACTGGTGAGGATGGGAGGTCTGGGTTGAGGTCCTAACAGGCTGGGGGTTGCAGAAACTAAGAACGCTAACAAAACAAACCCCTGTCCACTTAAAAAAAATGTGTCTTCATGAAATAATCTGAAACAATAATGTGGGTATTTTTTAAGCCCTGCCTTTGAATGTCCTCTGTAGTCTATATAAGACTTTTATTTTTTTAGAGATGTAATGAAACCTTAAATCTAAGGAAAATAAAAGTAAGGATTGTAATTTTTGAAAATGTGTTATATTGTGGCATATTATGATATAACATATGTGTAAGAATGTGACAAAGATTCTGTTAGCTAATTTGTGTAAAGAGAACCCTACTTACACAAAGATCATAGCATTTGTAGCATGCATACAGTTATGAAAAGCATAAATTTGGGAAGAATAAACAGTGAGGCAAATATAATAGAATTATATTTGAAGTTGCACCTCCATTTTAAACCATGCTTTAAAAAATACGGCTAGGAATGCCATTTTTAAGTGTGTGTGTATGTATGTGTTTGTATACATATGTATTTATAGGTGTACATGTAGGCATGTGTGTATGTATATGTGTGTCTGCGTGCATTCATGTTTATATATGTATCTATATGTGTGTATGTATGGGTATGTATATCTATACATGTATAATTGTGTGTATGCTGGGGGAACCCACCTTTATGAGCATTGTACTCTGGCTTTTTTTATTCTTTTAGACCCTGTTGCTCTTTTTATGTTAACAAATGTTGCCTAGCAATATGTCTACTCAGATGAAAGGATTTTTATCTTAGAGCTTGAAGAAAATGTGGTTCAGTTTTATTGGCTCTGTGATGATTTACATCCCACTGTATAAGGGATGTTAATGGGCCTGCCTGTATGTTCAGTCATGCTAACTAGCAGACAATGATCATGGGACAACCTCTTTTCAGCATCATGTAATAATGCTTTCTTCTGGAAAGTATCCTTTGCAATTGTTTCATATTTTCTTTTTTGATTCAGACTTTAATACAAAATTAGATTTTCACATATTTATTGAATATTTACTTGCTATGGCCATCAGGTGTTCACAGTGTCATCTTGGGTTTGTGTTTTTTCCCTTAGGGCTATTCTAGTGTAAAATGCCAATGTTCAGGTTAAAGTATCAGGGGCTCTACATCTAAATACAAATTCTATTCTTATTAAGTCAGTTCATGAAACTCTGTAATTGGAAGTATCCCCGTCTTCCTCCTCCACGAAGGAACTCGTTGTCTTTCTCCCTTTCTATTGCCAAATAAGCTATTTATTTCTTTAAAGCTTGTTCGACACCTTGTGATTTTCCAACTGTTCTCCCATACTTTTTCAGCAAAAGTCAGCTAACAACATCTGCCAACCTGCTCTCCATGCAGGGCTGGGTACTGCTCGTGTGGCCTGTTGCCAGCAAGCAGCCTGGATGTCATTTTTTTCTCATGGTCCAAGATCTTTCATTGGATAGATAGTTCCCTTCATGGATAACAAAATGGCCATATCTCTTAGCAAGGAGTGTTTTTGTTTTGTGTTGTGTGTGTGTGTGTTTTCCATAAAATTGTATTTTAATACAATGACCCTTATATATTTTTTAAAGTATTTTCTGGAATAATTTAATTGCCTTTAAGAAAATAGTCCATTCATTAAAATATAGATGTTAAAATGTATAAAAATCCATACTACTTATAATAGTAAGCATCATTTATACTTTCTCTGTTTCATATAGAAAGGGCATGTTAGAAGGAGAAAAATAGATAACATTTCAGTGCTTAGGTTTTTTTTTTTTTCTTTCTTTTTATTTCATAACACGGCAATTATTTGACAGTATTTTCTATCTAGATTAACTCTACCTGAAACCTTATTAGGGAGATCGTTAAGTGGAATATTAGATGACCCGTTAAAATTGCTTTAAATTATGATAAAATGTACTTTAGGAAGCATAGATTTTAACTTCAGAGGTTTATGTCACAGGATATATTTGTCTTTTAAATGAATGGCAACATATCATCACATTTTGCTTTATAAATAAAGTACTTTAGTAGCTCATTTAGTAAGTTTCCCTTTCTCTGATGAATGAGCCATACAAAGACAGACTTTTCCTCATCTAGAATTCTAAAGGAACATCCTACATTATAGTGGCTAGGTTTTTTTTTTTTCTTCCTTCACAAATATATTTGTTAATATGTGTCAACTGAAATTTCACAAGTTTTGTAACATGCTAATTCTGAGCTGCAATGTTTTATATGTAACTTTGTTCAGATCACTTGCTATCTGATGTATGGCATTCCAAATGTCTAAACTTTAGACTCTAAAGGATCATAATTTGTTAATAGGTCACATCATTTCCTTGGGAATTGTAAAGACTTTCCACTTCAGTATTTACTTTGATCATTAAAAATACTGATATGCTCCAGCTGATATGGCTTAGTGGTTGAAGGTCAACTCAAGAATCAAGAAGTCAATAATTTGATTCCTGGTCAGGGCACATGTCTAGGTTGTAGGCACAATCTCCAGTAGGGGGTGTGCAGGAGGCAGTGGATGGATGGTGTTTCTATCTCTCTTCCACTTCCTTCCTCTCTAAAAATCAATAAAAACATTTTTTTTGAAATAGTGATATATTTCAAATGCTCTGTTTCTTAAATATTCAGTTAGAGAGGAAGAATTTTCCATAATAAAAGAATATTCCATGTGCATATAAATAGAGCAAACTGCTATAGATAACTGACTTTCACCGATAACAATACTGTTTTGAAGAATACTCATCCAGTAGGCACAAGAACAGCTAACTGAATATTAAAAACATTTTTGTTTTAAATATAATTAAGTTGAAGAAATTTAAACATATAAACAACCAATTACAAAGTGACTACAGTTAGCAACTTAAAATTCTTATTAATTCACCACTGGATTTTGCTATGTTTAAATTTTGAAAATATATTTCTAGATTTTAAAAAAATCTCTCAAAGACTACCCATGATTAAAGAAAAAAAAATGCATTATTGACTGTATAACATTACTGAATCATAAAAAAATAATAATAATAAAGCAAAAGGTTTCTTCTTAGAACATCCCTCTCCCTGGGAATGTTGGTCCTGTAACCTAATCACTCTAAAAAAAAGTCTCTAAAATGACGCAGCTATTTTCTAGGAGAGGGAGGGGGGATGAGCAGTGAGGATGGCTGCTCGTGTCCTTGAACCAAGAGCAAATGTTAGGAAGGGGAAAGACCAGCCCCCTGGTCATTGATCCCACTGTTTGTTCTAGGAGCAAGCTTTCACCTGTTTTTCCAAAACTGCTCAGGAGGTAAATAGGACACGAGCTACCTTTTCCGCCAGATGCTCTACTGTTTTGTGGAACCGAATTTTAATCAGAAATATTTCACTTTTCTGCGGTTCACGTGCTGTTTCCAGGCTTGCCTCTGAGTCTGTTTTCTTGAGTTGTTTTGAAATAGAACCCAAAGATAACAGAGGAAATGTGACCTGCTCTTGTGAATGCTGCCACCAACTGGCAACGTTTCTTCCCAGGGCAGAAACCAGCTCTCCTGCCAGTTGTCACAGCCAGGGTGGTGGCTGCTTTTTTGAAAGTTGATTACAACCTAACGTACATTTTTTTTTTTGTACAAATCTTTAAATAAGTTGATAGAAACAATTTGAGATAAAACAAAGAAATATTGACAATGAATGACTAAGAACAATATCAGATGACAAATAAGGAATAGGTACAGTAATAAGTTTACAAACTTATTTTTTATGGTTGAGTAAGTATTAAGCTAATGTGTTCACATTTTCTAATATGTTTTATATTTCAATTTGCATATTTACTTACCAACTTGCATATTAACTGTGCCAATTTGTAAGATTTTAGAAAACTATCTAGCCAACAAAATAACACTCAGGATTGTTTTTGGAATGTTTGCTATGGCAATCCTAAGAGTTACAGACAAAATTTGCTTGTCTTGTAGGTAAACATTTAATTATATCTCTCCCCTAAATTGGCCTATCAGTCTCATATTTTTTCATTCTTTTTCCTTATCTTTTTTTTTTTTTTAAGAGTAAGCCAAGTCCTATTGAAAAGCAAAATTTGAAAAAAGCATAGATGGGAAATAAAATATATTTGAAAACTATAAATAATACAAACATTTTAAAACTTTAAATGATAAATGGCTGTTAATATGTCAAATGTAGCTATCTTTTTTATTAAAATAATTTGGACTTATGTACTCATGACTTATTTATCAACCCTAAATGTATAAATTACATCTTCTACATTAATTGCTTTGGTCTCAGTCTTTAGACAATGCCAATGATAGAAATATTCAAATTAGTGATGGTATTTAGAGCTAAGTTATCCAAATAGAGTGAGAGGATCAGAAGACATTTTATTTGCTATCAAACATGTTCTTCAGGTACCTTTATTTGTGGGTGGGAAAAAAAGCTTGTATATAAATTAGCAATAATAAAAATAATAACTAGTGAGAGTAGTTTATCAGTGTATTTATGTAAGTTAAGCCATTTGATTCTTATCAGTCTGTGGGATAAATAAAAAAATATATATATATTATCACCCCATAATGCCATTATTATAAATATGTGATAAATATACGATTCTAACACAACTGATCATGGAACCTAAGTCTTAAAATTCCCCTAGTGGATAATCTTTTTTAACCTGTCCTGTGAGTGCACATACAATGTTTAAGAAGCATGACTAGCTATTTACATATGCATTATGTTTTTTTGCCTTATTTAGAACAATTACAATACAAATGATATTAACTAAAGAGACTTAAAGAAATATGGATTAGTGAGGTTCACAGAAAATAGATAAAGCAGCAACTTGTGCAATTAAAGCAGATGCCACCTTTTGCCATTTCCCAAGGACTGTTAAATGTTAAATAGAGATTTCAGTTTAGATAAACACATTCTAAGAATTACTGCTGGAAGTGTAAGCATCAGCCTGTATTTTCAAGTTTGCTACTTCTTAAATAAGATGCCAACTTATTGTCTTGCTAAATGAGAGACAAAAGAATTACATTAAATTTTTCTTAAAATTACATTTTGTATTGCAAGAATGTTTTCTTTAGATAGTAAAGAGTAAGAATTAAAAAGTCATGTTATCCATCCTGAAAAGCAGCACTCAGAAAATAAAATATGTGAATATTTTGAGACATGAGATTTTTCTGTTTTTATTTTGGTACCTGATTTTAAAACTTGTACAAACTAAAATTGTGTCCCAATTTCAAAGTTGCATCCATATCCTCCACAGTATATATTAAAAAGGAAATTACTATGCAGATTATCATTGATCCTCGTTACTTTAAAGTTATAGAATAATAAAAAAGTAGGATTATAGGATTATCGTTTATTATGCAGGTAATTTATATCTTTCTCAAGTCAAAACATAAAAAAAATCAGCAAATATTGCATTACTAAACATGTGTTAAATATTTGTTAAGTATCAAGTATATTTTAGGAATTATCTAAAAACAGGTCTTTGCTCCTTGTGTTTTCGATCTAAATAATAAAGCACTATTTTTCTTAAATTATTTATGTTTGAGTAACAACTACATTTTTAATTATATTGAAGCCCTTTTCGTTCATTTTATAAATAAGACACATCCATTTAAAAGTTACTAAGGGTGTTTAAATTCAGAGAGTGCTTTCAAAGTTATCAGCTGAATTCTTTGCAGGGAATGAAATTGTAAATAAAGTATCTAAATTTTCGTTTCATGGAAATTAGTTTTAATGAGCCAAACATCAATAATTCTATTTAATCTATTTTTAGGTTAATTTTTAAAAAGCTAATGTTTTATACAGCTGATTTATTTTTCTTGTACCTTTGTTAAATATTGTCAAGTAATTTGGAAACAAAAATTGTCATATTTTATTAAAACTATCATCTGGCATTTTTCTTAATTTCCTTAATGCTTTATTTTAATTCCTAGAATTGCTATATTAACCTCTTCTTACTAATACCACATGGTAGATAAAATGGTTCTTATCTCGAGCCCAGGAAGTTTCACAAAGTATCATATGTCACATCACATTCAGAAAAATTCTAGGAAAATATAGTAAAACAAGAACTGGACTTCATTTTGATTAAGTAGAACTAAATTTTAATTGAAATTTTGTTTTCCCTTAAGAAAGAAGGGATAAAGTAAAAGGTAAAGTGGGACAACTTTAAAATTGACGTTATTTGATTTGATTGATGTTAGGTATTGAGCAGTTACCTTGGTTTGGAAGCAACCCTGCAGCTTCTGACACTCCCACCTTGCTGTTCAGCATCTTCAGTGTTCCCCACCGAAGCATCCCCATGGTTGTCCCGTTATTCAGTGTTAAGTTAAATAGTAACTCCATTTGTAATGACACTGAAGTCCCTGTCATTTGCTTCAAAATGTTCCTTAAATATAATGAAACTATTTGCTATTGGTGTCTCATCGTTAATTCCTGTTAGTTCTTTTTCTTTTCTTTTTTTTTAAGTTCTTGAACAAGTTCATTTTGCTTTCTTCTCAATGTTGTTTGCATCCTAACTATTATAATTTCACAGGAAGGGAAAACCCTTTTCAGTCTCCCAGAGTTTATTTTCTGAATAGTATTCCCAATCATGATTGGATTACAGTTTCAAACATAATAATGCGTAATTGCAACATTTTAATGGTTATAACCAAGTGCCCATTTTATAAATAAGACATATCCATTTAAAAGCTATTAAGGGTGCTTAAACTCGGTGCGTGCTTTCAAAGTTATCAGCTGAGTACTTGGCAGGGAATGAAATTGTAAATAAAGAAGTTAGTTTTAATTAGTCAAACATCAGTAATTCTATTTAGTCTATTTTTAGGTTAATTTTTTTAAAGCTAATGTTTTATACTATTGATTCTGCCTGGGTCTAGAGTACAAGGAATTATCTGCTTAGTATGGAATAACAGTGAGGTTCCCAATTACGTAGTCTGGTAAATTCATACTAACCCCATGAAACATTGGATTCTTTTAAATGTGTCAATAGGTTTCAAGCATCCACTTTGTGTTAAACACTGTGTGTGTGGTCCTGTGGACAACAAAATGCAAACCTACAATAGCTCCTCCACCTGTTCCATTTCCCCTTTTGGGGTCAAGTGAAATTTACATGTCCCTGACGTCCCTTTAGTCAAGCCACCTCTAGGGATTGCTTTTGCAGCCAGTCACCTTAACCCATAAAATAATGGCTCCCTCCAGGACAAACAGCTAGCTTATTTCCTGCTATAAAAGAGGTGGATGCCTCAAGCCCAGGGTGTCAGCTGTGAAAATGCCCCCCAGGGGTAATGACCATTGGGCCTCTCTATGTCACCTCAATCATGCTTGGGAAGAGGGAAACAAGAGGAACAGAAGCAAGTTTCTGTGCCAGAAATCTCAGATCTGAGAAGCTCATGTCCTCCACCAGCATGCGTGACATAGCAGCAGGCTGACCCATCAGTTTGTTAAAAAAAAAAAAAAAAAAAAAAAAGTGAAATGAAATTCTGACCCCACAGTATCCTCAAGAAGTTCACAGTCTAACCGGAGAGAAAGAACCTATAGGCAGATAGCCAAAGCAAAGGGCTAATTGTGTGAAGTTCAGAAATAGGACCAATTGTATAGGGGAGATTTGTATGTTACAAATTTTATTTCATTGGGGAGAAGATAAATCATGGGGTTGGAATACTGGAAAGTAAGTCTGAAGACACATAAAAGTTGAGTCCTAGGTCTTCCACTAAAATGTCAGATGAATCACAGATTTAAATATTAACACATGAAATCATAAAATTTAGGAGAAAATAAAAAAAAAAACTATTGAAAGATGTGACTTTTTGAAAAAGAATTCTGAGTAAAGATGCAGTAAAAACATAGTCAAAGTATAGTTTGCAAACTGGGAAGAAATTGCAGCTAGTGTCACAGATGAAGTGCTAATTATGTACATATGTATATGTGTATGTATGTATACATGATGTATGTATGTATTTAAAAGGTTTGCAGTGAAACGGACACTAGAAAGAACCCATTGGAAGTATTTGGGAAATAAACAAGGAAAAAGCATAATACTATCTAGGTCCATTGTGTTGTTGAAAATTGTCAGAATAAGACACCATATGATTTTGCTTCTGTGTGGAATCTAAAAATAAATAAATAAATAAATAAATAAATTAAGTAAAAATAAACAAAGAAAACAGGAACTAACCCATATATACTGAGAACAAATTGATGGTGGTTAGATGGAAGGGAGGCTTGGGGAATTGGTGAAAAAGGTGAAAAGGATTAATAAGCACAAATTGTCAGGTATGAAAATAGTCACAGGTTGTAAAGTACAGCTTAGGGAATATAGTCAATAATATTGTAATAACTATGTACAGTGTTAGATTGGTACTAGACTTATTTGGGGTGAATACTTTGTAAAGTATATAAATGTCTAATCACTAGGTTGTACACCTGAAACTAATATATTGAATGTCAACTGCAATTGAAAACTTAAAAAAAAATTAGTTAAACATATAATAAAGAAAGGCAAGGACCAGTGGGAGCTGGTGGATGGCTTGAGATAGCTTCTGTTGTGGGCAGATGTATGTTGAATGGAAGGTTGAGTTTTAATAATGTAAAAAGCTCCTAGAAGAGAATAATAAAGAGGCCAAAGCGACATATTTTTATATGAAGGATCTAAACACAAAGTTCATAATAATGAAAATAAATGTAAGAAAGTATTAAACAAATGAAAGTTTGCTTAACCTCTCTCATAATAAGATAAATGCAGATTTAAACCACTGAATGCTACAGTCATTCACCTATCAGATTGGCACAGATTGAGAAGTTTATTAACACAGCTTATTTGCCAGAATGTTGGGAAAGGTTTTCACACAGGGTCGCTGATGGTACAGACCGACATAGCACCTATGCAGGGCTATTTGACTGTAACTATCAAAATGACAAATGCTGACATTCCTTGACCCACGATTTAACTTCTAGAAATTACTTGTGAATATATGTGATGGTTTCTTTACAAGCGTATTTATTTTATTATTGTTTAGAATAAAAACTCATGCATGTGTGCAATAATATTATTGAAATATTTTCATTACAGTTTTGTCTAGAATAGCAAAAAAAAAATTGGAATCAAGTTGAATGCCAACAATTGGAACTGGTCAAATTTTAGATAAAGGATAGATAGATAGATAGATAGATAGATAATAAATAGATAAAGATATATAGATAGATATGTAGATAGAGACATATAGATGTAATATGTAGAGATCTATAGATCTACATATATCTATCTATCATCTATCTATCTATATACAGGTATGTGTATATATATTCATATCAGAATACTGTGCTACTGTAAAATTAATGAGATAGCTCTATTTATGCTGACTCATAATATTGGAAGAAACAGTGTAAGGTGAGAATATAAATCACAAAACAGTGTGCATAGTAGAGTGATACATCTTTATTTTTTTTTAAAGCAGTGTGCCTGTACACTCTGGACGCATACTCACAAAGCTGGCAACCCTATAGCCCCGAGAGAGGTTAGGGGTAGGAGACAGGGAAGGACTCACGTTTCACCAAGTTACTTTTTTTATTTTTTTCTGAATTTTGTAACGCAAGAATCTATTAAATATTCAAAGTGCACAAAGGATGTGTTTTAATTGTTAAGAGCTCAGTAGACCTTAGAGACAGTTTGAGAATGAGGAAGGGGGGAAGAATCAGGAATGGCTCCTGAAAGTTGTGCGCAGGAACTGTGCACACAGCAGCGTCCTTCCCTGCAGAAGGGGAGACTGGCCGAGGAGAGAGGGCCCAGAGGGGAAACTGAGAGAGTGATCTAGACAGTGGAGATTTGACAGAAATGTTGCGATCCAAGAGAAGATGTCAGGTAGACCATTAAAAAGGTTTGGATGGGAGGTATCAGTTTGGGAGTCAGGGTCATACAGCTGCATTTGAGTTTGCAGGGTTAACAAAAATCTGATGTGAGAGATGAGCTAGAGAAGATCACCCAGGATTGTGCCCAGACCACGTTAACATTCTAAAGTCAGGGAAGCGAATGATCAGAATGAATTGACCAACAAAATAAGACCCAGTGCATGGAGGCATGGAACAGACTGACATACCTTGATGGGGGTGAAGGGGAGGAGAAGAGACAAACCAAAGAACTTACATGCTAATAGGCATAGCTCATGGACAGGGCCAATAGGGTAGTGAAGGCCTGGATGGGTGGGTAGGGGCCGGGAGGATGGGAGCAAAGGGGAGGAAGGGGAGATATCTGCAATACTATCAACAATAAAAAGTTTATTTAAAAAATAAAGTCACTCCTCATGGATGCTATGCCTCTCGGTGCGGAACATGAAACTTCTCTTCTCCACCGCCCTGATCGTGGGCTCTGTTGTCTTCCTTCTGTTGCCAGGACCTTCCACGGCTGATGAGAATCTCCATCACTGTGCGCTTCGGCCTGTGGATTGGAACTGCAGACATAGGCCCGGTGGTCATAGGTCTCTCTGGAAAGACTTCCAAAAACAGTGGATAGTTTTGTGGCCTTAGCTAAGGGAGAGAAAGGATTTGGCTACTAAGACAGCAAATCCCATCATGTGATCAAGGACTTCATGATCCAGGGCGGAGACTTCACTCCAGAAGATGGTACTGGAGGAAAGAGCATCCAAGGTGCATGCTTCCCCAATGTAGCTGAAACATTATGGGCCCGGCTGGGTGAGCATGGCCAGGGCTGGCAGACACCAATTGCTCCCGATTCTTTATCACAACAGTCAAGGGTGTGATCATTGCAGACGGTGGCAAGATCGAGGTGGAAAAGCCCTTTGCCATTGCCAAGGAGTAGGGCCCGAGGGACAGCTTCCTCTTGAGCGACTGTGTTTGGCCTGTTGCCCTGGGTGGAGGTGAGGGTAGAGGGCTCAAGACAGCCCTTCACAGAGCTCTGTGCTGCACCAGCCCTAGTGCGGATGTGGGACAGAGCGGACCAGACCCTCACATTACATATGCCCAGTTTTGTAACAAACTTCTACCAATGCTGACCAGTTAAAAAATAAATAAAAAGCGCCTAGCCGGCGTGGCTCAGCAGTTGAGAATGGACCTAGGAACCAAGAGGTCATGGGTTCAATTCCTGGTCAAGGGCACATGCCCGGGCTGCTGGTTGGACCTCCAGATGTGGGGCGTGGAGGCATGCAGGAGGCAGCCGATCCAGGATGCTCTCTCCTCATGGATGTTTCTCTCTCTCCCTTCCTCTCCAAAATCAATAAAAACATATGTTTTTAAAAAAGAAAGATTAAAAAAAAGGGAGTTAAAAAAAAAGATAAAAATAAAATAAAATGAAAGTCAGAGAGAGGCAGAAGGGCCCAAGGAAAACATTCTGGAAGAAGCCTTCCTTGAAGCAGAAGAAAACTAGCAGAAGATAGCGAGGCAGAGCGATCAGCGGGCGTGGACAAGCATGCTGAGGGGTCCAGCAGGCAGGCCTGGGTGCCTGGAAGCCGCTGTTGACCTAGACTAGGTCAATTACCTCGTGGAGATGGGGGAGGCTGGAATGCAGCCCAGGGAAGGCACAAAAGATGGCCAGGGTTCTTGGAGATGACATTTAACAAGGGAAGTACTTTCAATGATGAGTTGAAAGTCCTGGGCTGACAGGAAAAGCGGGGACCAAGAAAGGCACTGAATTCCGAGGTAAGGTAGGGACGAGACTAGCAGCATCCTCAGGGAGCAAAGGGCATTTGGTGCCCCCAGATGGAACCAGGCTTCCGACAAGACCCATGTATATAGTGGAATGGGCACTCGAAAGAACCTACTGGGGATAAAGGAGGGAAATTGGGCTTGCTGAAAGGCAAGGACCAGTCAGGATAACCTGTGGGAGCAGGTGGACGGCTGGAGGGGCTCCTGCTGTGGGCAGAAGGGTGGTGCCTGGCAGGGTGAGTTTTAACAGTGTCTGTGAAGATGCTAATTAAGCTGAAGCCAAAAAGTGAGGCCTGGCGTCGGTGGGGGCACTCAAGACTCACTTTCTGTGTGTTGCTTGTGTTGGCATCCGTGGTAGGTGCAGCAAAGCTGTCACTGTTGAGTAGAGGGGCTGCAGTTTGAGGTTCTTAGTGTGGGGTAGGGAGGAGTAATGCAGGTTCAAGCCTTGGCGAAACAAGCAAACAAACAAAAAATTATACTATCCTAGCGAGTAATGTTAATAAGAAGGGAGACTGTGCATGTGTGGGCCATGGGAAAATCTCTGTACATTCTTCTCAATTTTATTGTGAACCTAAAATTACTCTTTAAAAAAAAAAATACACTTAAAATGTAAAAAAAAGAAAAAAAATACCATGAGGAAGTACTAGATGTCACTGTATGTTATAATTTACAATAACATAGTTATTTTATATAATGTGAATTTTACTAAAAAAAAAAATCTGTCGGGAATAAAGCACATCATCTCTAAGAGAAAGTTCAAGGAACACCAGGGTTTCCCTACTATAATGACTAGACAAACCAAAACATAACATTTATTCCAAAACATGTTCTTTCAAAAAGAAGGAAGGGAAGGAGATCAGAAAAAAGGGGTAGAGAAAATTAGAAAAAATGGGCAAGGCCAGGATAAACATACAAAGTTCCAACATTCCCAAAATTAAGGAGAAGAGAAAAACCATGTAGTGCCTGTAGTCCCACCAGATTTTAAAATGTCTCTGATAAATTAGCAAGCTTTCTTCCCCAAGGTAGTTTTGTGCAAGAAGGTGCTGTGCTGAACACTCACTTTGGATCACCTGGGATGCACTTGAAAAGAAGGCGTTATGATCATGCGTTAAAAACATCTTGAGTTGAAAGCTATAATTTGATTGCCGAAAGAGGCTTTTAAACCTCAACCACATGATTATGTCACCACAAACATACATTTCTCTTTCCAATTGATTTCCCACACTATCTTGCAGCACACACATGGTTTCATGTGTGGCTTTGCAACCTACTAGACAACTTCAGTGCCTTTACATACACTTGAAGAGACTGACAATGATTTCTGCCACAATGTAACATACTACATATATTCTGATCGTGGCAGAAATAATTGCTCCCCTGGCCGGTGTGGCTCAGTTGGTGCACCAGAAGGTTGGAGGTTCAATCCCCAGCCGGACACATACCTAGGGTTCTGGTTTGATCCTGGGTGGTATGCATGTGTAGGCAACGGATTGATATCTCTCACACATAGCTGTTTCTCTCTTTCCCTTCCTCCCGCTCTAAAAAAATAAATAAATAATCTCAATAACTAATTGCTTATTGTAGAACAATTTTAGACTATGAAAAAGTGAATAGAAGAATATTAAACTTAGTACTAATTTAGAATTAGTTATCAAATTAAAGTTATATAAATAAAAATTAATTACAAATTAATCACATATGTATGTAAATAAAATAGTACATTTCTGCATTATGCTTATATTTAAGCATTATTATACTATTTGTGTTATTCTGCAACTTGCTTTATTTACTAAACATTATATATTTTATTAAGATACAATTTGTATACCATAAGGAGGTGTACTCGTAAGTCAGTGGCTTTAGCATACACACAGAATTGTTAAATCATCACCACTATTTAAATCTGGAACATTTTTTTACTCCAAGAAGAAACCTTGTTCCCATTAGTAATTCACTCCTACTCCGCTCTCCCCAATCCTGTTGACCACTAATCCACTTTGTGCCTCTATTCATGTAGCTTCAGTTCTTTCATTTAAACTGGAATAAATATATAACAATTTTTCACTTCTGTGAAACTACAAATTTAGGTTATTTGCAGTGTTTTACATTTAAAATATTTATTTTAAGTCACTTGTAAAAATGTATATTTAATAATTTAAGCACTATTTATCATATACTTGTGTGTGTGTGTGTGTGTGTGTGTATATATATATATATATATATATATATATATATATATATATGTAATATGTTCTAAGGCACATTGTTTTGGACACAGGAATGGAATAGACTATCTTAATTCTGCCCAACTTTAACTTTAATGCATATTTTAAAAATATTTTTAAAGTGAGTATACAAATTGAAAATTCTACCAGAGGGTATCAGCGACTTTTAAATTTTCCTGTTTATATGTGCATAAAATAATATCTCATTGTGGTTTTAACTTTTATTTCCTTCAGTTACTAAAGAAAGTGAGCATCTTTTCATGGGTTTATTGGCCATTTGCAGTTCCTCCTCTGTGAAGTGAATATCAAGTTTTTGCCCATTTCATTGCTGGGTTGTTGGTCTTTTCTCACTGA
Organism: Pipistrellus kuhlii; assembly: GCF_014108245.1. Taxonomy (NCBI): domain Eukaryota; kingdom Metazoa; phylum Chordata; class Mammalia; order Chiroptera; family Vespertilionidae; genus Pipistrellus; species Pipistrellus kuhlii. The sequence continues at coordinate 159,394,946 of NW_023425529.1, forward strand.
TTTGTAGGAATTGTTTATATTGTATATTCTGCATATTGATATTTTATAAAAATGTACTTTCCTGGCTTGTCATTGTCTCCTCATTTTTGTGTTGTCTTTTGAATGAGCAGCAATTCTAAATTTTAATGGATTCACATTTATCAAACTTCCCCTTTGGGTTTTTTACTTTTTTTGCTTGTTTGTTTCATTAAAATATTTTTTCTACCCTTAAAGTCATAACCATATACATATTTCTTTTTATTTATCTCCTCTTTCTTTTATTTTTTCTTCTTGGCTTTAAATAACCTGCATTTTATGTTTATCTATGGTGTACAATAAGAGTTTGCTTTCATTTTTTTCTTCTTTCTTCTAAAACATGTTTTGGATATTTAGCTTTTCTCCATGGGTCTGTAATTAGGACCTCTCTGATACAGCACGTCTCCATGTGTGTATTGGTAAATACAGTCCTCTCTCTTTTTCCCACTGTTATTGCTTATTGGATTATTGCTATGCCAGTACCACACTATGTAAACTACTGCAGTGTTTATTTTAGTGTGTGTGTGTGTGGTGGGGGTGGGGGTGTGTTCCAGAGAGGAAGGGAGAGGGAGAGAGAGATAGAAACATCAATAATGAGAAAGAATCATTGATTGGCTGCCTCCTGCAAACCCTACACTGGGATCAAGTCCACAACCCGGGCATGTGCCCTGACCAGGAATCAAACTGGGACCTCCTGGTTCATAGGTCAACACTCAACCACTAAGCCATACTAGTAGGGCTGTTGGTGTTTTGTTTTGTTTTGTTTTGTTTTGTTTTGTTGTTTTGTTTTTAACAAATCTCACTGGTAAAACATTTCCAAACATTTCCTTCACCTTCCTCTTCTGGAGCATCTTGAATATTTGTAATCCTATTTCTTATAAGTTTTAGAATCAGCTGAACAAGTTTAATAAACCACCTTGTTAAAATATGTTTGGGGAGATTGGACATCTGTTAAATATAGAGTTCCTCTACCCATTAAAATGGCACATTTCCCAATCTAATTAGGGGATTTCAAAATATACAGTATTTTAATAAAGTTTTATCATTTTCACTACAGAGCTCTTAAACATACTTGGTTAGATTTATTCCTACTATCTTTTATATTTTGTTGCTATTGTAAATAGCACCTGTATAAAAGTTGTATTTACTCTTTGTTGCTTGGTTATTGAAATAAACTTGATTTTTAATTTATCTTATACCTAGCAATTTTGTTAAACCTCATTATTAATAAGAGTAATTTAAAAATGTTTGAAGGGACTGTCTTTATAGATAATATACACACAGTGGAATTTTAGTGTCTTCCTTTCAAATTCTTATTTAATTATTTTCTTCATCTTACTCAACTGTCTACAGCCACCAGTTCATGGTGTAAGAACAACCTTGTCTTAGTGATTTTTTAAAAGGAATGTTTTAAATTCTACCATTTGTACAATATTTGCTCTAAGATTTCTAGTAGATTCAAATTTTCTGCTGATGGTTTTAAGCTGAAGGGATGTGGACATTTATCAAATATTTTCAGCACCTATTGAGATGGCCTTAGGATTTTTTAGTTTAACTTAATAGTATGGCAAACTACGTTGATTGATTTTCAAATGTTAAATCAAATTTGCATAGCTAGAGTAATTCTAACCTAGTCATTTTTTAACTTTGGGTTCCCATAAAAACAGACCTTAAGATAAGTTCGGTGTGTCTCTTAAGTCTCAGATCTGATTTTGTGTCTGAAGTATCACCGTTTGTTTGTTTGTTGTTTGCTGACTGTCAATCTTTGTGCCTAATTGTTTAAGTGATCTCTCTCTCTTTGAAAGGTGGATGCATTTTTGTGTTTATCCTCTCACTGAGTGGGGTCTTAGAGTTTCTAGCTGCATGAGAAGGTCCAGTTAGATTCTCCACTTACAAGATATCTAATAATTTTCTTCTGCCTCTTTGTTGATTTAAAACCCAAAGCACAAAGTTTCAGGAAATGGGCAAACCATTATTCATAGCGCTGGTTCACCGCTGTCCTCCTGCCCCATTTGGTTTTGCCCCCTGGGGATTTTTCTTATGTTATTTCAAGATCATGTAAACTTAAAAAGATTCAGACTTTTATTTCATTTTATATCTTACAGATACTTTATAGCAGACATTTTTTCAGGATATCAAATGTACAAGTTTGCTGGTAAGGGAAAACTAGAGTATTTAAAATATCTAAATTCAATTTAGAAACTTTCATTTTTACATGTAATAAATGTATAACTATTTTTATACATGTGCTTTAAATAACATTTGATGAGAATACCATATCACACCAATAGAATACAATATTAAATAAAATATATTTGAACAAAATTACTTACAATTCTTAAGATACTGAGTCTAATACGAAGACTAATTTTCTCAGTAAGTTACTAGTATATGTGAATGGAAACTTATTTATAATATATGTTATATTTTATAATAAGAGAAGACAAAGGACAGGGAGGAAATCATCCTTCCCTTACTCACAGATTTAAGTAACATGTACCTGGCAAAGACCTAGTTTTGAGCACCACCTTTACCATTATTTCTGGTTGGTCAGGACTACCACATGAAGCCACGCACTACTTCAGGGTCATTGCACACTATGAAGTATGGTAGTTCCTAGCTTTATGCAGAGTGTGGCCTGGTCTTTAGCAGAGGACATACTTGAGCATTTAGTTATGCACCTATGAAATGAAAATCCTGATGGTAGGGTTGATGCAATGAACAAACAGGATAGCGTGCATGAAATTACTCTAAAAATTTTATTTTTACTTCTGTGTGCATCTTTGAGAGAACCTACAAAGTTGGTACAAATTCTGTTGGATTTTAGCCCAACCTGTGTGGCTTAGCAGGTTGGTGTCATCCTATGAACCAGGAGGTCATGGTTTGATTCCCAGTCAGGGCATATGCCAGTTTATGGGCTCAATCCCTGGCTGGGGGTGTGCATGAGATAGCTGATCAATAATTCTCTCTCATCGATATTTCTTTCTCTCTCTTCCTCTTTGAAATTAATATATATAATATATATATATATATATATATATATATTTTTTAAATTCTGTTGGCTGTTAGCCACTCATTCAACTTCAGAAAAACTTCACATTACATAATAAAGCCATACGAACAGTCTGACTCAAGCCAAGGGCACCAGCAAAAAAGTTCACTCTTTCTGTTTTCCTACTGTTTCACTCTCTTTTAATCTTACAGCAAGTTAGGCAGTGTTATTTTTTCCATTCTCTCTTTCTTGGGTACCTATAACATTTCTTTAGCTCAGCGCATCATGAAGTTAGAGCTAGGATCACAAGAACAGAAAGCACCCTCCATTTTGCTTCAGATTTTCCCACCTGCCAAAAAAGAATGTCTAGCCTTTTGCTGTGTTTTGCAGGCAAATCCAGGATCTTTGGAACACATTCTAAAAGTGGAGGCTCTCGTGGGCACATCCTTCCAGCCCCTGGGATCAGAGACTGTGAGGGTCTTCTAATGTCTGAGCAAGGGCAGAAGAACTCGACTTCAGTGGGGGTGGAGTGGCACAGGTAAAGAGGAGTAGCAGGAAATTAGTGGGCAGGGGGAGGAGACAGTAGACAACTGTTTTAAGGACTTTACATTCAATGTATCATCCCTTTAAGGCAGTGGTCGGCAAACTCATTAGTCAGCAGAGGCAAATATCAACAGTACATTGACTGAAATTTCTTTTGAGAGCCAAATTTTTTAAACTTAAACTTCTTCTAACATCTCTTCTTCAAAATAGACTCACCCAGGCCATGGTATTTTGTGGAAGAGTCACAACTCAGGGGGTCAAAGAGCTACATGTGGCTCTTGAGCCACAGTTTGCCGACCATGGCTTTAAGGTATTGAGGATATGAGAGAAGATTCAGTTCAGGACGATGGAATGGAGGGAAATATATTGCTTTCAGGACACCTACCCCCACTCCTACTTCATGAGGCCGCTGACCCTGCTTTGAGGGAATGGCTCTGGACCTTGCAGTCTGCAGCCAATAAAACTCCCATTCTGGGTTTAGGCCAAGTTTGAAGTGTGTGGTCTGCCATCTGAAGAAGGAAAAGCCCTACCTGACACAACTCTCATGGCCGTGCCGCATGCAAAGCCATTGGTCAGGTGTCAATACCAGTGGTGCTGAGCCAGTCTCTCCTTCAGGAGGGCAGCTGGCACATGGTTTCTAAAGCCATGTTTAGTTTTCACAGTCTCTGATCGCCTGTGCAGTAAAACAGATTAATTGGCCTTTTAGGGCAATGAAAGTGCTTAATGGGGTAAGGCACATTGTAAGTGCTTGATAGGTTTTAGTTATGGATGGATACAATGTGTCTGGATAAGGACCAGATAACTCCATTCCATGGAACCCAGCACTGTCCTCTGGTGCCATTGAGACGTTGCTCTTCCTGACTGGAATCCCTCCTTTCCCCTCGCTCACCCAGGGGGACTGTTTTGAAAGCTCTGTTCTACATGCACTTTCCTCTAAACTTTGTCACCCAATTTAGCATTAAATTACACACCTTTTATTATGGATGCTTGGTTCACATCTGTTTTAGCATAATGGTTAGGAGTTAGATTCTCCGGGCAGCCTGCCTGGGTTTAAATATCAGCACAGCCACAGTCAGCTGTGTGACCCAGGCAAGTTACTAGTACTCTCTGAGCCCCAATTTGCTCATTTCTAAAATGCAGATAAAGGTCACTCTTACTTCATAGGTAGAAGAAATAAATTATATTTTTGACATATGGGGATCACATACTAGTAAGCTAATATTTGAAGAGTGCTAAAACAATGTCTGTCATATATAGGCATATAAGTGCAAGCAATAGCTATGTTTTTAGAATAACCTCAGGGGAAATCTCAGGAACTTCAGATTCAGATAAGCTTGACTTAGAATCCTGGTTGCAACCCATCTGTTGATGGTTATGTCAAAACCATGTGTTCCACAGAGGGTAGAATATTTACTATCTGGACATATACCAGCAATTTGAGCCTGATAGAATCCACGTGGGACTCCTAGCAACATGCTGGAAGGTGCTAGAACACAGACATGAAGAGTCCCCTTCTGTTTCCCCAATGTGCCATCACTGTGCCGAGGGCCAGCTGGGATCCCCTATCTCCACGGCCAGGAGACTCACCAGAAGCTAACATGTGGCCAGTGGGTGGTGAAAATGTCAAGTTCTTAGGCATAGGTAACAGCAGTCTCGCTTGCTGGTTAGTATTAAGTAGATGTGTATTGAATGGAATGTGTGCAAGTTAAAATCTTTGAATCAAGTTTCCAGTGCCCTTTACTGACCTCAGAGGGTTGTACAGAAGCCGCTGTGGGTGGACATGTCTGGTGCCTTCAAGGTGACAATATGTCGCTCAATGCACTGCAGGGCCTCTGTTGTTTCGTGTCTGATGGTTCTCAGTGGGATTTCCAGAAACCCGAGGAGCCACTACAGGCAGGCATGGGCCAGCACCTGCCCCTCCCTCATTGGCATCCTTAGTGGCCTCAGGCTCCTCATTATAAGAGTCAGGTGTCCTGAGATGGCCCTGACCAACTGTCCTCCAAAGGGCTGGGCTCTTCCTGTGCTGGCAGCTCCTCATTACCTGATGTGTTAGTGAGCCTAAGTGCATCAGCTCATTTCTGGTGGAGAATCTCAAATCATGGATCTTAAATCTCCATGGATTTAAAGACATTTTCCTGAATTTAAAGATGGCATGGCAATATCTCAATTGTTTCTCAATTTTCAATTTTTTCATCCCTAAATTGTGTGTGTGTGTGTGTGTGTGTGTGTGTGTGTGTGTGTGTGTGTGTTTCCTTTCTAGGTATATTATACGATTATTTTAAAAATTGGGATCCTTTATGTGAGGAGGCAGACATTGAACTTGGCCCTTGATAAACACCTAGTAAGTGGTAGCTATAATATTATATTTATTCAATAAACATCCATGGAGAGTCCACTGTGTACAGGTGCAGTTTGAGGACCAGAAGACGCCACAGTGAGCAAAGAGGGGCATGGCTCCTAACTGGGCAAAGTTTTCAGTCTAGCCGCGATTATAGAGAAATTAATGTGTAAATACACGTCACTGTGGGCTTTTCTATTTTTAGGAGGAGGGGTAGGGTAGTAGAGGAGAAGCCTCTCAGCAGGATTAAATGTACTTCCCAGCTGAAGTGCTACCTATTGCTGAGATCAGGACAAGTCTGTGGGAGCCTGGAATTGACAGGAGCTGGAGAAGTAAGGAATTGCATTTTAGGCAGAAAGACCAACTTGTGCTAAGTCTAGACCCAAGAGAGAGTATAATATATGTGGGGAGACAGAAAGAAGATTGAGTTGATGGGGGCAGCCTTGGAGAAGGGAGGAACACACTGGTATGGGATTGAGAGAATCTAGATTCTTGTTACAATATCAATCACTTCCCTTGATCAAGTCAAAATCATTTATTTTCATTTGTTTCTCAATTTTTTCATCCCTAAATTGTGTGTGTGTGTGTGTGTGTGTTTTCCTTTCTAGGTATATTAATCAGACTAGGCTATGCTATGGTAACTACTAAATTATAATGACTGAACCCAATGAGGTTTATATAATAGTTCATAGTATGTGTCCTTGCAGATTGGTGTGGAGTCAGCTCTGTCAAATGTGTGGGTTAGGCTAGTGGAGGTTCCGCCTCCTGAAACTTGTAGCCTCCTGTTTCCCAGCCAACAGAAAAGCGAGTGGGGGCTGAGCACCTGCAAGTACATTTGGCTTCACACACTTCCTCCTCTCTCTGCCTATGGCCTATGACTTGTCCCACAGCCCCATTCCCCTCAGCATATTGGAAGGGCAGTCTTTCAGGTGCTGGAAGGAAAGGAGCCAGATACTCATGAGCACGACAGTCTCTACCACTAGTGTCCCTAAGGTGCTGGAGATTCAGCAGATGCTGGGAAGTTCATCACTGGCACCTTCCATGGGAAGTACAGGTGTGTTTGGCTCACTGAGCATCTGTTAAACTCATCCTACATGCAGAAATCCTGGCCACGGAAGACCCAAAGGGAATGAGGACAGGGATCCTTCTCTCAAAGATACAACACTGAGTGAGGAGAATAGGAGATAGACCAGGGATTGCTCTCAATACTTTACCTGTATCATTCTTCTTATTTTATAGATAATGAATGACACTGAGGCTCATTATCTATAAAATTTTAGGTACTTATCCTAAAATCAAATTTTAGGTACTTATAATAAAATCAAATGGCCAGTAAGTAGCAAAGGGAAGATTCAGGGCTGGGCGGGTGAGCTCTGAAGGCCACACTGGTACATCCTTCTGAAGTTTTGTGAGGCACACAGCCACTGGGGCAAATTCAGACCCAGTAGTCAATGAATATTGCCAATAACATGCTTTTCTCACTATTAGGTAAGCAAACAGTACCATATTGGACCTACTGTGTGCAATGTACTATGCCATATGTTGGGGAGGAGAGGGACAATGAAGCATGTCAGATGAATTCTGCCCCAGGTATCTTTTAACAAAATTGGATAGGAAATAGATGAAATAACTACATTGATTAAACTTTTATTATATACCAGGAACCCAGATTAGAATTCTATGTTTGTGCTTCCCCCTTTTTTCCCAGTAGAGCAGCTCTGGGCAGAGAAGATCAGGAGGGGAGGAGATAGGACAGAAATGAGCAGTGACCGGCCAACCGGAGGCCACCTGTACCCTAAAATTCTTGAAGGAGCTGAGTGTGGTTTACAGAGTGCCCTGATTTTTGGAGAACGACCAATAGATTTTGTTTAGCAGACAGAATGACAATCAGAATCCTCAGAAGACCTGGAACTTAGCCCACTTCTCAGAACCTTCATCCACAGATGGTTGTTGTCTTCCAGTCGGCCCCTGGTTAGAGGCGCTCTAGGGAAGCCTTTCCTGTATCTTGAGTCTGATTACAAATGTGGACTTGAACCACCTCAATATATCACTGAATGTGCCCTGGCACCGAGCACTGGGCTCAGCGTGGCGCCTGCCAATGTGACAGGCTAAGAGGGTTCCTGGAAGTACCTGGCTGCAAATTTATTTGAAAATTGGCCTAGATATAAATGTTTTTAAGCTATTGTTCTTTGTCTGTAAATCTTTGGAACAGCTGTTATATATTTTGCCTCGGACCATATGGTGGAATGGGAAAAAGTTATTGTAAGATCCCGGTAAAGCCCAAAAGGAGTATCAGCCAAGAGGGAAAGAGGGGCATCAATCAGCAAAAGGTTGGGGTGAGTATTGAAATGAAAGGACACTGACTCCTTTGCATTGGAACCACATTTAACTAATGAAAAAGAAGGAATTCCACCTGCATAGAGTCCTTGGCAGTCCCCTGGGGCCCTCCTGGTCTCTGCCTGAATGTCACTGCTCCTTCTCAGGACTCGAGGAGCACTCCTCTGCTGAGTGCTGGGTCACTTTTATTTGCTGCCATCATTCCTACCACCATAGGTCCTGGCATCCATATCCACTGATATCCATTCTCCCATTCTTCTCCCTTTTATGGTAATTTTTGGGGAAGCACAAAACCACTTGGCTGCATGTGCTAATGACTCTCCAATCTCATTTGGAGTCCAATGTATGTGAGTCATTGAGTTCCAGATGATGGAAGATGATGGGTGACACTTTTAGGACAGGTCTTTCTGGGGAATGGGCATGAGCTCCCCAGTTTTATACCTTCTGGAACCACTTTGGACTCAGAGATAAAGATCTGTATTGAGAATAAAAGAAATGCCCTGCCAATTCAGCACCACCTACATCTGGGTTGACATGGAGCCCATCTAAGGTTGATGTTTAAGAGGTTTGCATGAAATCTCCAGTTCTCTCAACCTCATCTCGGATTCTGGCCACAGTGATGGCTGGCAGTTCAGTGAGGCTGCATCTTATCTCATGCTGATAGCCCCTCAACTCAAATGCAAAGCACCCCTCTCTTGATTTTCCCTGGGCTTTCCTGGAACTGAAGATGTAAGGCAATGTCTTCTCAGCACTCATGCACATGCTTCCTGGAAGTGCAGGGGACTCAGTATACCATGCAGAACTCTCAAACAATGGAGGAGGGAGCAGATAGACATGTGTATCTCTCTTTTGTACCACAACCTATGAGATGGTATATTATGTGGGCTCACCCAACATGACTTGTGACACAGAGACATGCAGAGGGAAAACAATGTGAAGACACACAGGGGAAAAGCACATGACAATAAAGACAAAGGTTGGAGTGATGTGTCTACAAGTCAAGATACACCAAGGATTGTTAGCAACACCAGAAACTAACATGGAACAGACCATGGTCCTACCAATAATTTGATTTTGGATTACTGGTCTCTAGACAAAGAGAATAAATTTCTGTTGCATTAAACCATCAGTTTATAGTCATTTGCTATAGAATCCCTAGGAAACTATTACAATTAGCTTAAACCATTTTTGAAATGTCAGATAATTAAGAAGCAATAAAAGACTACTGGACTTGCCAGACATGTGGCTCGGTGGTTGAGCATTGACTTATGAACCAGGAGGTCATGGTTCAATTCTTGGTCAGAACACATGCCTGAGCTGCTGTCTCAATCCCCAGTAGGGGGTGTGTAGGAGGTAGTTGGTCAGTGATTTTCTCTCATCATTGATGTTTCTATCTCTTTCTCCCTTTCCCTTCCTCTCTGAAGTCAATAAAAATATATTTAAAAAATAAAAATAAAAAAACTACTGAGCTTATTTCAAAAGAATTAAAGAGCCAGCTAGACAAATTCCCACTGACCAAAATGGTGCAATTTGAATTTCAATAAGCGTAGAAATGACAAAGATTGACATATATCATATAGACTTAAATCCTTGTGATTATAATATCTTTAAAAAACAAATTGGTCACTTTTTTTAGGAGAGTATGTAATGAGTCCATTATCTGGAAACCTCAATAAATAAGTGGAAAGAATCAAGCACATATTTCATTTATCCTACAGCAACTATATACTAGTACATCTAACTAAATATTAGATGAGGGTAAAGGTCTCATAGATTTATGCTAGCTAATAAATGAAAACAAAATGGTACAATTAAAAAATAACTATTTTCCAACCTCCACTGAATCTATGGGTTGAAGCACTGAGCACTAGTAGCTGCTACCATTGAAAGGGAGTAAAAACCAAACATGAAATCTCTCCTGATGATTAAGCACAATGCCACCACTGGTCTTGCCAAAGGAAGCAAACCCAAATCAGATCACACCTCTGAATCCAGCTGCTTACAATGGACACGGAATAATTGCTGTATGCAACTAGAAATCAGCAAGTTCTGGAAAAACCACAGGATAATTGACCTACATGATTCAACAAATGAACTGTAAGGAAAAGAAATAGCCCAGGTTCTTAAGAAAAGGAATAGGATTGGGGGATGTGTAAATTTAAGATCATATCAAGTTTAATTAAACAATAAAAAATGCAAAGGAATTATTAGTATAAAAGTACCGATAGTGCTGACTTGGGAGGGGCTAAGAGCTTATGACTGGAGTAAGCACTCATGCACGGCTTCTGGGAAGACTGGCATAGTTCCATTTGTTGACCTAGTGGCTGTTACAAACACATTGGCTTCATAACAATTTATTAAGCTCCACATTTGCAATATACTACGGTATCTGTGTTTTATGAGCTTGACCCAAACAATGCTCCTATTTTCTTATTGTTTATAAGCTGGTAGCAACTCATTGCCCTTGCTTTAAGAGTCTTCATTGTCCTTTTGATTACCTGATAAAGTTTACTTCTATGTTGAAAGTATTTTATAAAGACAGATGCACACTTTTCTGTGTGGGTTGGAAAAATGATCTGACTATTGGTAGTAGTGAAAATTGGTCGTGAACTCGCACATGGAAATTTACTGGCCAGAGTACATCAGGATAGTAGCAGCCAATGGGTTCCTGTGCTGACTTGTCTATTTATGCATTCATCAAGCACTTGTTGCCAAGGCGTGGGAAAGAGACTATTCAGGACCTCTATGTAAGCAGAGGGGAATTCCTAGGGGATGCCAAGTGGATGGTAGGGAATTGAAACACAGCGGTAATAAACCTGGCATTTATAGGGGCCTTTCAAGATAATGTCTGTAAACAGTACCCCAAGGCCTCTGAAATGAATGAGAAAAAAGAGGTGTACATGTCAGGACTCCTTTGTGTGTAACTGACACAACTTAAGCTGAAATCATTGTAGTGGAATATTCAACTGAACCTCTCTAGTGCCTCAGAGATTCGGGACAATGGAGCAGGATTGTCCTCATCCATGGGAAAAACCATAGGTGTTGCAAAACGTTCTTTCTGAGATCCTTCGCCAATTACTCACCACTGGCCAATGTAAAAGACGAGAGTTCAAGGAGACTAATTATTGAGGTGGCTTTCCTCAAAGGTCTAGTTTGGATTTCATATCACTTGAGTACCCAAGTCAACTAATGGATGCCCATGAGCATCTCTGAGCAGCAAGGACATGCTTTCAAGAAGAGGAGACATATGAAATCTCACAAGTCCTGCATTAGGTCAAGAAGTGTGCAGTCAGAACAGGAGCTCTGGGTGGAGGGTACTGAGAGGCATCCCCCAGGAAATGGTGGGCACATTTGAACAAAGAGACTGCTGGCTGTTACCTGGCGTAGCAGACAGGCAGGAAAGCTGTGGCCGCCCACAGGGACAGGACCGAAGGGCAAAGCAACAGTGGGACAAACATGATCTTTCCAAACTGGGTGGGGTGGGGTGGGGGACAAGGCTGCCAAGATTTCCCGTTGACCAGACGAATACCAGGAAAGGTCACTGAGCTGGAGCCCGGTGCAAAGCCTTTCCCCAAAACGGCTGCAGGGAAAGCCAAGTGTCAGGGAACAGCCCTCAGCTGAGGGTGGGGCTCCTGAATCCGGAATATAGAGAGAAACACCCGGCGTGTCAACATTTGCAAACAGCAGGAATAAACAGCTAGATTATGAAATATGTTTAAGGAAGACTTTCTCCCGTTCCTCTGGAGAAGCCAGAGCAGTGAGTGGAGAGCTGGATGGGAGGACGGATGCCAGCCCTCTCTCCATTGCCGGTTCCAGGGTTTCAGGGAATCCCTGAGCTTTCAGGCAGAGATGTCTGAACTGGAAGAAAGGGGAAGGTTTTATTTAGATCAGAGTGGGATTTTTTATGAGAATGTGAATGTTCCAATGACCAAGAGTAACCAGAAAAGTTATGATACTGGTTTAAGGTATATTTAGGAGGCAGGGAGGGGGAACATGTAGAAAGTGTTTGAAGTTAGTGGTGCCTACTGGTTGCACTAGCTTAACTAGAAAAGATTTACTGCCCTACAGCACCAAGATCAGCAGTTGAATGGACTACACATTTGGATCTGGAAATGGTGTAATATAATCTCTCTCTCTCTCTCTCTCTCTCTCTCTCTCTCTCTCTCTCTCTCTCGTGTGTGTGTGTGTGTGTGTGTGTGTGTGTGTGTGTGTGTGTGTCTTTCTCCCTCACCTTCTCATCTTATTTCTGTTTCATTTTTCTTGCTAACCTTATTGTCATTCATGTAGTAGAAAAGATGGCTGTCGGCAACTTCCCCCTTTGTCTTCATAGCTTGTGATCTGAGGGAGAAAGAATCTCTTTCTCCTAATGGCCACAGAAGAACTCTGTTCCTGCTTAGGGTTTGTCGTTACCTTCTGAACCCATCCCTGCAAAGGGTAAAGGAGATACCAGGATTCACCAGACTCAGTCTCATCTCCTTTCTGTGGGTGGGACAGTTGGTCCCAGACTTAACCAGCTAGCCAGAGTCACGTGGGATGAGTGAGGGAATGTTCTCCAGTGGAAAGAGAATTGTGGGGGTTAATGAAATAACATTTGTTAGCACAATGAACTGGAGGGTCAGGCACCAGCCGATGTACCACAGGCGCAGTCTGTGGAAGGACCAAAAAAGGCTCTTGATTCAACTTCAGAAAAGACTGAGTACTTTTACTTTTTCTTTCTCTCTCTCTCTCTCTTTTTTTTTTTTTTTTTTTTTTTTTTTTTTTTACTTTTTAGCAGCCACTTTGCTGCCATCTTCAGTGGAACGGAACTTAGGTCCCATCTCCTCTCTAGTTTTTGTTCCTTGGTGTGTATAGTTGTGAGATGCTGAGTGGAGGGAAATGAAAGTACTGAGGCTATGTTAACATTTTCAAAATAGGTAAATTGCTCAAAGGAACAGTGGACTCTAGGCAATAACCAACATGCTCAGCAGTGCTGGAAATTCCAGACCGCTCCAAAGTAATTATTGAAACACAAAATTAGATACGGCCACTGGTGCAGATTTTCCCACATATGACTAATATTTTTCTTTCACTGTGTGACAACCAAGGGAATGCAAGGGAAGGCATTGTCCATAAATTATCATCAAGCATCTGGTATACATTTTAATGTAAATGACTACATGGAATACAATTCCTTTTCACCATAACCACCCTCCTCCCAGCAATCGCCCAATAACTCTGCATTTGCTTACATAACTAAAAGAAAAAGTAATTACAGTTTTTTTTTTCTTTTATGCTCTAACTCGGTAGCAAAAGCAAATAGGTTAGCATAGACCATAGATAAATAATTGGTTACTCACTATTCTAATATTACTTGATTTTTAAAATGTGTTCTGTAAAACAAACTGTCTTTAAAATGACCATTAACAGATATACTAAAAGAATTGCATTTCAAAGTTGTTTCCAGCGCGGATGACTTGAGGGACTTTTAAGTCAAGTAATTTATAAAAATGGTAGCAACAGTAGACAGCCACCAACAACCTGAATTCTGCTTCTGCTTCTACTATTTAATAGCTATGTAATAGTGCACTTACCCTAAATATTTCCTCATCTAATAACATTTGGGTATCTGGCTAGATGCTTGCTAAGACTCCTTCCTGTTCTAAGATACTACATTTTTCTACAGTGTTTAAATCCAGAAACCTAATTTTGTAAGTAATAAGCTATTGAGCTTTAATATTTCAATTAACCAATTTATTGGATAGAATTATATGTGAGGTACTATGCCAGGAAATGCAAAACAAAAATTAACTTCAGTGGGATCCAGAATTCATTGTTTCTCCTCCTTTTTCATGTTTTCTCACCTCTCTCTCAAGCCATTACTTCCCTCTTACCCAATTTTAATTCCAAGATCACCTTATTTTTTTATTGTCATGCAAACACTTTTATTTTTCTTTCACTTAAAAATTTAGTAAATCAAATATGAACACATGTTGTAATATTTTATAATAGATAACAAAAAATAGGCAACCAAGCTCAGATTTTTAGAAATGTAAGTAAGATCACAATAGCAATAACAATAAGCCTAACCAATAGACCCAGCCAACAGGGGGGTGAGGGCAGGAGTTGGGCGGGGGGGTGGGGGTGGGGCAGGATGGGGAATAATGGGGGAATAAGGACACATATGTAACACCTTAATCAATAAAGAAATTAAAAAAGAGATCACAATAACAGAAACCTGTATACTACCTAAATGCCCATCAATAAAGAAGTGATTAAATCAACTACAACGTATTCATACTAGGGGTATCATGTGCAACAATTAAAAAGAATGATAAAGATCTCTTTGTCTGCCAAGATCATTCCCCTGGAAATGCCCTCTGCTGCCCCTAGCTTGCCCACCTGTCATGTACCCCCTTGAACTTACTTGCAATTCTCTGTCACTGGGCAGCTGCATCAGAAGACCACACTTAATTCACAAGCATAAACACAGAGTGATCCCAGGATGGCTGGACAATCATCAGCATCTCTACGATCCAATGTCCCTTCCACTCCCCATGCCCTCCTCTCTTCTGAAACCTCCATCATCTGCCTCATCCTCACTCTCACTGACGTATAAGTTTCCCAGGGCTGCTGTGACAATGTACCACCAACTGGGGGACCTTAAACCAACCAAAAGTGATTCTTTCACAGTTCCGTGGCCTTGGATCTTTGGTGTGAAAACACAACAGTCCAATATCTGCCTCTGCCTTCACCTAGTGTTGTTCTTCCCTGTCTCTGTATCTTCTTGTAAGGCCACGTGTCATATTGGATTAGGGCCCACGTTGTGATTTCCTCTTAACCTAATCACATCTGCAATGACACTATTTCCAAATAAAGTCACCTTTACAGGTACCAGGGATTAGACTTCAACACATCTTTTGTGGGGGACATAGTTCAACCCCCTCAGGCAGACTTGTTCCTTTTTTGTTTCCTCGGTAGAGTTTGTTTTTACTCAGGGAACCACTTGGTTCCTTATTTCATTCTGGGAGGAAAAGTGAAGGCCTTTTCTATGGCCTACAAGGACATCGAGCACCCAGAGCTACTTCCTTGTCTGCCTTCCCTTCTAACTCCCTGCCCCTTCCACTGTTTCAGCCAACATGGTACCTTGGCACCCCAGGCAGGCTTCCCCTTGGAGACGTGGTTCGAACTTGCTGATCTTACCTGGACATCTTCCTGTCTCCTTTAAGGCTTTGCTCACATGTCACTTAATTGGTTCTCTTTACTATTTCTACTTTATTTTTCATAACAGAAGTCACTTTGCAACTTGCAATATAATATTTATGTATTATTTCCACTGTTTGTAATACATTTCCCACTGTTAGCATTTACATCTCACATGTGTTGTTTAACTGATATACTAAATTGTTTGGGTCCCCCTAGGTCTTTAATAACTGTTGAATTTATCAGTGTATGCAACCAGTCCTTCTGAACTTTGTTTTTAGAACCTGTCAGATATTTTGAAGGACATATCCCCCCTGAAAAAATTATTGGTTTATATTTTTGTCTAAAATGATGTAATGAGCCACAAATTAGGTTTAGCAACTAAGTACTTCAGTACTAAAAAATTAATATAAAAAAACATTGAGAGCCCAGCCTGGAATATATTATTTTGGTCAAAAATAAAAATAATTTTATTTAGACAATTTGTAGAAAAATATGTGGCAATATTAAAAGTAAAAAGTACATATTACCTTTTCTTGTGATTGGAAAAAACACATAGGGTTGAGGGGGTTTTGTTGTCATAATTTTAATTAGTGAAGTTGATATACCATGTTATTCTCTTGGCACTTGCTAAGCACGCATCAAATATTCATGCATTTTAAGACACTTTCTTAAAGCATTTACTTTTTTTTTCAATCTAAGTATCATTGAGACAATATTCCTATTTATTAGAAGCATTGTTAAAATTTCTGCAGTTCATTATATTATACAAAGTCTCAATAAATACTTGTGGGTTAAATTTCAAATAACAAATAGAACTTGGCAGAAGATAAAACCTTGGCATCTGCAAAAGTATATCACAAAAAAAAAACCCACACACAAAAAACAACTGTTTCCAGAATAAGTAGATTTCTGTAGGGAAATTCTGTCTCTTCTGGACTATTTGAAGTCAATATTCAATTTAATAAATAATGAATATGGTTTAAAATAATTAGGAGTAACATTTCTTATAAATAACATTCCATATGCAAATAACTTTCATAGCAGGATTTATTTCACTATACTAAAATATGTCAATTTGGGGTGATTTACTATTATTCATAATTATGATAATGTGTGTATGAATATAATTTTCAGTCTAGAAGACCATATTAATGCATATGTATAGAGTGCAATGTTAAGAATGTTTGTTTAATTGCTTGATTAAACAAAATGTCAACCTAAATTAATAATGAGATCAAATGTGTGTACTTGATTCATTTATCTGTAGTTTTAGGGCTGTCTCCCCCCCCCCCCCCCACCTCTCAACCCTACCCTCGGCCCCACCCAACCTTTGAGTCCAGTAGTTAAAACAGTCTTCCTGACTCACAGGTGGGATTAATCAAATTCAAAGCTGTTTGAGGAATCTTATTCGAATGGAGGTAATAGGGCTATATTTATGACACAAGTATTATGAGAAATAAGTTGGTTACCATTTGGTATAAGTTTAAAAGCAGTGTCTTATACCAGTCTAATGTTTACAGTGGAAAATAAGGCTCTCCTAGCAAAGACACGTAAAATTATTTTGGAGATACTAAATTATATAACAGTGAGTATAATCACAGAAATGAAACTAGACAATGGCCATATCTTAAAATCTAGGCAAAAAAAAATTCTCCTTGAATATTAGGGTATGTGGAAAGACTCAATCGAGGTTTACCTTGAAAAGCTCCTTATATTTAGGCATTTACACCCTTTGATAAATAATACAGTAGTGTCTCTGAAAAGAAGTTTCAAGTCATCATCCTGTTTGTTCATCATAAGCCAGCTTCTCCAAAAATGCATTTCCTCCTGTATTTCTTATCTGGGGCTTTCAATAAGTCAGATGGAATCAAAGTAGAAACGCATTTTTACCAATGACAGGTTCACCTACACAGTTAATAAATTATTTACTTCCATCATGCATATATCTAAAAACTACCATTGTACCTAACTGAGTAAATAAATGCTTGTGGAATAAATAAAACAGGTTATGGTCTTTTCAACTAACGTTGCAATTGGCGAGGAAGAATTTATTTAAAATTAAGCATTATAACGGAATGATGAAGCTTAGAATAGTCATTTCAGGCAGTACGCAACATGTGGTCTGGGAATGTGGGAGTTTAGGAGTCTGAAATAATTTGCAAGGGTTCAATATGCTCACATTTTTCTAGCTCTGTGACCTTGAGCAAGTTAATTAATCTCTTAAGGCCCTGGTTCCTTCATCTTTAAAGTAAGTATACTAATACTGTGCATTCTAATGTCAAGTATGTAATTAGCACTATGCTTACCACATAAGGACTCAGTGAGCCTCAACTCTGATGATTTTATAGAATGAATAAATTCCATTTATCATACATCTGTGCTAATAATTTTACAATTTTGACATGTTATTATAATTACTAGATTACACATACACTTAGTTGATGTTCTGATGATATTGATAGAATCAGAGATAGAGTTAGCTAGAAATAGGGATAGAAATAGAGGCAGAGATAAGGATAGGGATGGGGTAGGGGTAGGGATAAGGGTAGGGATAGAGATAGGGATAGGGGTAGGGGTAGGGATATGGGTAGGGATAAGGATAAGGATAGGGAAAGGGACAGAAATATTTTTAGAATCACAGGTTGGAATCCGCAGTCCAGAGAGAATGAATGATAAATTCAAGGCCACGGAGTTTGTGAGAGGAAAAGTCAGCATCGAGGAGGTAGATTCCCTCTTTTGCCAAAGGAGAAGTGAGGATCAATTCAGTGTCTTTACCACTGAGGCTCACCAGTGATCAGGGTTATGTCTGTTTGTAGGTAAAAACTTGAAAAAATGGAGTAGGTCATAGTTCATTGTTACAAGCATATCATAGGCTTACTGTGAGAGTAATGCTTTTTCAACTCTGAAAATTATTAAATTGATATTTTAATAATCTGATCCATATGGATCAAATGAGATTTGTCAGAATAGCAATACAATTTTACAAATAGATTTTGTAAAGTAGAATTATTGTTTCATCCTGGTTTAAATATTTAAGATGTTTATGTTGATCAGCATTACTCAATTCTTCCCTCACCCCGCTCCCCATCCCCCATGACTTCATTTACTGCAGCCTGAGCTTCTGAGGCAGGAGATGAGGTATAATATGGTCCAAGTCAAATAAAAGTTAAGCATAATTGTCAACAAACATTTTCATTATTGCCAGAACTCAATTGCTGTAACACCACTAAAAAGCTCATAAATCAATTAAAACTGTGCGTTCTGCACTTTCCCCAAGAAATCTCCACGGAAAGCAATGCAAGTGGTGTGTAGCTTTTGATAAATTATGCTGCTCTTGTTCCTAATGTAAGGTTGCGTTTCTCATTATTAAATGGTCATGTGCCAAAATAGTTGGTGGCCTAATGGTCAATTAAATTTCAAATGGACTTTAAAGACCAAGATTAGTTATTGCCCTTTATTTTCAATTCTGTAATAATTGACTCAAATCCCTGAGACGACGTTATTTTACTTTGTCAATCTACACCCAAAGATATTTTTCCATTGATTTTTATAGACACTGGAAGGGAGGGAGAGACAGAAAAGAGAAAATCAATCTGAGAGAGACACATCCATTGGTTGCCTCTCACAGGAGGCCCTGGGACCAGAGATTGAGCCTGCAACCAAGGTACATGCCCTTGACTATGCCCTTGACCAAAATTGAACCTGGAATCCTTCAGTCCCCAGGCTGACACTCTATCCACTGAGCCAAACCGGTTAGGGCAAAATCCCTCAGAAAATTTTAAATGCACTTCATTTGCAGCCAAGTTTTGAGAATTATAAAATACTGCTTTCCAAAATTTTTTCTTACAAATGAACCTTTTTAATCATTAGAATTATGATATAGTAAAAAGTAATAATGCCAACATGTGAGAAATGCAACATCTTCATTTCCCTATTGACATTTTCATCCTGCTTCATTGTTTTACATTTACAATTTGCATGTCTCATGGATACAGCTTGTGCCACAAGAATAGGTCTTATCAAAAGAGAGGTAATCAGAGTGTGCTCCAGGGCTCACTGTGGGGTTATGGCCACTGACAACAAATAGCTCTCAAAGGACTCACATTTGGGAAAATACTTGAAAATTTCTTACTGGATTTTCCCGTTGTCTTACATTACTCATTTTATACAAAACTTTAATGTTCGTGGGGAAAAGTACCTAGATTTCCTGCACCTCCAATTAGACGATGCAGGAAGGGTTTCAGACTCCTGGCCATACCCCCACAGTGAGCCCCCGGAGCAGCTTCTGATTACCTCTGTTATGATAACAGGGATTTGTGTGCAACACTGAAAAGTACCTAGAAAGCCGTGTTTAAAGTTAAAAAAAAAACACACACACATGAGTTTCTCCTCTATGATAACGTATGTTTGAAAAATAAAAAGCCCACACACATTTTGAGCGGTCAACAGATCTGTCCTACACAGACGTGGACATGGATACTGACTACAAACAGCAAAAGTCGTATTACAAATTGTGGGCACCCTGGCATGTGGTTGATGTGCATGGAGAATCTGGATCTGGTGACTCAGAGAAGGTTGGGGAAGAGGTGTGGGCGTCCCTGAGCCTCTCCAGATGCCAGTGCTGCTCCTGAGTGTAGTTCCCCCAGAGCTTAGTCACCTGCTGCTAGCCCACCAGGGGTACCTGAAGAAAGGTGGGGAGAAGGGGCAAGTCCCAACTAGGAGAGAGATTTCAGGACTTTTTTAAATTACTCTATTTGACATTATTACAGAGTAACAAGAAGTTTCAAAACTATACAAAGAGGTCCTGCGACTGTTCCCCTCCATGGATACAATGCTACTTTATACTGATGTGGCATGATCCTGTTTCTGACAACCCAGGATTCATGACTAACTATGTCCCATGTACTTCCCTTACACTATAGCGAAGGGAAGAGACTTTTCTTTGGATCACACAGACAGAGTTACCCTGGGAAAAGCTAGGGGGAAACATGCTGACATGGGGCATAGCATCTTGATTGTGAGAAGATTCCAAGGCATGGCCAAGAGAGCTGGTGTTGGTGATGGTGATGAGGAGACAGAAATTATTCATATTGTTGTCAGGGCCCCCCAGACCCTGAAAGGTGTGAATCTGAATATAAAAACCAAGAGCAAAGTATTTGGGTTGTCATTGACACATGTACCAAACGACCTGTTCTCTGGTGTTACATAAAGGATGTTTTCCTCTCTAAGAATAACTTGTCTAGATAGCTAATGGTGAATTTTTAATGCCTGAAGTATTAATTTGGCCACTTAATGGATGGCTTTCTACACTAAAATGCAAATTTCTCAGCTTCTTAAATTATATGTCCCATACTTAATTGAATATTTTCAGTTGACCCAATGTGTGCTAGAAAGAACATCACCCCAGTGTGTTTTTTCAAAGGAAGTAGGCTCTCATATTACTTTTGCTTCCAATGGTTTGCCAAACAGCAAAATAGCACTTTAGCAATCTCCTTGATCCTCAGGGTTGCTGTTTTGCTCAAGAACCATTTTAGTTCTATCTAGAGCCATCCAGAATGAGCCTTTCTGGGCTAGCTACTCAACCCCTGTTTTCACTAGAGAAGCTTCTCATTAATCTTGGCTGTTTATTTTGTAATATTAAAGACTTGCCTAAAATTTTGCTTGAGGACAGGAACTGCTGATAAGATGGATTTTGACAACCAAATCCCATGATCTCATTATGATCATGTGAATCTAGTTTGCCATAAGGTAGTGTTTACAACTAGAGTATTGAGATTTCTACACTATTAAAGATGTTCCCAGCAGATAATCTACCGTAGGCGCTCATCATTCTACATCTCTTCCATGTGTTGCCCTTGACTTCTGGTGAGAATATAAATTTCAGCCAGTGAGTGCAGCCCACTCCCACTTCCTCTTTCTAATTATAGGTTTTATTATGAACAGCATACCCCGGGGGGAGGAAAGCAGTACACACTCACAGGAGGGTGGAGATCCACTGATAAACATGTATCTGTTGTTCAAATCAATTGAGACAAAATATGAAGAGCTTGAATGAACCAAGGTTTGCTTTTTAAAAATCCCCTATGTCAGCACATAGTAGAATGAGGTAATGACACTGTTGATCAAGGTAAGGAAATATAACTATCTTTCTGTAAAATTAATTAACAAATCAGCAGTTGACGCAACACTCTTTAAATTGATCCTCTCATTCTCCAGAACAGAGCTGTGCTCTGTTGCCATCTGGCCTTTTGACGCACCAGTGTTGCTCACATCATCATGTTTTCTTTCTTTCTTAAAAAAAAAAACAACACTCAAAATGAGTCAACTGTGTCTCCTATGGCAGTTTGATTTTCTTGTTAGTTGATGCAATGGAAACAAGTCATATGCCTAACCATTTAAAAATATTTTTTAAACCAGTTTCTTTGGGCATTTTTCTCCAAAACCCACACTTCTTACCCATTGTTATCAGAAGTGTACCATAATTCCTGAGGTTAAGACATCAATGGGCAGTTTAATCCAAGTTATTTTGGATGCTCTATTTTTAACAGAATCCCAGGCATACATAATATTAAAAACTAGAGGCCCAATGCATGAAATTTGTGCAAAAGTAGAATTTTGTAGCCACAGCTGTCTTGATCTCTCTCTTGTAGCTGCAGGGGCTACAGCCCTGGCTTAGTCCCAGAAGGACAGCCGGTCTAATTAGCATATTATGATTTTATTATTATAGATTATATCTCCAATGTTATAATGAAATGAAAAATATGGACACCCCATGGATAATGGGTCATATAATTACATTTCTTATGAAAATGCTTCTGTGATATTTTAGATTCTAAATAACATCCTCATTCATGAACTAAATCAATGAGGAAATACTAATTGTTAGGAATATCAGCAGTGGACCCATCCTAAGGAAATGCCCATAGGTTAGCTTTATTTTTACTAGATAAGCTTTGATTCTGACATGATCTTTCACTAAAAGTAAAATTTATGGAATAACCAGTTAGAAAAACAAATTATCCATCTGTGCTTTTGCTGATCCTCAGTAAGAAATCTTTTGGATACTCTAAAATGATTAACTTTTTTAACTCAGAATTTTTTCCTTTTATGACTGCCTGGAGATTGATTAGCACCTGTAAAAGGAGAATTTTGCAAGCAGGCCTACTTCATTAGCATTGCAAGACTTCAGACCTTTTACCAAAATTCTTTCCATCCACTTTCCAAGCCAATGACAACATTGTTCTATGGGTGATGGGCCTTGTACTCTGACTCATTTTCAGGCAATTAAAATATTTTAATCAAATTTATTCCTCTCCCAAATTATAAAGAGTATCTTTTATATTACATGTGTTATTTCAGATATAGAAATAACAATATTACTCAAAGAGTTACATGGTATCCATCAAAGATTAACCATCCAATCAGAGAAGACTCATGACTAAATTTGAAGAAAGAAGAGATAAAATTTCAATTTGGTGAAGGGTAACCATGTGGGTCACCAAGCCCTTTACGTTATCAGGGAGCACACTCCTCTCTTCTGTCTCTTCCATACCCTGTTCTGCAGCGTGGCCTTCTCCTTAACCCTCTTCTCGGAATTCCTCACAGTCACAAAGGCTGCCTTAACCACATAATGAGGGCCTTCTGGCTGATAACCTCATCCTGTCAGTTGAGTTTGTCCAGCTTGCACTTGTCCCCTGTGCAGACCAACACAGAGACAACACTCTGACCTGTGGCAGATGGAGATAAGCATTTACTCACTCAACTTTTTACAAACACAAGGACGAGGAACAGCCACAATGAGAAAACGAAAGTGAGAATTATTTCTTCATGTGAGAAGGCACATTTTACAAGACCCATTCATTGGATGAATGATATTTTAAGAAAGAGAGAGAAAAATCCATCTTATCAGCAAAGCTCAGCAAGAAAGAAGCAGCATGGTGGCCCCTGCACCCCAGTCATCCTCTGACCAGCACCGCCTTCCTTGAATCCAGAGCTAGATTCCAAATAAACTCCAGACTGCCTCTTCCGAGGTCAGCCACCGAGGCTACCTGGGTCCTCACACCAAAACTACTGAACATCAATTGCAATCAGAAACTTGAGCTAACCAGGTACTTTCTGCATACCTTTGCACATAAATGAAATCTAAATACTCTTCCTCACACTCTTTATCTAAAACCCCCTAACAGCATCTATTTCTCAATAATTCTCAAGAATTAAGTTATTATTTCTATCGTTAGACTAAAATATTCAAAGACATTCTTCTTTCCAGGCATTCGTACTGATTATAAGTGGAAAATGTTTAATCCAAAGAATGTGTATCATAATCAACAAAAGTCCGGACAGGAGCTTACTTGGTGCATTGTCTGAAGTGGTGTGTTTGTTAACTTGCTTGGTTTCTAGCCATCTTACGAACACAGACCCTTTACCATGTACTGAAAATATTTGTTACTATATGGCTGTGAGATTGATGCTTTTATTTCAATGGTAGCTTAGAATAAAGTGAAGGCGGACATGATTCCATTTGCTATTTTGAAGTCATTTCAAAGGCTTTGAAGGGATTAGAATTTCAACACAATGAAAAGCTAATTTGTATACCCCAAGCTGTACATGTCAGGTAAAAATTAGAAGGTCAATAGATATAGTGATATAAATCCATAAGTAAATGTACTACTTCAGAAACTCCCTTTCAAACATTACAGGCAATGCTTCAATTTCACCAGCATTTTTTTCTTGTTCAGTGGGGGAAGGCACAAGCCTTATGGAAAAGCAGTTCTAATTATGGCCTTCCTGGATCCTTCTATCATCTGAACCCATAACATTGCTTTGCTCAAGGGACTGTGTGAAGTTAATGCCAGAAAGAATGTAGCATTTCATTAAAAATTGTATTAAGTGGTCACTCTAGTATAAGAGCAAAATTGTTTAAGAATAATAAAATCCAAGGGCTGGAGAGGACCTCAAAATCCACTTCCCTCAGTTGCCTCATTTCATGGACAGAAATGGAGGCTCAGAGACATTGGCTCATGCAGCCATCTCATGTTTTTGTAGACGGGGCACACGCTAGTGGGAAAAACATAAAATTTGGATGGAATCTGGAACCAGGCGTGAATTATAACTCTGCCTCTTTCTAGCTCTAGAGATATTACCTCCCTGGACCTCAGTTTCCTCATCTGTATAGTGGAGACACCACCTTTTCTATAGACATTAAACAGAATGCCATATGTGAAATGTCCAGTTTATAGAGTATATACTCAGAAATGTTATTTTACACCTTTCTCTAAAAGCAGATTGAGCTGCAGATGGACTATGGCAGACCAGCTGACTTCAGTCTCGAGTCATCCAATTGTACCAGACATTCTATTATGCCCTTGTCTGGTGTGATCTTTCCTGGGACAACCCTGGATGTTTTAAAGCTACATGAGAAGATAACTAAGGAGGTAACGGTGTGTACCCATATGAGGAAGGTGATTGGTTGTCTGTGAGAAGACTGGTGCCTGGAGGGCTGACCAAAGTTTACCTGACTGAGTTTCCATTCATGGCCAAAAGGTTGAACATCTGTATGGCTCTCCCTGCTCATTGATGATATCTAGCTATAGAACACTCTCATCTTTCACAAATCCAGCTTTTCAACCTTCTAACCCTAATGACATCACACCTGCTTCAGACCTAGTGTGGAAGTGATTTCCTGCATTCCTGGAGAGCAGCAGGAATCTCCTGTTGTCTCTGTGAGTTAAGGGTCCCTCACTCTCTGGATATTTGAGGGAAAAAGAGAGCTTCAGCTATGTCAAAGACTATTAAAATAGTTTTCCTCATTGATACAAAGACATTTCTCTTAATCAAAGAAAACTCCAAAGGCTAGAGAAACATGAAGAAAATTTAAATCATTCATAAGCCTACCAACCTGAGATATTTACTAATTATTTTCTTTTTATATTTGGGGTCATCACATAATAGAGATTCTAACACACTTTATTATTTAATAAACAATGTAGGGCCTGCTTTTTCTTATGCCATCAAATATTCTTTCGTGGTGAAGCATAATATATCCATTTTGGGCAGAGCATATACTGAAATGAAAGACATTTAATTGAAATCATGAAACATCAAAATAAAGATTAGTGCATTTGCCTTGAACGAATTAAGTATGTTGTGGATAAATTAACCTGGAACAACCAGTCTGTGGTATAAATTGTGGGTAGGATAACAGGCAACATTTCCATTAGTATTACATTCCAAATGATATCTGTTACATAACTTAAGTGGTATGTGAGACTGATATATAACTTAATCTAAGAAGGCAGCCACTTTTTCTAATTGAGGCAACCAATATCAAAAGAACAAAGGCGCAGGAAGCATTTAAAATATACTGGTATCATTATGAAAGGCAAAAAGGCATTTATGAGAAAGCAGGAAGCATGTTCAGGAATGATTAGCCTAAGGGTAAGACAATGCAGCCCCCAAGGAGCACAGGGTCTACTTCCTGTGGTCTGGGAATCACAAGCTTCACTGCGGTGCCTGGACAAGAGCCAGTGTGGGCACCACCAGCTGGTTGTCAGTGTCCGTATCCTGCTAATGACCCCCAGGCTCTTATTCATCTCAAATACTTCCTAAAGAGGCGTGTGTGATAAACACCTAGAATGTGGCAGCCTCCTGGCTGGTGCTGGGGACACAGAGACGCAGCATACTACGGCTGCTGTCTGGGGCTCAGGTGCAGTGGGACAAGCAGGACACAGACACATAGCGACATTGCCACCCTGAAGGAAGGTTTTGGGGCACACAGATGAAATAGAGCACAGGGTGTCTTAGGGAAGGGATGTTTTTCCAGAGGTATTACCTAAGCTGTTCACAGAATGAGGAACTGCACAGCTGGGCAAGCAAGTAGAAGAATGGCCAGGTTTTGCAAAGTCAAACTCAAGCAAGCGCCAAGAGCTCACACGCAGTGTGCCCACCCCACTCTCTGAGTTTCAGAGAAGGAAAGAAGACAAGTGTAAACCCTGAGCCTTGTCCTCAGAATTAGCAAACCAAGCCACATTCCCTATGGCTTAGCCACCCCCCATCCCCACTTCCTTCTCAAATATGTTTACAGTCACCCTCTGAGAAGGACTCACAGAGGTTGAAGAACAGCAGTCAGCTAACCCTAGGGGACCAATCATGGTTGCACACAAACCTGTTTGCAAATCTGGTTTAAACCTCTCTCTGGTGTGCATTTAAGAATCAACTGGGCCCGGTTGGCGTGGCTCAGTGGTTGAGCATTGATCTCTAAACCGGGAGATCGTGGTTTGATTCCCATTTAGGGCATAAGCCTGGATTTCGGGCTCAATCCTCAGTAGGGGGCGAGCAGGAAGCAGCCAATCAATGATTCTCTCTCATTATTGGTGTTTCAATCTCTCTTCCTCTCCTTTCCTCTCTGAAATTAATAAAAATATATATTTAAAAGAAAGATTCAACTGGAACAACTGCATATTATTGTATTCCACTCACTCTGTTCTATAAAAAGTCCTGGCTTACTTTGGGTGGTGAGGTGTATGCAGTGGTGGCATTGGTGACATTTGCACTACAGTCACTTTACAGCTGTAACTTGAGAAGTGCACTGGCGGGGGCACTCTATGGCTCTAAAGTTATTGGGAGGGTGAGACTCAGGCCTGCCCAGCACAGCCACCCAGGCCTTCTTTCTCCCTGCACTGCAGAATGTATTCCTCAATGTTACTAGAACCCATACAGACAAAATACTTTCAGCATCAAGAGCCCATGGACTTTATAGCCAAAATGTTATATCAGTGGTGTCAAGATTGCGGCGTGCATACACACGTACACACACACACACACACACACACACACACACAGCAGAATAGAACTTCTCTTTACCACAACTATAAAACTAATTTAAAAGTTTGGAATTGTAACACTTACATTTTATTTTATTTTTTTTAATATATTTTTTTGATTTTTTACAGAGAGGAAGGGAGAGGGAGAGAGAGTTAGAAACGTCGATGAGAGAGAAACATGGACCAGCTGCCTCTTGCACACCCCCTACCGGGGATGTGCCCCGCAACCAAGGTACATGTCCTTGACTGGAATCGAACCTGGGACCTTTTAGTCCCCAGACCAACGCTCTACCACTGAGCCAAACCGGTTTCGGCTGTAACACTTACATTTTAATATTACAAGTTTATTTTTTGGTGGTGGTGTCTGGAGAAAGCATGTAGATCGGCCTTCTTTAGATACTTTTGCTTGAAGATGTCATCAGCATGCAACTCACCCATAATGTCAAGGCCAGCATTTTTTTCCATGAAGGCCACAAAGCAAAGCCACTGCCTGCATACCTAGGGTTGCACTACACTCATCTTCTTTTAAGATAAATGGAAACTAATAATAAAAAAACAAAAACAAGCAACACATAATGCGTAGGAGGCAAAACAACAGTGCTTTCTTCAGTGGACATTGTTCATAACCGTTGCTAGGTGATTGGGAATCTGCATTGGGAATTCTGGTCAGCATCCCCATGTCTAACTGCTGATGGAGTAGTGCTGACAACTTAGCTAGCATCACTCTTCTGGGGATCCAAGGAGGGTCATATGCCACAGAAAGCCCCACATCTGTGCTGGTTGCCCAGGTGAACCGGGAATGGGAGAGTGCGGGCAGCATTCTGAGAAAGGTCACATCATGTACTGTACGCACATAGTAATCTGTGGGCTTATCTCAAAACAGACCTCTATGCCCCATTTACTTTGCTTCTGAGAACTCTTTATGAGGTGGAAGAAAAACCCTAATCAGACAGCTTTCAAGGCTTCAGTTTTGCATGGAGGCATTTATGCTACATGACGTGTTAGATGTTATGATGATTCAGGGGCTTACTCTGTACGGCAACTGTCCTAAAAGATTTTGGAATGATTTTTTGTTTGTTTGTTTGTTTGTTTGTTTGTTTTTTATAATCCACGAAAGAACCCTAGAGCAAGGTAAGTCCGACCAGAGGAGGAAGCCAGGTCCTTGCACCCCAGCTGTTGCTGGGAGTTTGAGCTGAGCAGAGCTAGGGGAGCATGTGGAACAGCAACCTGGCGCTTTGAAGGCTGCAGGGATAGTATCTCTGGGCACCAAATGGAGCCAGGGAGAGCTTTCCTCTCCTCCCCTCCTGGGGGTCTGGGAGTCCCTACTAATCCTGGAGTCTGGCCCTAAACACCCCTTCTTACAGAACCCCTTTCTCTGAATAGCACTTACCTTGCTCCTGGATTCACCCTTTCTGCCCAGTCTCTTGGAAGTAAGTCCATTGCCTCACTGTGTCCATCCCCTGCCTGGTACTGAGCGTGGCACTTAGTAGATGACCAGTAGACACCCATTGCCCAGGCAGGGTCAGTGTCAGCCAGAGACTCTGCCCACGGAAGTGCTGGCCAAGGGGCATCCTCCAAGCACCTCTCAGGAGTTCTAGGGGCCTCCATGGGTGTGAGAAGACCTTGTTACTAACCACCTGTGGTTCCTCCTCCCAGGGCCAGTCATCTCAATGGAAAAGAAGCACAGCCCATGCTTCACTGGACTTCAGGAATGTGGCAGAGAGTGCTGGTTTTTACTAAAGTCACCTGAAGGGAACAATACAGTCTCACTGGAAGTCTTAGTAAGGTAGCAGCTTAAAGCTTGCAAAGTGTGCTTGACCTCTAGCTGCTCTGAGGCCAGGAAAGGAGTCACAGGAACAAAATCGGCAGCTAACTTCATGGCACCCTTGCCTCCTGGGAGTGGTTCTTCAGGGCGGCGAGGCAGGGAAATGCAGGAGCCGATGAAGAGGAAGAAGCAAGTGGCCTAAAGGTTCCCTTTTTATTTTATTTTATTTATTTTTTAAATATATTTTATTGATTTTTTACAGAGAGGAAGGGAGAGAGATAGAGAGCTAGAAATGTCGATGAGAGAGAAACATCGACCAGCTGCCTCTTGCACACTCCCTTCCGGGGATGTGCCCGCAACCAATGTTCATGCCCCTGACCGGAATCGAACCTGGGACCTTTCAGTCCGCAGACCGATGCTCTACCACTGAGCCAAACCGGTTTCTGCAAAAAGTCCCCTTTTTAGAGCATAGTGCAATCACCCTAGGAATTCCAAATGTATGTCTCCATATACAAATTTTAATAGATTATATTTTTAGTGTAGTTTAAGTTTATTGAAAAATTGAGTGAAGCTGAAAACAGTTTGGCTTGAAAGGTCCCAGGTTCGATTCCGGTCAAGGGCATGTACCTTGGTTGAGGGCACATCCCCAGTAGGGGGTGTGCAAGAAGCAATGGATCAATGATTCTCTCTCATCAATGTTTCTAACTCTCTATCCCTCTCTCTTTCTCTCTGTAAAAAATCAATAAAATAAATTGGAAAAAAAAGAAAAATTGAGTGAAAAATATAGAATTCCCATTTATAGAAGTCCCCTTATCTGTGGTTTTGCTTTTGACTATTTCAGTTACTCATGTTCAACTGCAGACCAAAAATATTGAATGGAAAATTCCAGAAATAAAGAAGTTTATACCATTTAAACTGTGAACGTCCTTTGGAGCATGATGAGGGAGGTCTCACAGGATTTCCACTCCGTCCCTTTGTCCAGTGGATCCATGCTTACATGTTCCAAGCCCGTTAATCACGGCATGGCCATCTCAGCTATCAGATCCACTCTCTTGGTATTGCAGCGCTTGTGTTCAAGTAACCTCTGTTTTACTTACTAATTGCCCCAATGGGCAAGAGTAGGGATGCTGGCAATTCTAATATTTTAAAGAGAATACATAAAGTGTTTCCTTTAAATGGAAAGGTGAGTCCAGTACAACAAGATGCTTTGAGAGAGAGAGACCATAGTCACTTAACTTTGATTACTGTATACTGTTACAATTGTTCTATTTTATTATTAATTACTAGAGACCCAGTGCACAAAATTCATGTATACAGGGAGATCCGTCACCGGAGCCTGCACCCTTCCTGCTGCATCCCATTGGGGGATGTCTGCTGCTCAGGAGGCAGGAGCGGCTCCCACCACTGCCACTGTGCTTGCCAACTATGACCCCGACTTCTGGTGCACTGACCACCAAGGGGCAGCTCCTGCATTGAGCATCTGTCCTCTGTTGGTCAGTATGCATCATAGCAACCAGTTGTTCTGCCATCTGGTTGATTTGCATATTAGCCTTTTATTATAGGATTGTAATTAACCTCATATGTGCCTAATTTATAAATTAAACTTTATCATAGGTAGGTATGTACAGGAAAAAACATAATATATATATATAGGGTTCACTCAGTACTATCAGTGATTTCAGACATCCAACTGGGAGGGTCTTGAAACATATTCCCTTCTGATAAGGAGGAACTATTGTATTCCCTACCCCCCATATATGCCCCCAACAGTTTCCCCTATTATTAACATCTTGGATTAATGTAATATATTTGTTACAACTGATGAACCAATGTTGATATCTTATTATTAACAAGCTAGAGGCCACAGAATCTGTGCATGGGGGGGAAGGGGGTAGGGTCCTACATCCTCTCACAATTTGGGACCCCTAGGGGGATGTCCACATGCCTGTTTAGGCCCAATCCCCCAGAAGTCAGATATCCCTCCGCAATCTGGGACCACTGGCTCCCAATCACTCACCTGCCTGCCTGATTGCCCCTAAACCCTCTGCCTGCTTTCCTGATAACCCCTAACTGCTCATCTGCCTGCCTAATAGCCTCTAACTGCTCACCTGCCTGCTTGATCACCCCTAACTACTCACCTGCCTGCCTAATTGCCCCTAACCGTGCCTGTCTGCCTGATTGCCCCTAACCCCTCTGCCTTGTTCCCAGCTGAAGCAGCTTCATCCAGAATGATGTCAGTATGGTCATTCAGCTGTCCAGCCTAATTAGCATATTACACTTTTATTATTATAGATGTCCATACTTTAAGGCTCACTCTTGGTGTATATAAGTGGACTTGGACAAATGTATAATGATGTGCATTCCTTATATGGTATCATACAGAATAGTCTCACACCCTAAAAATCCTCCATGCTACTTGTTCATCACTCCTCCCCATTAATCCCTGACAACCACTGATCTTTTACTGTCTCCATAGTTTTGCCCTTTTCTGAATGTCATATGGTTGGGATCATGCAGTGTAGCTTTCTGAGACTGGTTTCTTTCACTTAGCAATATGCACTTCAGGTTCCACCATGCCCTTTTATGGCTTGATCATTTCTTTTTATCACTGAATACTATTTAATTGTAAGGATGGACACCAGGTTGTTTATCTGTCTTCTCTTTTTAAACAAAGAAAAAGAGAAAGGTAAAAATAAAAATCCTTCCTCCATCTATTAATTTTTTTTCCTGTTGCTTAATTTCTCTACTTTCATGGACCAAATATTAAACTGATCTAAATGAAATGAAACTAGAAGTTGGTGAGCAGTGGGGTTACTAAAGTGCAAGTTTGTTGGTTCCTGTTTCAATCGGGGCCTGCCCCTGGGTACATATAAATATTCTGTGACCTCATTTATTAAAAACAGTGTGGGCCCAACTGCTCTTTCACAGGAACAGATTGGAACACTAAACCTAACCACTGCATTTCATTTCACCAACGTGATCCAGGATATGAATCAGTAGAGCTCTTTTTTTCAGCACCCATCTTCCCAATGACACAACACCTGGTGTTCAGCAGACATAACCTTCATCCTTAAAGAAGTCTCAAACACCAATGTGTCCTTCTGAGGCCTGGAGAAGGTAGACCATCCAGATGCTTGCTGAATTACATCAAGCTTCCACACCCAACAGCCTGCACTTAGCCACTTTCTATCTCTTATTAGGATGTTTTAAAACATCCAATACTTTGTTCTGCAAAAACCATTTAGAGGAAATTCATTTAGCAAGTGTTACTCAGCTGACTCAAAGGAAAGCAACATAGATCTCAAAACACATGCAAATAACAGGGCAAGTGAACCAGCATCAGGATTGGGGAAGGAACTCAGCTGTCCCCATATTTGGGAAGGACGGGAATTATCTGGTGCCACGAGAGAAACCACTGGGTGTTTGAGTGCCCACCCCAGCTGACCGACATGAAACCCAAGACAGGAAAAGGGAAGCCCGTGGAGGAGACTGAGGCTGGCAGGTGGCAGGGCTCGGGAACCCCTTTGGGGTGCAACAGGAAGCAGAGCAGCTCCCTCTCCTGGCTCTGAGTCACTGGCTTAGCTGGTCTTGTGGGGTGAAGGCTACCATGCCCCTCCACCAAATCCCAAACCCCACATACCACGAGGTACAAAAATATTTCCTCCTGGGTGCACGGCCACCCTTCCTAAGCAAGAAAATTCCAAGTCCGTTGATATTAGACCAGAGATACATTGTGCAGGAACATTAAAGTATTTAAATATATATAACCACAGCCCACTTTCAATTTCCCATGCTAATGAGGTGGGAAGGTTGAGTGAACTTTGCAGAAGGAAACTGAGACTTCAGAAATGCTTACTGGGCATTCTTGATCTCTTTTTATTCTTTCTTACAAACCAGCAGGAGATGTGGTCATCCAGATTTTTACAGATAATGAAGTTGCAGCTCAGAGAAGTCAGTTAAGCCACTTAAAGTTGCACAGCTAATAAATGCCAGAGTTGTGATTAAACCCAGGTTTGTCAGTCCACACTCTATTCTTTTCAGTGCCCCACACTGCCTCATAATCAAGACCATTATTTAGTGGTTCCAACTTTTAACACATCTCTTAAAAAATAATAGGCCAGAACTCCAACTTTTTATTTGGTTCTGAATAGCTAGTGAAAGGGCAAAAGAATTTTAAGGGATGACAAAGTTAGGCAGCAGATGAAAATCAAGCAAAATTTCAAAACTGCACAAGTGTTCCATAAAATACCAAGAATTCCTGATGATCTCATCCCTCTTCCAGGGTGCCAGCTGAGAACACATTTCTTAGCACCTGTTCTTACCCTCTTGTCAGACCTTGTTTTCTGGTGGGTCTGAGATGGTGGAGGACACACCTCAATTTAAGGCAAGGATTTACTTTGCTATTGAAACAAAAATCTCCTGGTATATCGCCATCGATCACTAATGCATCTGAAGATAGTCGGAGGATAGGTGGGACAAGATCAACCAATGAACTTGAATGCATATATGCATAACCCATGGACACAGGCAATAGTGTGGTGAAGGCCTGGGAGTAGAGGGCAGCAGGGGGGATAGAAGGAGTCAATGTGGAAAAAGGGGGCATCTGTATAACTTTCAGCGATAAAGGTAAATTTTAGAAAGAAGATTAGTTAGAAGGCAGAGTATTAACATTTCACTCTATCTCACTGAGGTAACCAGGTATAGCCAATGCTTATATTAGTAGAGTCTTGCCAAGCAAGGGCTCATTTTGACATACTCCCAGATGCAAAGTCATGTCTTCTCATCCTTCAGTAAAAACCACCACTTTTTACCAAAATGTTGTTTTTCTCTTGGGAGGTAACAGATGTATGAACCTGGAGGCAACTTGTAGGACAAAAATTATTTACTGTCTTTATTTATTGTATTGAGATGTAATCTATACTAATGAAAGGGTAATATGCTAATTATACCAAAAAGACTGGACATCTTCTGAACGACCTTCTGGACAAAGCCATGATGGCGGGGGCCGAGGCAGAGTCAGTTAGGGTCGACCAGGTAGGCAGGCAGAGGAGTTAGGGATGATCAAGCAATCAGGGAAGAGCAGTTAGGGACAATCAGGCTATCAGAGAAGCAGTTAAGGGCATCAGGCAGGAAGACAGAGTGGTTAGAGATGCAGTTAAGGGCATCAGGCAGGTAGGCAGAGACTGGCAGGCAGGTGAGCCGTTAGGGGCAATTAGGCAAGAAGGCAGGCAGAGTGGTTTGGGGCAATCAAGCAATCATGCAGAGTGGTTAGGGTTGATCAGGCAGGCAGACAGGTGAGCAGTTAGGAGCCAGTGGCCTCAGATTGAGAGGGATATCTGACTGCTGGTTGTGGGATTGGGCCTAAATAAACAGTGGGACATTCCCCAAGGGGTCCCAGATTGGAAAGGGTGCAGGTCGGCTGAGGGAATTCCCCACCCCCTTTGTGCTCGAATTTCATGCACTGGGCCTCTAGTCTATAATAATAAAAGCTGAATGACCTTTCAGACGACCTTCTAGATGAAGCCAGGGCTTTGAGGGCCAAGGCAGCCACCACAGTTGTGAGGATTGAGCCCCTTGCATAAATTTCACGCATCAGGCGTCTAGTTGACATATAACATGGTGTAAGGTTAAGGTGTATAACCAGTTGATTGGATACATTTATATATTGAAATATGATTACCACTTAAGTGTTAGCTACACTCTATCACATTACATAATTAGTGTGTGTGTGTGTGTGTGTGTGTGTGTGTGTGTGTTTAGAACAATTAAGATCCAGTCTTTTAGCAACTGTGAAGTTTATAGTATCATATTTCCAATTATTATCTCTATGCTATGCATTAGATCTTCAGGACTTATTTATCTACTAGTTACAAGTTTTTACCCTTCAAGAATATCTCTCTAATTCCTTCAACTCCTTAGTCCTTGGTAAGGACCATTTTACTCTCTGCTTTTTTAGATTCCACCTGGAAGTGAGATTATACAGTATTTGTCTTTGGCTTATCTGACTTAGCATAATGGCCTCAAGGTCTATCCACATTGTCAGAATGTCTTTAGAAAAAGGCTAAAGTGTCCTAATTCACCCTGATGGATACAACCCTGAATCAGATGTGGATCTTTAAGATTCCTGATCAAAGATTCATCCTCGCTGCCAAGAAGCACATGGCAGGTGACATAGGAGGAGCATGGCGCATAAAGAAACTCATTTAAGAGTTAGGAAATGAAGAGAGAATCTCTAGCTGAACAATTGGGAAGTGTCAGGAAGATGGGCCACATCAGCAGGAGCTGGAACAGTTGGGCAGGAATTCCCTTCAAATGTTTTAATTATAAACTAGAGGCCCAGGGCATGACATTCATGCACTGGGGGCTAGGAGGTAGGGGGTGGATCCCTCAGCTCAGCCTGTGCACTCTCACAGTCTGGGACCCCTCAGGGAATGTCCACCTGTTGGTTTAGGCTAAACTGGCAGGCAGACATCCCTCAAGGGTCCTTAATACTGCTGCTGAGATGTGAGAGGATCCCTTCACCACCGCTGCATTCACCAGCCATGAGCTCAGCTGATGCGTTGAGTGTCTGCCCCCTGGTAGTAAGTGCCCATCATAACGACCAGTCATTCTGTTGTTCAGTCAATTTTCCTATTAGCCTTTTATTATATAAGATGTTTATATTTTCAGGAAATTTCTAGTTGGACAGTGATTCCCTTCAAATGTTTTAATTATAAATTATATACTTTCTAGAAAATATATAGAAGGATAGAGGATAAAAATGAAAGCCAAATGTATGGCCTTTTTTTTTTTTTTTTTTTTTTTTTTTTTTTTAATTAGGCAGAAATGGGGCATTCCTATTGGAAAGAATGTCTTGGCTGAAAGGTCTGGGATAGGAATGGTGAGTGACCTGCCCCACATTCATATGGGGAGACTAACCCTCTTATTGACAATTTGGCTGGCAGATCAAGCCTGTATTTTGGAGGGTCTTAGTACCAGTTTGGACTTAATTCAATATGGCATCACGGTACTTGGGAGTGTCATTTCAGGGTTTTAGGGTTAATGTGTGCTTCAGAACCTGAATATGGGCCTATGAGAAGACCAACTAGGCTGTCCTGTAGGGTTATAATCCCTGAACACTACAAAAGGTGGAGTCAGAAAGGAAGGTATGAATGAAGACACATCCATTATTCTTTCCCATGGGTATTGATAACCCATAGTTCCTTACAGGTGTGATAATATGTTACATACTCTCTTTACCAAATATTTCCTCATTTTTGTTTAGTTGTAATAGTCCCTCTAGTAATTCTCTACCTTATAATACCCTTTCTGGAAAATACCTATAGAACTTTAAAGTTTGCTCATTAATTAAGTAAAAGAGTAAATTTAAAAAAAAATTAAAATAAAAGATAGAGTAAATAACCCTTGTTTACATCTTCCTAATTTTATTTTTAGTATAATAAGCCATTTACTTGTTTTCATCAATCCTTTTCTTGGGGATTGATGAAAATACATAAGATAGTTAAGCCTCATCTATTTTCTAATATAAAAATGGAAAACTATTATTTTTTCATCAATTTGAATTGTCTTTAAAAGAATCATCAGACTTACTTTACCAATGAACTTATTGTATACCTTCACATATAAAGAGCTGATTAAGTGACCAGTTTTGGTGCCATAGCATTTAGCTGTTTTTAAAAGTACACAGAATAAACTTTTTTCACACATCCTCGCTTTTTATTTTTCACAACTAAAGAAATTTGCAATTCTGAAACCTATGGAGTCTTATTGATCTACTAGTTTCTTATTTTAAAAGGATGAGGGAACATACACAAGTGCAATGGTGAAGGTGGCTGTGACCACAAGACAGTATTGTTCATTATCAGAATATCATAACAACTATCACAGGAAAGAGGGCAGGTACGAACATTGTCAATTCTCTGAGTCCATGACATCTCCAAACAGGAAATAAATGTCAATAGTGTAGGTAAACACTTCAGCCCACACAGTTTT
The DNA here is from genome assembly GCF_014108245.1 of Pipistrellus kuhlii. Taxonomy (NCBI): domain Eukaryota; kingdom Metazoa; phylum Chordata; class Mammalia; order Chiroptera; family Vespertilionidae; genus Pipistrellus; species Pipistrellus kuhlii. The sequence goes on from NW_023425529.1 coordinate 159,431,932, forward strand.
GTTTTCTTTTAATTAAGGGAAGAAATTGCTTTGCCATTTAGCTAGGGTTGCCCTAAGAGCTTCTTAATTTACTACCGTGAGAGCCAGCTCATCTCATGGCACTGGCCTATGTCTTCCCCTGATGGAACTTAGGATAATGCTTTAGAAAGAGAATGTGCCAAGAGGGCAATATCCACTAATAAACCTTAAGGGTGGGACATTTTGGAAAGAACTAAAATATATTTGAAAGAATCATTTCTAAGAACAATTTGTAAACTATTTTAAAATATACAGCAGTGAGGTCATACTCCACTGGCAAGGTATAACATCACATTCCTATCTGGAAAATACAATGTTCCTAATTACAATTTCAATCTATATAGATTGAAATTGTAATTAGAAAAAAAGCAACCATTTGACCATTCGACCATTTGACCAGTAGTTATGATGCTCACTGACCATCAGGGGGCAGACGCTCAATGCACAGGCATGGGAACATGGAACAGACTGATGAATCTCAGAGGGGAGAGAGGAGGGGGAAGGTGGGAAGAGATTAATCAAAGATCTTATATGTATACTAGAGACCCAGTGCACAGGTTCATGCACAGATGGGGTCCCTCGGCCTGGTCTGCAGAGACTGGGCTGAAACTGGCAGTCTGACATCCCCCGAGGGGTCCCAGATTGAGAGAGGGCACAGGCCAGGCCAAGGGACCTCACCAGTGCATGAATCCATGCACCAGGCCTCTAGTAAAATATAATTTCCCAATGATAATTTATCAATAAAAGACCAGAGTTCTTCTTGTGTGTTTTATAAAAGATGATTTATCTTGATAGCCCAAGTAGTATTCAAGTTACAACCACTGCAGCCATCAAACTTCTGTATATATTGTGGGTTGGCTTCACAGTAATCTTTCATGGCCAAAGTTTCTGGCTGGAAAATAACCATTCAATAAATAATTCAAAGTAGGCAGTTAAGGATGTTTCTTTCTGTGATGCCCACAGTGTATCACCTGGAGCCTTCTCATGTAGTGTTCATCACCCATCTGCAGGTCGATTTTGGTTGTCTGAAGCTCATTCTCCAGTACATTCCTCAGGGAGGCTATGATGAGAACAATATTCCCAGAGTTTCAACAAGTTTTTAACTACAGATTTTATATTTGAAAGTCAGTTGCTGAAACACAAAATCTTTGACTCGGATTTTTTCCTTGAGTACCATAAATATTACTCAAAGTTGCTGTTGAAAATTCTGAAGACAGTCTGATTTTCTTTCCTTTATAAATTGGCTAATCAATGGGTATAAAAATCTCAGTTATGTGAGATGAATAAGGTCCAGAGATCTGGGATACAACATTGTGCCTATAGATTACACTAGTGTATTGTTCACTTAAAAAGTTGTTGCGAGTAAACCTCACATTGTGTTATTAAACATAACAAAATAAGAAATAAATAAAATAAATAAAATAAAATAAAAAAACATTGAATAATCCCTTTGCCTAGATGTTTCCTCTCTTCAAAAAATTCTATAATTTTATGGCCCTGCTTGTTCAATGTGCTCAGGAATGCATTGGTCCATTTCAGTATGTAGTTTGTCTTTCTTTTTATTTCAGGAAATATTGATTGAACAAAGAGTTTTTACTCTTTATTTCATTACTTTCTTCTTTGGGAAATTCTATTATATTTTATTTAAAACTTCTTTGCTTATCATCTATTTTTTCCACTTTTTATTGAATTCCTTACTTTTTTTAACTTATTTTTTTATTTATGTTTAGAGAGAGAAGAGGGATAGAGAGATAGAAACATTGAAACATTGATGAGAGAAAATTCATCAATTGGCTACCTTCTACATACCCCCCACTGGGAATTGAGCCCACAACTGAGGTGTGTGCCCTTACCTGACTGGGAATGGAACCAGTGACCTCTTGGTTCCTGGTTTGATGCTCAACCACTGAGCCACACTGGGCCAGGCTTGATTTTAAAACATTTCTTTTTTTTCACCTTTATAAAGGCATTGTGTAGTTCTTCTAATTTAGCTCTCATTACTAAAATGAGCTTTCTCTTAATTCTAATTTATCCCTGAATACTGTTACCAAATTCCTGAGTTTTAAGTTACAATGATTTTCAATATTTCCTATTGTTTCCTTAATGCCTTTTAGTTTGTGTTGAGATATGTGGGTTTCATTTTTCACTGGTTTTATGAACATGTCTTTCAAGTGTGTAGTCTCATTATCTGTAGGGACATTATTCTGTTTCTTCTCCTTTATCTGAGTCACTGTGTATGGAGTTATGCTGTGATCTTTTTCTGTTGCTCATTTTTACCTGAGATGAGTTTTTAGGAGTGAGATTGTTTTAAAGAGCTTTTACACTTTCCCTTTTTTCTTGTTTTTAGGGGTACAGGATGTGGCTAGTCCTCATTGAGATTTCCTGGTTGTGTTTACCACCAGCCCTCAGCTCCCCCGACTCCCTCTCTGATTGTCTCAGGTTTGCTCATTTGGATTCTACCCCCAGCAGCTTTTCCTCTGTGTGGGGCTTTGTCCTGGATGGGAGCTTGGCTGGCCAGGTTGAGAGTGGACCCCTTACACTCACCCACAAGTTGAGTTCACAGAGCCTTTCCCATTTTCACCACTGTTCTCAGACTGGACCCCATGTTTTCTGGTGAGAGTTTCCAGGCTGCTTTGGGTCCCATCTCCATCAGCTGTCCCAGTGCCTCCTTTCAAACAAATAATGATCCACCCAAGTTTTATGGCTGCTATTGGTCCCTCTCTGACATTCTGAGGGTTGTGGAGATATCTTACCTAGTTATTTTGTGGACATTGTTTGTTTAATTTCTGCTGTGCTCTCCTGCTTGTACTGTGAGAGGTTTTGTTTGTTTGTTTTTATTAATTCTCATCCAAGCATATTTTCCATTGATTTTTAGGAAGAGTTGAAGGGAGAAAGGGGAGGGGGAAGAGAGAGAGAAACATCAGTGTGAGAGAGAAAGTGTAAATTTAAAGAGAATTCAAGACCACACACTTGCACACAGACAGTTACACAGTACTCACACACTAGCATGCTCACATATGTAGGCACACACATGCACATATGCACATACACTCATATGCACATGCCACAATATGATTTTTCTCTGAAAATTGAGGCAACAAATATGCTTTTGTGATATATCATGAAGCACACTATGTTACTTTCCTTCATTCTATTAATATAGACCAATTAAGTTAATGCATCCCCTGGCATATTTTAATTCCTAGTAGATCATATTTTACTGCACTCCTTACATTTGCTTTCATCTTCACTAAATTGGAATGAAAGTAAAATCCATTATGGATATTACAAGAAAGGTTGCCTTTGCAAAGAGAAGAATGTTCTCTCTCTCTCTCTCTCTCTCTCTCTCTCTCTCTCTCTCTCTCTCTCTCTCTCTTTCTCTCTCTCTCCCCCCCCCCTCTCTCTCCCTCATTCTCTCTTATTTTCCCCCACAAATAAGGATTATTCTTAAAGATAGGGTCAGATTTCAGATGCCACCTGCTAGAATGCCGTGGGAAGTGGTATGCCCTTGAATTTCAGGAACCCCATCTCTTCCTCTTCTAATATTCATGCCACCAATACTGGGGTTCCACTCCCAGAGTTTCTTATTTGGAGCAGGTTTCCAGCATTGATGCTTTGGTGTTTGAAATCTCTGCAGTGATTCAAAAGTTCCTTGGTGCATGGCCACCTGTCATCTCCAAAGAGAGAAATGGCTGGTTGAGCCTCACTCACATGACATCAGTCTGGCTCTGAATCCCATCCCTGTTTTGCTTGTAGGATTACATTGGTCCCACCTGGATAACCCAGGGTACTCCCCCCATCTCAAGGTCAACTGATTAGCAATGTTAATTCCATCTGCAACCTTGATTCTTCCTGCCTTGGGATATCACTTATTCACATGTTCTGTAGACATGTTCATTATTCTGTCTACCACAAAATATATATATATATATATATATATATATATATATATATATATATATATATATATATTTCTCAAGGAAAAATGGCTCCTTCTGAACTTCCACATATCTCAAAGGCCATTTTAGTGTAGTAGTATAATTATGGTAAAAGCCTATATATTCTTTTAATTGCCTATAACACAAAGAAAGGACATCATGTGAATCCCAAGTGAAACACAGCTATCACTGAAACAGGGGAATGATGGATAATTTTGGGTTGCATTATTAACCAATCAAATTTAATTACAGCCAAATCACATGTTCCTAACATTTTCAGGAACAAACAGATCATTAAAAAAGCTAAACTTGAATATTACAGAAATGTAACTTAGCATGCTTTTATGTTTCTTTTTAACTTTTATCAGCTAGGTAATGAATAAACGGGATATTAGGAGTTCAATAATAAGCTTAATCAGATAATTAACTTTCGTATATGCACACACATAGTATAATTGTTGGTAGCCTGATTATTCATTTAATATTTCATCTTTTACAATCTATTGTGGGTACATTCAGTTCTATAAAATCTCATGATAACTCCTTGTTAGGAAATAGAATTTCAGTCATAATTACTCTAGCACCACATTTCCCAGGGGAAAATATCTAAAGTCATGTAAGTGTGGAAAATGCTGAATTAAGTCAAGGTAAACTACTTTCTTTACTAAAGGCTTGCTTACAGCCTAGACTTGCTGATGTCCATTGTAAATCTCAAAGAGGGACTTCTAATAAGCATTATTTTCAAATCTTCTTTGAACAGGAATCCTTTCTTGCATAGTGAAAACAACAAGGCATTAACCAATCAACATTTTTTCACAGGTAGAAATATCTGGGGTAGCCTGAACTATGTACTATTAATATGTATGAAATTTACATGTCAATGGAATTTTAATATCAATATATTATATACATATATACACATATATGTATATATATGAATACACAGAAATTTGTATTAAAAATGAAAAGTGCAAATATGAAAATGTCCAGAACACAATTAAATGTAAACTCTGATAATATAAATACTAAAATTATCAGTTTATAAATATCTTCTTCTAGACTGGGAGCTCTTTGAAGGCAGGTTTTTGTCTTATCTTTGCACACCTAATGTCTGTAAATATTTGTTGAAATAAAAATGACAATACATTTTTAAAAGTAGCCTGTTATTTTATTTTATGTTATATTGACACAGATTATAAGTAAACCAAAAATACATTATTGAACAGGATATCAATAAATCTTGGTTAAAAAAAGGATTAATAAATGAATGAATGAAGGTTAAAATTTAATTGGGGAGATCAACATAACCTACTTGAAAGATACATTAGTCCAGGTTCTCCAGAGAAACAGAACCAACAGGATGGATGGATAGATAGATAGATAGATAGATAGATAATCTCTCTCTCTATATATATATAAGGCTAATATGCAAAGTGTCCCTCGGGAGTTTGACCAGGAGTTCAGTCGCTCTCTATGATGTGCACTGACCACCAGAGGGTGGCATGGAACAAAGGAAGGTCCAGGCCAGCAGCTGGAAGGTGTTGATTGGCCCTGATCAATCACTCATCAGGCCTAGGGACCCTATCCTTGCACAAATTTTGTGCACTGGGCCTCTAGTAAGCAGATAAAAAAGAATTGGCTCATACCGGTACTATTATGAAGATTAAGAAGTCCCATTAGGTCATACAACCTCTGACCTAGATTTTGCATTTTGAAAAGAAGGAAACAGAATTGGATAAATAAGGTGGGCCTAAGTTATGGATGGGCTTGGCAATTAGGCAGAGGAAATGGAAATGGTGGCACAGGCACTGTGGATCCTCTAGCTGCTCTTCAGAAAAGGGTGATGTTGTTACTGGAGAATTAAATTCTCCTGTCACTCGTGAAAGTGAGGTAGAGGTTCTTGGGGCGCCATTGAAATAAGACTTTTCAAAAGCCCCTACAGGATGATGAAAGGTGACAGAAGATTTTATTGGAGAGGAGTTACATTTCTCGGCTTCCAAAGTCCCCTCCCCTTATACCAGTCCTAGAAAGGGTGCAGCTGATAGCAGAAGCAAGGCCAATATCCAGAGGGGTATGGTTCAGCATTCAAGCTAATTAAAGTTCATCAGTCCATGTGTGGAGTACAGCACGGCAGTGCACCATGTGGGCACAGGGGAGCACAGCCCCTGCAGCAGGTCCCCAAAAGGGCCAGTGAGCGAGAGAGAAAGTTTACTTAGAAGCTTAAATATTCAGGTTTCTTGCATTTGCAGTGGCTTTGCCCATCCGGGCCACTAATTTGTTCCCAGGTATGACTGGTAGATAGATAGGATCCTTCCCATGTTACTCAGAGCTTACTGGGCCTGTATCTAAACTACCTTGCCCAGACAACATTGCTCAGTGATTGATCTATAAACCTGGAGGTCACGGTTTGATTCCTGATCAGGGCAAATGCCCAGGTTTTGGGCTCAATCCCCAGTAGGGGGATGCAGGAGGCAGTTGATTAATGATTCTCTCCCCTCATTGATGTTTCTATCGCTCTCTCCCTCCCCCTTCCTCTCTGATACCAATAAAAAAATAAAAAATTTAAAAAAATGTTTAAAAAGCTTAAACTGCCTTTATCTAGTTCCTTCTTTCATTGATCAGGAACAGACTTAGAGAATGTTCAATGTAGCTTTTTGGCAAAGCTGTATAAATGGCATGACTATATTATCTGATTGCCCCTTCTCTTCTGTTAAATAATAATCATGTTATTATAATGACATCAACAAGTTTAAACCTCAATCAAGGAAGATAACTCTGCAGACATATGCAGAGTGGCCTCAAAAGGAGAGACACCGGGAGCAAGAGAACCAGCAGGAAACAATGTGGGCAGAGGGTGATTAGAGGGCACAGAATTGAAAGAAAGTATTTAATTTGAGGTCACTTCCAGGGGAAGAAATAACAGCAGTTGTTAGCAAAGAAAGAAGAGAATGAGAGGCATGCAAAGTTGAAACTTGAGTCAAGGTCTCTAGCCTGGGTGTTGGGTTGATGAGAAGTCATCTAAATTATGGCACACAATAAAAAAGTTGTCTCCCTTTCATTTCAGAAAGAGATTAAGATATGAGCTCCTTGTGACCAAGGAGCTCAATAGCTCTTATCTCCATCTCAATCTGCAGCTGATGTATTTGAACTCAGGACTATAGAAGCAAACTCGGAAACTCTTGACTCAAAAACAAACAAACAAACAAACAAACAAAAAACAAAACAACAACAAAAAAAAAGCTCTCCAAGGAGCTGAGAGAGGGAACACCTCTTGACCACATTCTTTGATTTCAGATACTAGATTTATTTTTCATACACAGAAAGTGGAAATTCTAATCTTCTAACTTGGAAGGCAACTCATACTTCTCTTTCTCCTTAATCTTATTTATCCCCCAACTTTGAACTGCTGCTTTCTTAATGCTTCCTGCTTTAGACTTACTTACAAAATATCACATTGATACAGCCTGACCTTCAGGTGACTCATTTCATTTGAAAAACTGTTTCTAAGAAGTACATACACTTTCCAAATTACCATGAGCAATAACAGACTCCAGGAGATTTCAGCTCCATGTTCTATTATTGAGTGGGCTTGCAAAGATCCATGTAAAATGCTGGTGAGGATATAAAAAATGCTTTGAACAAGGTGGGGGAGGGGACTGTACTTCCGGAGTTGGAACTCTAGTGAGTCAGGTAGAGAAAGAAAAACAAGACACTGTGCATGGAACAAAACAACTGGAGCAGTTGGGAGAAAATGGGATAGAATCTCAGAAAAAAGACAAAATGTGAGATCTTGATGTGGGATGGGGAAATTTTAAGAGAATTTGCAAAGATAAAGAATAAGAAGGCTTTAATGAGGGGGGACAAGCATTCCATGCTGATGGTATAGCAAAACATCGTAAGAATGAGAGGGCTGTACTAAACATTTTGTGACCAGGCAGAGCTGAGCCACATAGTGCAGGAGGTGTTGAGGTAAGGTACAAAAGTAAGACTAGGTCACGGGGCCTCAAATGCCATGATAGTATGTTTGGACTTTATTACATGGGTTGCATTAAGCTACCTGAAGGAGTCTATGGATGTGGGTGAACCATACTTGGATTTTAAGAACAATATTATTTGCAAAGGTGAGAGATCAGAAGCATTGAGCTTTGCAGTTCTTTCTGAGAAATACAGATGAGAACCTGGGCAACGAAAGTGAAGGTACAAGGGAAAGAGAGAAAGGTTAAATGCAAGTTCATAGGACCAAGGAAGGAAAGCACACCTTTGCAATATCCTAAAATATTTCTGCTCTCCTCTACAAAGAAAAGCAAGTCTATCCGAGTGATGTGCAGGACCTCTAACAAAGAGCAACTCTACTGTCCACATATTGGGCTGCCCTTTGCTTGACTGATACCAAGTGGCATTAATAAAGCATGCATTTTTGACAATGTCTACATATGCTTCAAAACTTTAAAGCTCTTTTCACCCTGGCCAGTGTGGCTCAGTTGGTTGAGTGTTGTTCCATGCACTGAAAGGTTGCTGGTTCAATTTCCAGCCAGGGCACTGAGAGGTTTTTATAACTTGTCCTAAGTATGGAATAGGTTGTACTTTTCTTTAGGAAGAAACCATTTCTAGGCTTGTATATAATAGCAACAATAAAGGCTTTGTACCTACTAAAAAAATAATAATAATAAAGCTCTTTGCTCTTTCTTCAGAAGACCAATGGACAGAATAAAGTTCACAAGTATTCTTTAATAACTCCCAAAAGTACAATGGTAGTCACCAATCAACAAAGAAGGAATATGATATATTTTTGTAAGCATACATAAAGATTTGCCTAAGCTGAAAATATTCTGGACCATAAAACACATCTCAACAAACTTCAAAACATTGAAATTAGAAAGATTATCTTATGTGACCATAGTGGAAATAAGTTAGAAATCAAAACATATAACCAGAAACTGACAAATATTGGGAATTGAGTGATAGAATTATAGAAAACGTATGAGTTAAAGAAAATAACAAAAGTAATTAGAAAATATTTTTTACTAAATTATAATGAAAATATAATAATAAAACTAGTGGGATGATGTAAAAACTAAATCGAGAAGGAAATTTATAGCCTTAACTTATATATTACATAATACAGTTATATATTAAATTTATATAATACCACCAGGTGTTCTGAAATTATGAATAGCCAAAACAATCTTGAAAAAGAACAGCAAAACTGGAGAACTTGTACTAGAAGATATTAAGTCTTACTAGTCGCTACAGTTATTAAAATAGTGTTACCTGTCACAAGGATAAACAAGTATACTAGGACACCTAGAATAAGACCCATTCACATGTATTTGTTTAATATAAGAATTAAAGTGACATAGTAATGCAGAGGGAAAGGATTATCTGTATAATAAATGCTATAGAATCAATGGTGTGATTGTGTTTTACAAATACATTTTGACTCCTACCACACACCATACACAAAAATTAATTCCAGATGGGTTGTAAATCTGAAAATAAAATGTAAAGTATCTTTATGACCTTGGAGAAGGCAAACTTTCTTAAACAGAATGCAAAATGTGCTAGCCTGAAAAGGGGGGGGGGGGGTGAAGATAAATATTTCTTCATTAAAATTAAAAACATCTATTCATGAAAAGAAACTATTAAGAAAACTTGAAAATGCATACTACCAAGTAGGTAAAAATTTTGCAATACATATGTCTGGTAAGAGACTTGTCAGAAAATGGAGAATTCCTGCATTATCTATAAGGGGGGAAAAGTACCTTAAGAAAAAAACAAAACCCTGGACTTAAAATGGTGTCTCATGGTACTTCACAGAAGAAGCTATTTAAGTAACCAATAAGCTTATGACAAGGTGCTCAAACTCAACAAGAAAATGAAAACAAAATTAAATAAAAATATGTGTCCTGGCTGATTTGACTCAGTGGATAGAATGTCGGCCTGAGGACTGAAACATCCCAGGTTCGATCCAGTCAAGGATACATGCCCGAATTCCAGGCTAGATCGCCAATGAGGGGGCAGCTGATCAATGATTCTCTCTCATCATTGATGTTTCTCTCTCTCTCTCTCTCTCTCTCCCTTTCTCTCTGAAATCAATAAAAAAATATTTTTTGTGTCACTAGAGTGACTACAGATATAGAAAATAGAAATGAAAAAGGGGAAGGAGAGAGAGAGAGAGAGAGAGAGAGAGAGAGAGAGAGAGAGAGAGAGAGAGAGAACAGAAGAAAGCAAGTAAACACTAAAAAGGAAAGGACAGAGAAAGAAAACAACAATTCAGAATGTTGGTGGACATACAGAGCAACTGGAACTCTCATCTAAAACTGGTTGTATTTTCTAAAACTCAACATAGGTGTACTCCATAATTCAGCAATTCTATTCCTTAGCACACATATTATCCAAAATGGATACAAATGTACACTAAAGACATCAATGAATATATTATTTGTAATAGCTCTAAATTATAACCATTATACCATTCAATGGTAAAGTGATAAATTGTGATATATTTATATGTAAAAAACTAGAAATAAAACTGGATGATGTGTAGCTATACCCAACACCATGAATGAGTCATATAATACATTAAGGAAAAAATGTCAGATACAAGCTCTTACATTTTATATGAGTTCATGTTTGTAAGTTTCAAAATCAGTCAACTAATCAATGTTGATTGAATAAGGGTAGCAGTAGCTTTTGGGAAGATTGGTAAAGTGGCCCCTTGGCATGCTGGTCATGTTTGGTTTCTCCATCTGGATGGTGGTTAACAGGTGTATACATTGTGAGAAAGTTATTAATCTGTATGGTTATTACATGCACAATTGTCTGAATGTATATTTTAATTCAATAAAAATGCAGCAATATTAAACAGACAAGAAAAAATTGTGGATGCAAAGTGGATTGCTATCACCTCTCTATTTATCATTATTTATCATCCATCTATCATTTATCTGTTCATCTATAAATTCATATTGACTTCCTAGAGCTGACATAACAAAATACCATAGACTGATGGCTTAAACAATAGATACTTCATCTCTCACAGTCTGAGGCCAGAAAATCCAGGTCAAGCTGTTTCAGGGTTGGTTCCCTCTGAGACTGTAAGGGAGCATTTGTTCCTCTCCTCTAGCTTTTGGTGGCTTGCTGGCAATCTTTGGGATTTCTTGGCTTGTAGGCATATCGCATTACATTCTCAGTGCATGTGCTTCTGTGTCCAAATTTCCCTCTTTATAAGGATGCAGTCATATTGAATTAGAGCCCACCCTAATGACCTCATTTTCATTTGGACACATCTGCAAAGGACCTATTCCCAAATAAGGTCACATTCTGAGGTACTGGGAGTTAGCATTTCAACATATGAATTGGGGGGACGTAATTCAACCAATAACACCATCTATTTATGTCTACACACACACACACACAGGCACACAGGCACACACTTAAAAAGGGCCATAAAATATTTGCATTCTTTTAATAAAATCCTGGCTTTTTATCAAAGCTTCTTCCTAGAAAATACAATTTTATTCCAATACATACTGGCAAAATTTTATAGCTAAGTTCAAAGTACAGATGTATTTTTTTTTAATTTACACATGACCTGGGACAATGAAAAAAAAAATGCAGCCACAATAACTTTTAGCTCTCCATGTATGACTAAAACATTGAAGGGAGTCCAACATCATTTTTAAGTAGAATTATTGGTCCTTAATAAAAAATTACTCCGTGGAGGAAATCATGTCACTAGCAGAAATTACAACTAGATTCAGTTGCTACGTCTGACTGAGTTACACAGAAACATGTCAGCTTTTTATTAAAAATTAAGAAAACATTGTTAGAACTAACACTACCAAAGAGTTGTGAGTGATGGAAATTCTGATTCGCGTGCACAGGTCATTACAGCACAGGGCTGTGGGGTGATAAGAGCCAGGTTCTTGCCCTGAGATGGCAGCATTGTTTGTGGTCATGGGGGCTGCATCTACCCCACTCAGAAGTGTGTGCTGAGCTGAGCTGTATAAACCTTACTCTGCTCTTGGCAAAACATCTCTGCATGCTTATCCTATGAATGATGAGTCAATAATGGGATCATATGGGAAGCAACAGTGCTCACATCTGTATAGCCCCTGGGAGGAAACAGCGTGCTCTCATGCAGGTTATTTGTTTTGATCCCCTGGACGTTCTCTGGGTTCAGTAAGGCAGCTTAACCATCCTTACCTTAACCTATGGTAAACCCATGAGGAGAGAGACTCACCTGCCTCCTCGGGGGCCTATGAGATTGAATGTGGCCGTTCCTGGTAAGTGCTCAGCACAATACCTGGTACACAGAAAAGGCTCAACATTTCCAGCCTTCATTTTTACACTAATTTTTTTTTTTTATTGTGATTACCTCCCCAAGATCACATGGCTCATGAAGTTGAGAGAGATCTTGACCTTAGATCATCAGCAATTCCTCCTATCGCCTGAAAGTATTGAACACAATACGACTGAAACAAAGGTTGAGACTTGTGAGTAAACCAGTGGGTCACATCTAGATAAACAATAGGATGGCTTTATGACTATCTCTGTCCACCAGTTGGATCCACTGTTACGTGAGAGTCTAGGATGCATGAGACTAAAGTCTAGCTGTGATCATAATTCCTCAGAAAATCCCAGCCTGGGGGAGCTGCACAGGGAACAGAAACAGGCCCCGGCCAATATGGGCGCCCATTTGTCAAGGAGGTTCATGGCAGGTGGCAAAGCAGACCTGGCCCAGTTGCTTCTGCTCCCGAGAAGCCGAGGAACATGCCATTCGTTTCAAAACTCTCCCCTCGCTCCTTCCCGGAGGCAGACACGGCAGCCTCCTCTCAGACGGAGAGCAAAAGGCCACGTTTCTGGGAACCGCGCAGAACAGTCCCTTGAAAAACAATCAGGCATCAGCTGCATATAAACCATCTGCAGCTCCTAGACCACGGGGCGAAGCGAAGCCACGGAGGAGAAGACGATCGACCCGGGAGTCATTCTGTCATCTTTCTGGGTGAGTACACACATGACACGGGGAGAAGAGAAAGTGGTTTCTGAAGTTGGAGGCACCAGCAGGTTGCCAGGCAATGAGCACAGCCCGGGAGCTCAGACAAAAGGCGGCAGGGCTGATCCTCCGCTCTCTTGCACACAAAAGAGCAGATGCTGCAGGCCTGGGAGGAGGCCTCCCCACGCTGCCCACAGCCCTGGCCGGTTCCTTTTACAAAGGGGAGACTGCCATTCTCTCACTGATCCCCAGAAGGCCCTCCTTGCACTGGGAGAGAATGAATGAGGGCCTCTGAAAAACTGCCCTGAGCAGAAACCAGAGGAGGAATCCAAAAGGAATCCCATCAAATTCTAAAGGGCAGGGGTGGGACTGAGGGTGGAAGCAATGACTCCCTTCTCTCAGGAAGGCTTCACAGGAAAGATGGGATGATTAATGCTACCCTTCCGGACCAAACTGTTAGTAATTTTGTAACAACCATAGTTAATAAAAAGGGTACAATAACGGCATCTGGCTGCAGTGAAGACAGTACCAGCATCTCTCAGGGTAAGGCTCCGACCTTCCCGTCTGTGTCCCCCACCCCCACCCCGGGGGGGGGGAGGGGGTTGGGAGGCTGCTACAGAAAATACCTGTGACCTGGAGGAAGATGCATGGCTTACCTGTTCTTCCCAATCTGGCTGCCAGTCAGAAGGACCTTGAGATGCCCCGTGGTGGGTACTGGAGAGGTCAGCATCGCCCTGACCTTACATCTTAGCACCAGGCACCTCTCTGTGTCATATAGAACCAGTTCATGGGGGTATTAAGATGGTTGAGTGAGTTAATATTGGTCTGAAGTTTTAGGATAGCATCTCTGGGCTGTAACTGCTCTGTTGGTGTTTGCTAAGTAACAGGGAGGCCCACCCACACCTATGGAACAGAGCCCCTGAGACTGAGACTTAGGCAAGTCTGTCTCAGGAAGTCCTTCCAGGAGACTGCGTGGAGCTGCCACATAGATAATCATTCAGAACCTTTGGATTATGGAGCCTGCCCACAGCCTCAGGGATCCTCAGCGACTGTAGACTTAGGAATGTCCTCCCATGGCCCCACCGGTTACCTCTGCGATGCCCGCTCCACTCAGCCTCCTGCCTGTCCTTCTGACTCCCGTCCTCTCTCTCTCTCTCTCAGGTGCCCTCGCACCCAGTGGAGATTTGTGTGGGAGTTCCAGCCACACAGTTTCACAGCTCGGTGCCTCTGGGCGTATTGGTTTTCTGCCTGTGAGGCTGCTCTCTGCTCTTTGTGGGACAAGCTCTTCATTATTGTCATAACTGTCTGTGATGATGGACTTGGAAATCTGCATGGCATGCACACCCACCAAATAGCTCATCTCTGTGAACTGCACTCAGCTGATTCTATTCATTCTGTAGTAAAATATGTATGGGTTTTCTGCTATGTGCCCAGCCACCTGACAGAGCAGCCCCTACTTCCATCTGCAAATAGAATCGGGTAGGAATTCAGACAAATCAAGGGTGATGAATACATTACATGTGTCAGGAGAACAATGACATGAGAGGTACATGATCCCTATGTTGGACAGCAAGGAAAGACTTCCAAGAAGAAATGATGCTTCAGTGAGAGTTGACAGTTCAGGACTTAACCAGGTAGGAGTAGAGGAGGGGGTTCCAGGGAATAAGCCAAAACTGCCCCCCATGACAGCCCCAGAGCCCCTCGAGAGAGAGCTGGCCAAGCACATGTACCTGACCTGTCTTCTCTGCACCTAGCCAGTGCTCCATAAGTGGTTACAAGAACAGTTGACACAGGAGTTGTCATATAGTTTAGAGGGCGCCGGGAAAGGTAGCCTTTTACATTTTTATTTTATAGCTCCACCTCAAAAGTCTTTCCTGCAGAAAAGCAGGGAATGCTGACACCCAGACCAAGAGGACACAGTAACCTCAGCTGAGACATCAGGACAAAGACAAAGGTCAACAGTGTTTCAATTTCCAGGCCCTCAATATAGGTGGGAAGAGTAGACACAACCCACCACGTGTTTCTTCTGGTTAGTACCATCAAGTATGAAGGCAGCAATCCCCTATGTGATAGACATTTTAAATGAGAAAACACCTCGCAGTTTTATTCAAAACCAGCAAAATCCAGGGCTTCGTATATATACAGACACATGTTTTTTTCTCTCAATTTTTATTCTGGTGTCAACAATGAATGAGTAAGTTAGTTTTATATTAATGGTAGAGGTCAATTAGAATCCTACCTTGATAAACACAGACATATATATACTTAATATGGGTATCTGTCTAAATGGTAACCAGAGAGGGTTGTAACTAACCCTACACCCCTTCACTCTCAGTTTGTCTTCTGCTTGTTTCATAGAGAAGTCTTTTCTGAACTGGAAGACTCAGCCAACAACACATGACCTCCTCAGAGGCAAGGAGACATCTAGTGACTTAGTGACTTGACTGCCGAGTTGACTTTCTTCCCTAAATGCAACGCCTGCCACAGGGTCTCTCTCAGTGAGACACAGGAAAGAAATTTAAAACGAGGGAGGGGCGGTCTATTGGTTTGGGGAGGGCACAGCTGAGCGGAGAGGTTATTTCTTAAAGGCTTATGGAAAACGCCGGTTGCATTTTATTCTCTCAAGTAATTGCATAAAGACCCTGCTAATGTTTCTGGCACAACAACCCCGAGGAGGTTAATTTCCAGACAATGAAAGGTGAGAAGGCTGGAAAGGACACCTGATCCTGTGCTGTCTTGGGGCTCTCAATCAATTTTAATTGAATCCACTAATTGAATCACCCACGTGCTTTTAAAAGGGATATAGAGATGCTGGGAGCTGGTCTCCGTTCAGGCACACTTTCCATTTCCCATGGTATGTCAGCGTCCGTCGTTGTGTTTGCGGAAAACATTGAGCTTGTTCCCAGTGGAGAAGGGGCAGGCAGCTAGCCACAGGTAACCTCACCTGGAATGAATACACTGTTATGTATCTTACAGAATTTCTCAAGGACAATTTTCCAATAATGTCCCCCAAGTGCTTTTCTTAACATACTTCCAGTATCTTTCACATCAATCTCCCATTAGTGTATTTGTGGAGAGGGTTGAGAATTCCTAACAGGGCAGACACTGTTACTCTCCCTCCTCCCCTGCACTGACTCCTCTTCCACCCCTGCATTGACCCTTCCTCATCCCCTATATTGACTCTCTCTCCTCCTCTGCACTGACTCTCCCTCCTCCCCCCCTGCACTGACTCTCCCTTCTCCCCTGTACTGACTCTCCCTCCTCTCCTGCACTGACTCTCCCTCCACCCTTGCACTGACTCCCTCCTCCCCTGCACTGACTCTCCCTCCTCCCCTGCACTGACTCCCCCAGGGAGGAGATGGTGGCAGCCATTCAGAAAAGGGCCAACCTCCAACCTCTGACCCTGGAGCTCAGATAATCTGTGATGCAGGAATGTGATAGCAGATAGAGATGGGGTGGGGGGGAGGAGAAATTTTTAAAAAGCTATAGAAATAGTGATTTTGCATTGTTTTGGTTTGTGTTCACGGGGGCACAAAGTTCTGCTGACAGTAGTTCTACAGTTTTTTATCCATCAGACTCTCACTCAGTCCTGTGGCCAGATACTGTGTTGGACATCATGGCTACTATGAAGGTAAGGGGTTTCCCACCTGTTGGTGCCCAAACCCCTGCTTTTCAGGCCTGACCACTGAGCACCTTCCCGAAGGCTTTCCTGCACCCGAGACTCCTGGCCGCAGAGGGGCTCAGGAGGGCTGTGGTGTGTGATTACCTGCCTGAGCCTGCGTGGGATAGCTATCTCCCGGTGCCACTGAAGCCACGCCTGGAGGTGGCCACGGGCGGAAAAGCACTCCGCATCCTTGGGCAATTCGCTCCATTGGCTGCCACGCTCTGCCGTTATGCTTCCACCTAAGCTATTTTCACGCAAGTCTGTTGTTACAATCTGTGTGGGGGGAGCCCTGCAAAGATGCTGCCCACCAGGTGTTTGCAGAATAGGGAGGGACACAGACAGGTAACTGCACTAACCTTGTGTGGGTTCACATGTAAGTTCACATGGTACGTGCAACAGGTCTTAGAGGGCTAAATATGTGTGACAGCTCGCAGTTCACTGATCCATACACCATGCTCCACGCCTGTGCCCTACATGGATTCCATATCCCAGCCTTCCCATGCTTGCTCCTCCCTGCTAAGGGTTATTTCCTATTTTCAAAGTTTGATGATGCTCTTGCCACTGGTTGTGTCCTTCTCATTTATCCATCTGGAGTTTACCCTCCTTCCATCTCCCTTGCAGATCTATTTCTAACAACCGGGGCACAAAGATGACTTGGTCTTTTATATGCTCTGTTGCTTCAATCCTTTGAGTGGGTCCTATCATAGATAGTTTATTTGTCTTCCTCATAGGCATGCCACCTTGCTCCCAAACGAATGCGTAAGCTTTTAGAGCTGGTTCATGTTCTCTTTTTTTGTAGCTTCCACAGACTTTTGCATATAGGTTTGTTTTATATTGTTTTCATTAGGAAATAAAGTTCTGCTGATGCTTGTTCACCTTTATTCATTCATCAGACATTCATCTGGCTGCCCAGTAAGTGATTATTGGATTATGGAGCCTCTTATCTTTGCGTAGCACTCCCACCATGTAAATACACCCGAAGACAGGCTTAGGAACACTTGCCACTTCCTGTAGTGGAAGGAATGAAAACACTTGTATGAGGAAGATGATGCTTGTGTAATCCAAAGGGGCCCACGGATGGCCCTTTCTGTTTTTTCCCCCACTGTGTTCATAAAGCACCGTGGCCACAGCCTCCATGGTGGAGGATTCCACTTGCTATGGAAAACCCTTGACCCTTCACCTATTAAAACTTCACCAGGCAGCAAGAAGACTGAGAAAGAAATCTGACAGATGAGCACATAGCTGACATTGCACCCGTTACTAAATCAGTAGAAAGGGTAGGCCACAACTCCAAAAAACCCTTCTGTGTCTTACAGCCAAAAAGGGTTGGGGAGCTAAAGGGCAGAGGAGAGGGACCGAGGGATTGTGACAGGAGAGAGATGGACATCATCTTGGTTGGGAATTCTATTGCTAAATTGCTTTTCATTTCTAAGAATTTGCTCCATCTGTTGACCTCATAACACTGTCTAGACAATTTCAAAGTATTACATAATTCATCGCAGCTGAATATTTTCCTGTTTATTACAGTTAGTCTACAAAGGTCACTGATTAAAAAAAAATCCAAGAAACTTAAGAGCCAGCCACACCAGTGCTTTTTGATACTGATTCACGAGTAAAACAAAACCACAACAAGCCTGACTGCTCCTGGTTTCTGGCCAGGTTTTGACAGGTTTCAAACTATTAGAGCCGATTCATCTCCACAATGAGTAAAATGAAGACCATTATCTGAGGACGGCCTTTTCATTTTGTGATGGCCTGCAGAGCAGGAGCTAATGCTGGTGACACAGGACAGGCTGCCCTAGTTAGAAACCATGGCTAGGTTCATGCAAAATGCCCTTCAAAATAACATTTTTAGAACATCTTTAATGGAGACACTGAGTACTTAGACTAAAAAGATAAAAGAAAAAGAAAGGCAATGCAATGCAGAAATAGAGAGGAGGGGACAGAAAAGAAGGGAGAGGAAGGAAGGAGAGAGCAGGAAGGAGGCAGGGAAGGAGAGAAAGAGGGAAGAAAAGAAAGAGAAAAGGGAGGTAAAGACCATGGAAATGAGGAAGGTTCATTCATTTGGTACTGTTTTCACTTAGAGTCTATGCCAAGATTTGATCACAGAAAATGGACACGGTTTTTAATCACACACTCACTGGTTGGAAGCCGTGTTGTCAATCCTGAGCTCCCAGGTTCACATACATGTACAGCCACTGTCCAATGGAGTGAGGGGCCACATGGGGTGCCAGCTTCAGGGAGCTGTGGCCATGTGGGAAGCCCGGACTGGGGACAAGATGGGCTTTTGTTGAGTTTCCAGTCCTCTCTTCACCCCAAGTATCTAAGAACTGGCAGAGCATAAATGGATCTTTTTCTAGTTAATAATATGTTTCCTTATTAATGCCACCACGTTTTATTTGCGTCAGTGAAAGGAATTGCTGTGAGATTCAGGAGACTAGAAACCAGGTCAACCAATAGATAGGTAACCCAGAAATAATCTTCTTCGGGTCCCTGGTAACCCATTGCCTGGCCTCAGAGAAGTCCATCTCAGTTTCTCTGAAGGGGGCCCATCAGCTTGTGACAATAAGAGCAGTGCCACTGCCCTGCTACTAATTCGGAAGAGCAGCCCTGGGAACCTGTCAGATGAGCACTCATTGCTCATGAGGACGTTTGTGTCAGAGCAGCACAACTGTCACAGGCGTCTTCAAAGGTCACTGGTAAAATATAATAATAGGGAGGGAAACAGACAGGTAACTGCAAAATGCATGTTGTTAGCATGCACACCTCTGAGGACTCATGTTTATATGAAGGGTAGTTTATGCTGCAGTAGTTGATCTAGAATACCCACACATAGATTCCCAATGTGGTCTAGGCTTCCTCACAACATGGTGGCTGGATTTCAAGAGCAACCACTGAGAGAGACCATAATGCTTTTCCCACCTAACCTTAAAAGATGTCCAATCACTTTCATCACATTATGTTGTTTGAGGCTATTATAAACATGGGGAAGGAATGTAGGGTCCCCTCTCTAAATGGAAGGGTTTCAAAATGGCAGTATAAGCACATGTGGACGGAGTGTGGCAATTATATATCAGTGTGGCAATCTTTGGAAAATACAGTGAGCCAAAAAGTCTATCTGACTATTCACTTGCTTTAGCACATGCATAACTGTATTTTAAATACTTAATAAGCTACTTTTAATATTTTCTTAAAAATAATTAGGATTTTAAAGAATTAGAATTATTTTATTTTTGGCAATGTATTTCTATTATTGAACTTACTACTAAAATTTATGACATTTCCTATTCTGCAAACATTTGTTCCTAAAAATAGGTTAATAATCTATTTTTGTTCAAGTTAAAGATGAAGTTCTTGCAGCAGATAATTTAATAATATTTTTTTTTAATTCAGAAAGTCAAATAAGCATATGCATAGACTGAATTAAGCATAATTTTTTCCAAAGGAAAGTGAAAAGAAATTATAGTTCTGTTATAGGAATTCAGTACAAGTTGGAAAACTTATGCATTGGGAAAACTTTAAGATGCATCCTGGAAAAATGTGGAAGAGGTCTAGGATATTGCTGGAGAGAGGGGAAACTTTCTGATTGGAAATAAAACACATGTTGCAAGGGTGATAATGTTGTGTGAAGAACACTGCTAGAGTCCAGAAACTGTAGGGAAAGATACCTGCTAGGGTCTCAAAATCAAATTAATGTCAGGTGGTTTTAAACAGGAAGAATAATCTTTATCTCAAAATCACATATTGTTATAGGAGTAATGTCAAGAATATTTAACAGCCTGGCCAGCATGGCTTAGTGGTTGAGCATTGACCTATTTACCAGGAGGTCGCAGTTCAATTCCCAGTCAGGGCACATGCCCAGGTTGTGGGCTCAATCCCCAGTGTGAAGTATATACAGGATGCAGCCAATCAATGATTCTCTCATCATTGATGTTTCTATCTCTCTCTTCCTCTTTGGAATCAACATAAATATATTAAAAATGTTTATCAGCCTCTTCACATATATTCTGAGCATTTAGTAAGGATGCTGACCAGCCTGTGACACAGGAACACACCCCCTGCCTAGGAATCCTATCGATATCTGTATGTAGCAGAGCACATTCTTTACAGGAACCATCTGTCCAGGAGTCAGATGTGACCTCAGTACATCAATGGACCCAGCCTGTATTTTTAGGCAGGTAAGGGGCTATTCAATTAATTCGTACAATGAGGCAACTGTGTGTTAGAAGCTTGAAGAGGATTTCTCAAAAATCACACAGAACCTAAGCTGTAGAATAAGATCAATAACCCAGATATGCTTCTTTCTAGTACATTTTACTGTCATTTCCCCCTGCTAGTTATGGGGGAATCCATATTTAGAATCCAATATATATTTCATATCCAATCACTTGGGTAAAGAATAAGATAAGACAGTTAAAGTTCGCCTCCAACATTAACATGTCAAATAATCTGAGTCCTGGGCTTCCTCTTCTTCATCTGTGGGGAGAAAGGCCCATTTGATCAGCTTTAACCTTAGGTCCAGGCCTTTGCTGAACAGCTCAGACCAGAGATGCTAAAATAGATTCGATAACGCCTAAAATGTTCACCTGGAGAAGCAGCAACAGTTAGATGTGGGGCAATCCCAGTGCTGATCTGTGTCACTGCATTAAGGCTGTTGTATGGTTGAGAGGAACTCTATATTCATGTAAAACAGGCATGTCAAGGAAATTCACAATGAGACAGTACTGAAACATTAAAACCTCGCATCCATCCCAACATGTTCATGGGCATGTGTCACACCAGTGTTGGGTGACCTTGAGTCCATGAAGGCCATGGCAGCCTTGGGAACTCACATGAGCTATTATTTCACAGAATGGCAATCCGAGGTGTTGTGGACGGGGGAGAAGGGGTGGGTAAAATGAACAGCCAAGGCTGCAAATGGTGGGAAAGAAGAACATGATATTAAATAGATTCTAACATGGGTCACAGGAAAGAGAATGGTGGTGTGGGTGTGTGGGGAAGGGAGAGGGGAGGAAGAGGAGGTATGAGTGCACCTTTCTTTTCTGAAAAGCCTTTAAAGCAGGCAGTTATTTATTTATTGGATCAGAGGTCGGTCTGGTATACAAAATTCGTGCATGGGGAGGGTCCCCTCAGCCCAGAACTCTCTCCAATCCGGAACTCCTCAGGGGATGTCTGACTGCTGGGATTGGACCTAAACTAGCAGTCTGACATTCTTCTCACAGTCTGGGACTATTGGTTCCTAATTGCTCGCCTGCCTGCCTGCCTGATTGACCCTAACTGCGCCTTTGCCAGCCTGGTCACCCCCAACTGTCCCCCCCTCTGCTGGCCTGGTTGCCCCTCACTGTCCCCCCACCACTGGCCTGACCACCCCAAACTGTCATCCTTGCTGGCCTGGTCACCCTCAACTGCCCCCCTGCCTGCCTGGTCACCCCCAACTGCCCCCCACCACCACCAGCCTAGTTGCCACCAACTTCCCCCTACCACTGGTCTGGTTGCCTCATGCAACCTGCTGTTCAATCATTTAGTCATCTCTCACTAACCACCCTGCTGGCCTGGTCACCCTCATCTGCTCCCCCTCTGCTGGCCTGGTTGCCCCTAACTGCCTCCCCGCACTGGCCTGGTAGCTCCCAACTGTTCCCCCTGCCAGACTGGTCACCCCACACATCTTGCTGTTCAGTCATTTGGTTGTCCCTCACTAACCCCCCTGCCTGCCTGTTTGCCCCACACAGCCTGTGTTCGGTCGTCCATCTGATTGTTTCAGTCATGACAGCCCTTGGCTTTTTATGCATTAGGATGGTCTGCTCTCACAACCCTGTTCCCACCTGCAGCCAGTGCTTGCTGGCACCATGAAGAGAGCTCCACCCTCCCATGGCTCAGGATATCCCTCTGGTTTCTCTCCTGGCAGCTAAATTTAAGTCACGTGAATGAAAGAACATCATAGAGAGCTCAGAGTGGCTGAGGGAAAGGTCATTGTCCTGAGAAACTTCTCAAAGCAAAGCACAGGAAAAGGTAGGAAATCAAGTCCAAAGACAAGCTTCAGTCAGGGAGAAGCATCATTTCCATTCTGTTAGAAGTGGAGCTGCAGAGGTCACAAATATGACTTAGATGCCCGGTGGAATTTGTCTATTAGGTGTGTCACATTATTCTCCCCAAGGAAGAGTCCCAGGTATGCTGGCTCCTGTGACCAATGAGCATTGGAAGGTGAGACAGAGCAGCATACACATGGTGTCTCCCCAATGAGACAGGGGCAGCTGCCACACTTGCTAAGCATGTAATTTTAGGTATATTTAAATAAATTCAATTTATGGAAAATCAGCATCCTATAATACAGTGCTGACTTTCTCTTTTAAAAAAAAATCTTCACTTCAATCTCACTTTCCAGTGTTTTAAGATCTGTTCTTTATGGTCCTCTTCTTGATTAAACAAAGAATCTCTTCTTCACCCACACTCGCCTTTTAAATCAAGACTTAAACTAGTGTATATAGTAACATTTTATTTATCACTAGTAGTCCATTGCGCGATATCCTGTGCAGTAGGCTGAGAACCACAGCACGCCATCAGGAGCTGTGCTGCCTCTACAGGAGCCAGGCAGCTTCCACAGGAGGCGGAAGTGAGCATGGGCACTAGGAGGGAGCCGTGCTGCTTCCATAAGAGGCAGGCCTGCTGTCTCCTCTCTGGGCCTGTGCTCAGCCTCAGAGGCTGAGGGCGGCCTCCCTGTCCCTCAGAGGCCCTTTGTGGCCAGGACATCACCGTGGCGATGAAGAAAGCATCCCACGAGGCTGCTATGCTGCCTGCTCTCAGCTGCAGTCCCCCCAGGACTGGGGATTCTAGCCAGGTTGAGGGGACTGGGCACTGCCATCTTATGGCTATGAGTGCTGCCATCTTTGCGATGGAGTGATATTACCCTTTTATTAGATAGGATTGCCCGATGATGCACAATTAAGGATGCCAGGCATACAGTTAGAATGCCATCCCCAATAAAATATTTCAGAGAATTTTAATCTAAAAAGGCATGTATTATATACTTCTTATGTTCCCAATATATGCAGAACAGTATTGTGAACATAGAGAGGACAGAGAGGGGAGGGAGGCCAGGCTAACAGTCTTAAGAGGCAGAGATAAGCTATAATACATTCAAGACCACACATGTTGCTGAATCAAAGGCATCTGTGTTCTTCTTTTTCTTGGTGTTGCTTCCAGTGACAATGGATCTCAGTGTCATCAGTTCTACACTTTACTCCAGACACAGTCCTAGGAGGGCTCAGGTCACTGTGCTTGGCCATGCCTGTAGGTAAGCAGATTTCAATTTCTCCATTCTAGAGACATTTTGTGCTAAATAATTAGTAAAGAGCAAGAATACCAGGGTTTTGGTCCATATTTGAACCCCAAGTGAGTCTCCTCTTTAAGGAAAGGGCTAGGTGGGAGGAAATGTCAGCCCGAACATTCCAGGTATTACATTCAGACATGACAAGGGTACCTGGAGAATTCCATGCCAGAACGCCAGCAGGATTAGCCTGGTCACAGAATGTGAGTCACTCTAAGAAAAACACTGCAAACACACAGCTTATGGTCCCTAGGAGTTTAGCTTCAAATTCAGTTCAAACTTTAAAAACAGATGTAAAAAAATCATTGAATAAAAATTCCAAAGAAACATTATATAAATGGAGATCACACATCGTCAAGCTCAGTTGAAAGTCACACATTCTTAGTTTTATTATATATATATATATATATATATATATATATATATATGTGTGTGTGTGTGTGTGTGTGTGTGTGTGTGTGTGTGTATAGAGAGAGAGAGAGAGAGAGAGAGAGAGAGTTCAAGGCAACCCAAATGCAGTTTGGAATGATACAGAATGTAAACTAACAAATAAACAGATATATAGGTCATGGATCAGAAAAATGGGATAAGCTTCAAAAAAAATTAGTTCGATAGCTAAGGTGAGTAGTGTGTTTTGTTGTTGTGTTTTTTTTCTCATCAAAGGAAATAATAGGCTGTATTCCATGACACCTGGATTTGGTATTTAGTTCTCTAGGTGCCATATTGAGCTGAAAATAAGACAAACATGCAAGTGGTATTCAGACTTTAGTGCTCTTTATTTTGAAATGAAGAAAAAAAAACAAAAAAAATGTTGAGCAAAGTTACAGAAATAGCCACTTTAACATCAAGAGCCCTCATATCTTAGTTAATGGTAGGGTGAAGTTAAATGTAGACATGAGAGATTCACGAATTCACCATCTCTCTCCATGCCTCCCATTATCTATAATGCATTTAGAAAGCAAAGACTGCACTGAACAGAGGTTCACCTAAGACAATCCAGTTAACTCCACGTCGCTCAGGATAGCACTTCTCAGCTTTCACTGTGGGTACTCATCCTGGGGAGCTGGTTAAAATTCAGATGGATTCTGTAGGCCTGGGTGGGGCTTGACAGTCTGAACCTCTGAGTTTCCTGCTGATGCCCATGCCTTGTCCCTGGACCACATGCTGAGAAGCAAAGCCTTGGGAAGACTTCTAGCCCTGTTTTCAAGAGACACACATTGCACATTCATTGTGCACCAGGGACCAGGGTCAGACCCAGCCGCACGAAGGTAAACAAGACCAGGCTACTGCAAATCCAGGGGACGGTTTTCAATCGGGAGCTTGATGTTGTAATAGAGGTCCACAGAGGTTACCCTGGGGGCCCAGGAGGTCTGTGTCTGCACCAGGAAGAGATTCTGGGCAGCAAATTCAGATACCACCAGAAAGGGAGAGGCTGGAATTCAGATACCGCCAGAAAGGGAGAAGCTACATTACTTTGTGGCGTTCGCATGTGGAGGCTGCCCCAGACACTCCCTTTAGCAAAGGCAGCCCAGGTCAGTGTCCTGTCCCTTCAGAGGTTTTCAAATGTCACAGACAGGATGTGGTCAGCAGCTAGAAGGGAGGCGCTATTTATAGAGTTTATCCTCCCTTCATTCTTTCTAGTTTATGTTGCTCTAAATAGATATTTAATTTCTTAATGACCCAGTAGAATACTGGGAGAATATTTATTTATTGTATTTTAAAATGTATCTTTAATATTGAAAGTCCAGCCTACACCTCCTCCTACTTACAAGGATCTTAGGAATCAGGAATTGGGGCCATCCTCATATGCACAAGGTAACACTTTTTTCCCTTTCCCAGGCTGTGCCTTCCAGAGTAGGGGTACCCCACTTCCAGATCCATACTCTCCGACCTCCATGTCTAATAGGAAAAAATGCATAAACATGTGGCTTGTCCTCCCAATATTATCAGAAGTTTGGCTGTGGTCCAACTAGATCTGTTTTTACACACCTGTTTTCGAACACAAACATTTTATCGACTGATTTTTGAATGCTTGGAAGTTTCTCTATAATTTTGCAATTATTATTGTTAGAATTTTCAAGTAATGACAGCTTCCTTACCTATTTACATAATTTGACAAATGTGCAACAAATGTATCAAATAATGACAATAAGAAAATGGAAGCTAAGTAATTCAATTGACTCTATGTATGATGATTTCTGTGTCTGGAAAATATAATTGTGTAAACAAAGCAAGTGTTCTTTCTACTGATTGTAAATATTAATATTCTACCCTTTTAAAGAAAAATATAATGTTATTTTTTCATAATAGTAATTCAAACAATACCAAAAAAAAAAAAAACAACAACAACTAGCATAATAACCAAAAAAAAAATGTGGAAAAATTTCTGCTCATAAAAAGACATATAAAACCA
The DNA here is from genome assembly GCF_014108245.1 of Pipistrellus kuhlii. NCBI lineage: Eukaryota > Metazoa > Chordata > Mammalia > Chiroptera > Vespertilionidae > Pipistrellus > Pipistrellus kuhlii. Next base: position 159,458,287 of record NW_023425529.1, read on the forward strand.
ATCAGAACAGTGGCTTTTTAATACAGCTTGAAATCAGGTATTTACTCTTCTTTCTCAAGATTGCTGTGGCTATTTGGGGTCTTTTGTTGTTCCAAATGAACTTTTGGAGAGTTGTTTCTAGGTCAGTGAAATATGCCATTGGTATTTTAATAGGGAGTGCATTGAACCTATAGATTGCTTCAAAGCCACTGTTCTCAAAACAGCCTGGTACTGGCACAAGAACAGAAATATAGATCAATGGAATAGAATTGAGAACCCAGATATCAAACCAAATCACTATGCTCAATTAATATTTGACAAAGGAGACATGAATATACAATGGAGTCAAGACAGTCTCTTCAATAAATGGTATTAGGAAAATTGGACAGATACATGCAAAAGAATGAAACTATATTATCAACTTACACCATACACAAAAATAAACTCAAAATGGATACAGGACTTAAACATAAGACGAGAAACCATAAAAATACTAGAGGCATCCACAGGCAGCAAAATCTCAGACATATGCCAAAAGAACTTATTCACTGATACTGCCCCTAGGGCAATGGAAGCTAAAGAGAAAATAAACAAATGGGACTGTATCAAAATAAAAAGCTTTTTTACAGCAAAAGAAACCATCAACAAAACAACTAGAAAGCCCACTGTATGGGAGAACATATTTGCAAATGTTACCACTGATAAAGGTTTAATCTCCAACATCTACAGACAGCTTATACAACTAAATAAAAGGAAGATGAATGATCCAATTAAAAAATGGACAATGGACCTAAATAGAATATTTTCAAAAGAAGACAGAAGGAAGGCCAAAAGGCACATGAAAACATGCTCAAAGTCACTAATTATCCGAGAGATGCAAATCAAAACAACAATGCAGTACCATCTCACACCTGTCAGAATAGCCAACATCAACAAATCAACAAACGACAAGTGTTGGCAAGGTTGTGGAGAAAAAGGAACTCTCATGCACTGCTGTTGGGAATGCAGACTGGTGCAATCACTGTGAAGAACAGTATGGAGTTTCCTCAAAAAACTGAAAATGGAACTCCCATTTGACCCAATAATCCCACTCCTAGGAATATATCCCAAGAAACTAGAAACACCAATCAGAAAGGATATATGCACCCCTATGTTCACAGCAGCACAATCTACAATAGCTAGGATTTGGAAACAGCCTAGGTGCCCATCAGCAGATGATTGGATCCAAAAACCATGGTACATCTACACAATGGAATACTATGCTGCCATAAAAAAGAAGGAATTCTCATCATTTGCAGCAACCTGGATGGAATTGGAAACTATCATGCTGAGTGAAATAAGCCAGTCAATGAAAGAGAAACACCACATGACCTCACTCATTTATGTATAATAAAGAACATTATAAACTGATGAACCAAAAGATAAATATAGAGACAGTAAAGCAACAAGCAGACTGTCAAATTACAGTGGGAAGTGTAGGGAGATCTGGGGGAGATAATAGATCAACTGAAGGACTTGCATACATGCATATAAGTACAACCAATGGTCACAAAACTCTGGAGGGGAGGGCATGTATGGGAGGTGATGGAATGGTAAGATATGTACACAGATAATAATTTAATAATAATAATAATAATAATAAAACATCAGAGAGGGTGATAGGAAAGAATGGGAAGTTATTCTAATATGAGAGTGAAGCCTGGTCATGGGCTCAGCTAGATGAACTATTTAGCTTGTTGGGTATAAACCATACAGTTTAGCAAGTCACCTGAGCAAAGGGCTGGTGTGGTTTCAGCTGTTTGTTGAACATCAGCACTGCTGCCATCTTGCTTTTATACCCTGAGAGGTAAGCAGTGACCCTTTGGAGACCTGTGTTCTCCCTCAGCTCAGTCTCTTTCCCCCTCACAGGTCCAAGGTCCCTGAGCCATTCGAGATGAGCCAGAGGAGACAGCCCTCCAGGGCCTCCCTTTCCGTCTCTCAGAATGGTTTATGCATCCTAGATCATCTCCCTCAGAGAGAATAGAAATAATCTGATAAATTAACCCAAACTCATAAAAATTATCTTAATAAATTTATCTTCCCAAGTAAAACCTGCAATACACTTTTCCTACATCTCTGGACATGATTAAATCATGTGATGTATGTTAAACATATTTTATGATATTTTTAAATATATGATTATCTATTATATCAAATGTAACTATAATGGTAGCAGAGGTAACGATAGCTACCTATTAAACCAGTGGTTCCTAAATGTGTGCAGGTCAGAACCACCTGGGGGTCTTTTTCAAACTCTAGGCCATGGCCTAGACCAATCCTATATAATTAAAGGGTAATATGCAAATTGACCCTAACAGTGGAATGACCAGAGCGACCACTCGACCAGTCACTATGAGGCACACTGGCCACCTATTGGTCCCTTTCCCCAGCCGGCAGGCTCCAATTGCCTGATGGCAAATGGGGAACTGGGGGTAGGTGGTGGGGGATGCAGGTGGTGCCAGGCCAAAGCCCCCGCCCCACAGGTTGCCCTACAAACAGAGGGCAACCCACAGTTGGGTGGGGCCAGCAAGTGGATGGACTGGTTGACCTCTTGGTTCCTCCCCTGGCCAGCAGGCTTTGATCACCCGATGGCAAATAGAGACCTGGGGGTGGGTGGCAGTGGGGGGGCAAGGCTGGCTGGGGGCAGCTGAGGAAGATGGCCCTGATCACAGGCCAGTATTAGGGACCATACCCACATACGAATTTCATGTGCCAGGCCTCTAGTTAAATAATAATCATAGGGGCCACAACTCCCAGTGATCGCTGGAGACTCCCAGATGATTGCAATGCACAGGCCAGCTTGGGAGCCAGTGCCGGATGTCTTCACTAGGGGACAGCACTGGGTGGGTGTTTTCAATGTGCTTCCACTTGAGCAGGGATTTCGTTTGAAGTCACTGAGATGATCAGAAGTAGTGCTATTGGCCAGCCTGACATCAAAGGCTGCACACTGGCAGCTGCACTTGGAAATGACAAATGCCTAAAACAAAGGGCTGGGGCTGTGGCTACATCAGGGCAATTCAATGAATGAATACATGAGTGAATGAATGAAAGTTTTGGAGTGAGGGTTGGTTTCTGGCCTGACTCAACAATTTATGGTTCTTTAACAATGCTGATTGAGAAACTGTAGTGTGTCAGGGAAGGCCCTGGGATACCATGATGAAGAATATGTGGCTGCTTCATTCAAGCTGGGTATGGAAGGAATAATTAGAAAACAGTGTGGTCCATGCCAGGAGAGCTGTGTGGTTCCTTAAGAGTGAAGGGGATGGCTGAATAGAAGAGGTGGATATTTCCTTGGTTTTTAGAGTGTGAGAAGGAATTTCAGGGATGAATAAAATGGAATATATCAGTCAGTAGAAAGAAAGTATGCTAAAGGCTAGGAGCCCAAGTTTGCAGAATCGAGAATAATCTCCTGCAAAGGTGAGTGGGTGCAACAGCCCTAACAGGGCCAGAGGCAAAAGGCTGATCCTGGGAAAATTACTTATTTATCTTGTTTGTCTTCTGTGCGGGGCAGCACTCAACCCCATTCGGGTTTAGAGAGGACACCTGTGTGGACTTGGGGCTCTGTGGGTGGAGGGAAGGCCACTGCATTAATCCAAACTGATTAGCTGCAGTACTGACAGGCATCAATTAGGATGCTCCATGAGCCAGAGTATAATAGACAAGAGACATACTTATCAGATAAAATGGACAGGATTTGAGGAGTGAAGCAAAGTAGGGTTGAGAGAGAGGGAGGAATTGAAGATGGCTCCAAAGCCTTTTCTGTGAGTTACCAAGGGATGAGTAGGGCCTTCATGGAACCACAGAAAGTGGAAGTAGAAGTCTCTGGAGGAAGAACACATATCCCCATTTTGCACTACCTGAGTTTAGATAATTTAGGCATGGAGTGGCCCCATGACCTCTGTAATTAGCTAATATTAGTCAGGTAATTATGTGTATTATATTGACTATTGTATTGAAGTCTGAGATACCTCCATGGAGCAGTGGCTGTAGGTACCCAGTCTTACTTACTGGGAGATGGCTTTTCTATTCCCATCAGAGATGCCAATGTAACATCAGCACCACTGCCAGTAACAGCTATGTAAGAGGTGAGTGTTGCAGATCAATCAACATGCCATATGTCAAAATAACTCGTGCTTCTGTAGCATTTATTTGTGGTAGGCACTGTTCTAACTTCTAATCCAACCCATCAAACAGCCCTATAAGGTGGGTATTATTATTTTTAGCATCTCTATTTTACAGATGGGGGAACAGGCCCAGAGTGGCTTGCCAAGGCCTCTCAGCTGGTAAGAGGTAGGGATTTGAATTTACTAGTATGGTCTGGTTCCAGAGTTTATGCCTTTAACCTTTATACTCTTTTGTCTTTGTCAGAAATGTGTTGCTTACGGATCTTAATGGCCTTTGAAAAAGAAACCAGATTTTCCTCTATCATCTTTTAATTATTTTTTTAATACTATATATATATATATATATCAAGAAGAGCTGGCAAGAATTTAACTTTCCTCCACAGTATAAATGGCATTGCTTCTGAGGGTTTGACATCCGTGGAGTTCACAAAACTGCTGGAAAAAGGTTTAATTCACAATTAGTTCCTCTCAAAGAGAAAGGATTTTTGTGTTATTTCCTCAGAAGTACAGGATTAAATTTCATGGAAACCTCCAGGGTTTATATTTTAATTTATAAATTCGGACACAATTATAATGATCTCAGAGCACAGTGGGAATTCAATATATTCTTTCTGATGAGAAGATAGTGATTTCATACAGACATATTTAAGTTAAAATAGATTTTTATTTCTCATCTTCAAGAATTTTTAAAGAACCAAGTTCCTAGTAAAAATAAGATTATATGTTTTGGGGTTTATTCTTTTATTGTACAATTTTCTATTGGTTAGCAGTGGGAACTTCAAGCTCTTGTGTCCAATTCTCACCTAAATAGCTATGTCACTTTGGGTAACACCTTCAATATCTCAGGCTTCTATTTTGCTCATCTGTATGTCAGAATAGATAACCTCCAATGTGCTGAGTACATCATTCTATACATAGACAAGGCCTGTCTGACACCAATGAAAATTAAGGAGCACTTTTTTTCTAAGGTAATCCATTGTAATAGGCTTAGGATAAATTGTACAATATCAGTAAGTAACTTGATTAGTGATTAAAACTAACAATATAAAAAGTATCATTAGAAAAATAATCTTTCAGAAATAGGCAGTTGCCTCTGTCTTGTAGTTTGAAAGCATCAGAAAGATGTCCCTTAAAAAAAATGTTTTTTAGACTAGAACCACATAGGGTGACATATTTATCAATAACTAATTCACACGACATGCTAATGCATCATCAAATACATCAAGTCTAATAGGATGGAGAGTGAAATACAAGAGCAATGTATGTCTAATAGCATGTGCCAGAAGTAGGGAGGTAGGGCAGCCCCAAGGCACAGTCAGAAGTCTTTGGCTGTCTTAGGACCATTAGTCCATGGCAATAAAAAACAAGATCTGAACATATTTAATCTTATTCAACAAATATCTACTCAATGTCTGCTCTAAGTCAAGCTCTAGGTGCTGTGGGTAGAATAATTATAAGGCAGGTGGAGTAGGTATACCCACTGCTCTTCCCTCTCTCAATGGCTTCTCCACTTCCTCTAGGTGTGGTTGTGTGACATGTTTTGTAAATAAAGTAGAAATAGAAGTAACTTGTGTCACTTCTAGGCAAAAGTAATTTAGACCTGGTACATGATTATCCATTTAATTTTTTCCAGATTCTTGCCTATATGCTCCAGATAAGGCAGCAAAAGATGATAGGGCATCTCCCAGCCGGGTAGCTACAACCAAGCACATAGGACTGTAGCTCTGAGGAGCCATCTAGATCTAGTTTGATATGAGTGTAAAAACTAATGTTTGTGGCATTGAGCACAAAGATTTCTGGGTAATTTGCAAGTGCAGCATTGCCTAGACCACAGTGATTGGCAAACTCATTAGTCAACAGAGCCAAATATCAACAGTACAACAATTGAAATTTCTTTTGAGAGCCAAATTTTTTAAACTTAAACTTCCTCTAACGCCACTTCTTCAAAATAGTCTACCCCAGGCCTTGGTATTTTGTGGAAGAGCCACACTCAAGGGGCCAAAGAGCCGCATGTGGCTTGTGAGCCGCAGTTTGCCGACCACGGGCCTAGACCATCTTATGGAGACTACAGATAAAGTAGCTGGTCACTCAGAGTTCATGTTCTAGTTATTCTATGTGGAGAAAGTGCCTTGGAGAAAAGTGGAATAAAAGAGGCCTATGTTGATTTGATGTTTAGGGAAGTTTTTATTAAAGAGATCAGATATCTGGGGGGGAAAAAAGCATAGAAGATGGTTTGTGAGAAGAAAATGGAATGACAAGCATTTCAGGAAAGGAGAAGAGCAGGTGCAAATCTCCAGAAGCCGGAGGAGTTTGGTTTATTTGAGGAACAGGATGATGGCCAGCTTAGGCACAGATGAAACAGGATGAAGTCACAGAGGCAAGCAGACACAGATTATGCAGGATCTTGTTGCTCAGATATGGTTGAGATTTAATGTGAGTCCGCATTCAAACAAAGCCATGGCAGGTTGCTGAGCAGGGGTGTGATGTGACTCTATTTATTGATATATTGTAACTAGAGGCCCGGTGCACAAAATTTGTGAAGGGGAGAAGGGCAGGGAGGAGTTCCTCAGCCTGTCCTGCACCCTCGGGAGATGTCCAACTCACAATTCAGGACTGCTGGCTCCTAACTGCTCACCTGCCTGCTTTCCTGATCACCTCCTAACTACTCCCCTGATGGCCTGGTCACCCCTCAACTGCCCCACTGTTGACCTTGTCACCACCCCAACTGACCCCCTGCTGGCCTGGCAATCCTCCAACTGCCCTCCTGGTGATCTGTTTGCCCCCCAAATTTCCACCTGGTGGTCTGCCTGGTATCCCCCAACAGCCCCCCTGCTGGCCTGCCTGGTTGCCCCACAACTGCCCCCTGCCAGCCTGATCACCCCCCAATATCTCCCCCTGGCCTGGTCACCCCTTAATTGTCCCCTACCAGCCTGGTCGCTCCCTAAGTGCCTGGAAGGAAGTGGGACATTCAGATGTCCCTGTCACCTGGTCTAATTAGCATATTACCCTTTTATTAGTATAGAAGACTTCAATTGAACCATTGTGTGGACTATAGGTGGCTGGGGAGTAAGAGCATAAACAAGGGGCTTTCAGAAGATCCTTTCGATATTGACCATGTCATGAACAAGGGGAATAGTCATGAGATCATGAAAGTGTTAAATTCAGATTTATTTTTGGAATCTAAAGCCATGACTTAGCTTTAGGGGTGTGAGGAAATGAGAGACCAATATTAACTTGTAGTTTCATGATCAAAGCAACTTGGCAAATGGAGTTGTTATTTTGTTAAACAGGGAAGATCTAGGTTTGAGAAGCTAGAATTGGGGGAAGGAGAGGAAAAGTCAAGAATTTTTCCTTAAATACATACATGTCTACTCAGATATGCATATCAGCTACCAACTGAATACATATTTGAATATATGATACTGGAGTTCAACTTCAAAGGGCAAAGCTGGAGATAGAAAGGTTAGAAAATTGAAGAGCACAGGAGGGAGGAAAGATAGATAGGCAGCTAGATGGAAGAGTAGAAAGGCACTAGAGAATCTACGGCATTTAAATCCACTGACATGAATGAGACACATACAACATGCATAGACAGAGAAGGGCAGAGCCCCAAGCATGGAATTCTAAGACACACCTACATTTTTAGACCTATGGAAGAGAAAACAGACCCTACGGGGCAGACTGAAAAGGAATGAATGAATGGTAAGAAGAAACCTAGGAAAGTAAGCTGTCTTGGAAGGAAGCAAAGAAAGCATTCCAAGGAGGGAGTGATCAGTTACATCAAAGACTGCTAATGGATAGAGTAAGCTAACTCATGAGGACCAGCCTTTAAACGTGTCAGTATGGAGAGCTTTGATGTTCTTAACAAGAAATTTTCAACTGTATATTGGGGTTAAAAAGCTTTACTGGTGTAGAGAGGTTGAATGTTGTTACATAGAAAACATTTGAGTTCACTTCAGTTCAATGCAACACATTGGAAAACTATTCAACAGTTTCTTTAAAAGTTAAGAGTATACCTATCATGCAACCTAGCCGTTCCATTCTTAGATACTGACCCAACAGAAATAGAAACATATGCCTCCATAAGTACTTGTACACACATGTTCACAGCAAATTTATTTTTAGTAAACCCAAACTGGAAATGATCCAAATATGTAGTAGACAGGGTAAACAAAATTTGATGTGTCTATACAATGGAATACTACTCACCAATAAATCGGAATAAATTAGCGATACATGCAACAGCCTGGATGAACTTCAAAGTCAAAGTCATTTTGCTAAGCAAAAGAAACTAGCCACAGAGTATTAAATAATGCACATATGTACAGAGAGAATCATCAGTCAGCTGCCTCTTGTACCTCCCCCCCGCCCAAACTAAGGATGTGCCTGCAACCAAGGCACATGCCCCTGACAGGAATTGAAACTGAGACCCTTCAGTCCGCAGGCTGATGCTCTATCCACTGAACCAAACTGGTTTCAGCCTTATACTTTTTAATTTAAAAGTTTCCTTTTTTTTTGTAAGCATGTCCTATCACACTTGGTCATGGAGAATTATATTGTTAATGCTCCTTAATTCTATTTACTATTATTTTAAGTAGGGTTTTTATGTTCATAGTTATAAATCAAACTTTATTTATGAATTGAATTTTGTCCAAGGTGTGTCTGTCTGTGTGCACACACGTTTGCATGCTAGGGTGGTTATCACATTTTGATATTGACGCTTTTTTACTTTATATAAAAGAACTCTTTTTAAAGCTCTGTAATGGTTTAAAGAGGCCTAGCATTATCCTTGAAGTTTGGAAGGCATTCGCCAGTGAAACTGTTTGGCCCTGACACTTTTTCAAGGGGGAGCAGGTTTTATAGAAACAATAATGGCACTTGTATGTTGCTAGGAGGTTTAAATGATGAAATAATGCTAGTAACCAGGTTCTTAAAGGTTCAGAGTGAATGTCAGTTTCAATGTGTTACAATATCAGATGAGTTCTCCAGGCCCAAGAGCTACATTTTGCCTTGCAAATAATTTGGAAAGAATGAGAATTTAGAAGAATGTCAAGTCATTTACCATTACACCAGTCTAAAAGTTTTGTGTTTTCCCCCCCCTTAAAATTTTTAAGAATGGGAGAGGCTTTATCAGGAAATTCCAGAATTGACAATTCCCCTTTGTTATATTTGCATGTCTCCAAACAGAGATACCATCTATCATTAGCCTCAACTAGGACATAAAATTAAATTATAACTGACTTTGTGTGACTTCCATGATTTACCTATATTTTTTTCTGAATTTAATAATCCTCTCTCACATTGTTGCACATGGGAATTATTTACCGTCTGAGTTCACTAAAGCATATTCTGAATCACAGGTTAATGACCCAATGTGTGTTTTTTTTTCTAGAATGATTGAGGTAGGTGTGTGTGTGTGTGTGTGTTATAAAGGGGTTAAAAAGCTTTACTGGTGTATTATCTTTTGCATCATTCTTCTTTTGCTTCTTTCTAGGTTATTGGTGGCTAATGCTTGAATTCCCTTCTCTTATAATAATATTTGTCATTATGTATTTATTACTAAAGCCCAACTCCTTTCTCAATGTAAAAAACAAACAACCTTCAAGCAGCCTGCTCACATATCATGGGCAAATACAGTATGATCTTTCTATCAACCTTATTTATATCATTTGTTGAAAATATACCCAGACCTAATGAATAGAATAACTGAAAACTAAACTAGCAACTGACATAATTCACAGACACACAGACACACACACACACACACACACACACACACACACACACCTACCTCAATCATTCTAGAAAAAAACACACACATTGGGTCATTAACCTGTGATTCAGAATATGCTTTAGTGAACTCAGACGGTAATTAATTCCCATGTGCAACAATGTGAGTGATTGTCCATGCCTCCCTTATTTATAGTAAAAGGGGCAAGAGTATATTATGGTGTCATTGAAAATGCTTTCCCATTGGTCTTATTCATCAACATGTTATTAAGATCTCTGTTAAAATATTATTAGCTGTTTAAAGCTTTGTCAGCTCTTATAAACTCCAGAATTAGCATTTCATCTCAGTGTAGTGGAATTTTTCCCCCTGTATAATGAACAATCATGTTCCAGGTGTCCTTTGAATTCATAGTAAACTAATTAATTTTTGTCTAAGGGTGTTAATTAGGATGGTATTTAGGCCTATGTCTTCCAAACACTCTTGGGGCTAGGATTTACTGATAGGTACTCGAATTGACATAAAAAGCTATCAACTCACATACCTCTGTGAGTAGAATTTCTGACAAAAATTTACACATTGTAATTTTTGGCAAGCAAAACAATTCTGTGATCTTAGTGAATTCCTTATGAAAAATTACAGGATTTCCTACTGAGATATTATCCTTGGTAATACTCTTTATTGATAACAAATTGAGAGCATGGCAGGCTTATGGCCAAATTAAGCCACCTCCATAAAAATGAAATCAAGTACAGAGTCACAAGTGGAAGACACTCCAGTCTGTTCATCTGATTCAATGGCACAAAGTCACAATTTACTTGGGAAAATGATCTTCCTGAAGGGAAATTTTCAATGTCAGGAAGACTTTTCAATAACCTGTCAGAGAAAATTCTGTATGGGCAAAACATCTCTCCATAGAGGCAGTATGTAATTAGAAAACATTTAGTAACACTGAGAGGGTGGAGGTTACTTCCAAGTCATTCTATCTTATGTCACTTAATAAGGCTGGAATGGAAAGCTATAGGAAAGTAGATAACCCATAGACAAGGCAGAAACATTCAAACATGCTTGGCAAACATCACTGCACACCTTTAAGGCTATGGATGAAGTACTGCAGAGAACAACTGAAGTCAATGTGAACTACATGAATTGTTTTGTGGAGGCACTTGGCAGAAGCAAGGGGGTGCACAGAAGACTATCATGTTATTATTACTGAAATATAGAAAAGCTATGGAATTTTTCCAGTTTTCCAATGACTTTGTAAGCTGTGACATTTATAAAAACCATAGTATGCTCTATGCTTTTAAAACTATAGCAAAAATATCAATAAAACTGTCTGGGCAGAATTTGTATTCTCGTTAAGGCTCTTATACATAAAATATGAGTATATATGCACAGAAAACAAAATGTACTTCATTTATTTTAATATTGCGTTTTCTTTTTTAATTAGGACTTTTAGTTACATTGATCTACAGGTAGAAAATGCCCTGCTATTTCATATCATACATATTTTTAATTATCTTGCAGATTTTGGAATCGTTTTGCAGGCCTTTTTTTCTTCTTTCTTTCTTTCCTTCTTCCCTTCCTTCCCTTCTTCCTTTCCTCCCTCCTTCTGTAAACCCAGGCAGTCAGACTACCCACATTATTGAGCACCACCCACAAGTTAGTGATTCCTGAACTTGCAGGCCCTCATTATACAAATTGTCTCATGATGATTTAATTTAACTGTTCCATAGAACTGATGCTATTTGATAACTATGTGATATTCAACAATGCTTAAGTATGTATCTAATGAAAGTCATTTATGATAGAGCAATGGAATTTCCAGGAAATCTACTCAGATGCATGCATGTTATTAAGCATAAATCCTAGCCAGGAGTCTCTGAAACATCCTTCATGACAAAGCAAAAAATGGCAAAGTATAACGACACATTACACTGATCTTTTAAAAACTGTATCCACATGGTGCTAATCTGAGACACTAGAATGAGCATCTTACACATGCTTTCCTTCCTGCTCCAAACAGCAAACTGCCAGACAGGCAGTGACAGGAGATGTTTTTCCCTCCTCCACTGCCTACTCCCTGCTCTGGGAACAGCAAACTTGGCAGCCAATCCTCTTCTATTATATAAATGAATGTTGTTTAAAAGTGACAGTACAGCACAGCCACCTCTACATCAACACATCACATCACCATTTTTCATATTCTTATGCAGATATGTCTGCATAAAAATAAGAAAAATGGAGAAGCACCAAAAGTCGGGAAGGAACATGGAGGTGTTGGGAGATACAGGAAGTTCTGGGTAATCTAGTTCCCATCAGACAAGTATTTCTGGAGGTGAAGAGAGGAGTGACCAAGCCTGAAGAGACCTGTGTGTATTCTGTCAGTTCAGGGTATCAAAGGACCAACTGAGGCCCTAAGATCTTCTCTGCTGACTGCCCTCCAGGGAAACTCAGCTGACTTTGACAGAGAGCCCCGCTGCCTCTATCAACTCCTGGTGTTGACATAAAAGGACATCTCTCACTAAAGGGCATAGGACACTGGGCTGTTGGCACTGAGTCTACACTGCCTTTGGTAAATATTGGGTCAGAATAAATAGCTCTTAAGGATGAGTATATACACACAGTCATGTACACAGAAAATGTGGCAATAAGCTAACAGGTAAAAGATATGGAAGTCATCCCTTGAACTGTCAGAAGCAGGAGAATCTTCTGAAAATTGAACAGAACAACTAGAAAAATGCTTTCTAGACCATTTGTCTTTTTAAAAAATATGTTTTTATTTATTTCAGAGAGTGGAAGATGAGAGAGAATCATTGATCAGCCGCCTCCTGCATCCCCTACACTGGGGATGGAGCCCGCAACTGGGGCATGTGCCTTGATGGAGAATCGAACCGCCTGGTTCATGGGTTGATGCTCAACCACTGAGCCACAACAACTGGGTGATTGTTTAATGATCTTAATGGGATGCAAGAGAGGTCTCCAAAAAGCCAAAGGAAAAATCCCGGAAGTATAAGGGAGCATGGATGAGAACATAAAAAATTAGAACAATTCAAGAAATATAATAAAACAAGTAAATTAGCACAAGAAGGAGTAAACAGTGGAACTGATACTGATTTTAAAAAATCAGTAATATGGGGCAAGCTTCTCCGGGATGCAGAAGAAAAGGGCAGCAGCAAGAAGAATAACTGAGATACTTTTATGCAGAGAATAAAAACGTGATTGGAAAAAAACAAACAACTTGGAATAAAAATTGAAATACATAACTAAAGAAAAATTAAAGAAAATACACACATGAAAATATTGAACTTTTATCGCAATCATTAAAAAAAAAAATTGCCACAAGCATGCAGGCCATAAACAAGTAATCTTAAAAGGAACAAATATGAAATTGCCTTTGCTAGTAGATGTGTCAAGTGACACATTAGAAGACAATAAGGTATATACTATACTGAGTAACATTGTGAGTGGGAGAAATAAAAAAATGGGGAGAAAAAAAAAGCAAAAACAAATTTAAAAAAATAGAGCCATGGTATAATTTAACAAAATTCTAGGATATACAAAAAAAAAAAATCAAATGGGACTAAGGTATTTAATATTTATAAAGGGAATAATCTAAACTGAAAACAAAAAGCCATGAATCTTAAAGCATCAAAAAATATAGTATCAAGTGGTCCCCCAATAAGACTAGATGGGAGCCGAAACCGGTTTGGCTCAGTGGATAGAGTATCGGTTTGGGGACTGAAGGGTCCCAGGTTCGATTCCAGTCAAGGGCATGTACCTTGGTTGCTGGCATATCCCCAGTAAGGGGTGTGCAAGAGGCAGCTGATCGATGACTCTTTCTCATTGATGTTTCTAACTCTGTATCTCTCTCCCTTCCTCTCTGTACAAAATCAATAAAATATATTTTTTAAAAATTAATGAAAACATTTTAAAAAAAAGACTAGAGGGGAACACTTCATAAATTATATAAATGTCTAACCACTGTGCTATACACCTGAAACTATTATAAAATAAAATTGGATATAAATTATAATTGACATATAAAAATCATTTTTAAAATAAATAAATAAAATGCTACTGAGGTTCATTTTAAAAATGAAATATCTAAAGATTGAATATTTGGGGGTGAGACTTAAAAACTACTACTACATAAGTTAGGGCCAACCAGTCAAATAATACTGATGTAGTCACTTGGATCAGTGGTAGATTTGAGAAAAAAATAGTATCAAAAATATTTTTTAATATATTTTATTGATTTTTTTTTTACAGAGAGGAAGGGAGAGGGATAGAGAGATAGAAACATCGATGAGAGATTCAGCTGCCTCCTGCACACCCCCCACTGGGGATGTGCCCGCAACCAAGGTACATGCCCTTGACTGGAATCGAACCTGGGGCCTTTCAGTCCATAGGCTGATGCTCTATCCACTGAGCCAAACCGGTTTTGGCTAGTATCAAAAATAGTAAGTAGGATTGGTTAGCTTCAAGGAGAATGTAATATAATGTAATATGCATTATTTCTGTACAACTCCAGAACATACGCACATGCTCTGAACATTTGCAAACTAGATATTATTAATTAAAGATTGCATTTAAAACTCTTTGCATGAATTGCCATAAGGACCTTTATGAATAATTGTACAATATCTATTGAACTTAGAAATATGCATATCTATCCAACAGTTGCACTTCTCTGTGCACATCTTAAGGAAACTCTCCTGCATGATCACAATGAGACATAGTGAGAGAGGTTTATTACAGCAATGCCTGCTATAGAAAAAATGGGGGCAGAGATAACAGAAACAGGCTTCAATAGGGGGTGAATAAATGCAATGTAGACTAGAAGGGATTTCTATAACGAAATTTAAATATATATATAACTAAACAAAATGGTATATAACTCCCTCATGCTAGTAGCTCTGGAAGTTAGAAATGGCCATTAAAGGAACATTTAGCTTTGCTTATAATATTCATTTCTTTTTCTATCACTTATGAAGAATATATACATTGATTACATATGCATTTGTAAAAATTACTGGAAGAAACACAGAATAAGGTAACAATTTTTTCATTCTGAATGATTGGGCTTGCATGATGGCCTTATTATGCTTTGTGTTTCCTTTTTCTCATTTTATTAAAACACAGAACTTGGGAATAAAAATTCTAATAAGTAGCAGACAAAATAAAAAAATAAAAAGCAGCCGAAACCGGTTTGGCTCAACGGATAGAGCATCGGACTGCAGACTGAAAGGTCCCGGGTTCTATTCCGGTCAAGGGCATGTACGTTGGTTGTGGGCATGTCCCCAGTAGGGGGTGTGCAAGAGGCAGCTGATCGATGATTCTCTCTCATCGATGTTTCTAACTCTCTATCCCTCTCTCTTCCACTCTGAAAAAAAAAAAACAATAAAAAAAAAAAAAAAAAAAAAAAATATATATATATATATATATATATATATATATATACCAGAGTTAGAGATTGTTTATAAAATAAGACATTGAAACCACTAAATAGCAAAATTTAACTTCATCCTTAAATAGGTTGATTCTTAAGAACTAAAGAAATAGAAATAAATCTACCATTTAATTCAAGAAGATAGTGAAACAAACCAAAAGAAAACAATGGATATATTCTTATATAAACATTAAGACTATAAACATTGATTCTAATGTCCTCATGAACACACTGGATTTCTCATAGAGTGTGACAAAGGACAGGCTGGAGGGCTAGTCATTATATTATAACACTAGAGGCATAGTACACCAAATACATGCAGAGGAGGGGGGTTGGGATCAGGCCTAAACTGGCAGTCAGACATCCCTCTCACAGTCTGGGACTGCTGACTCCTAACTGCTTGCCTGCCTGCTTGATTGCTCCTAACTGCCTCACCCCCTGCTGGCCTGGTTGCCCCTAACTGCCCCCCCCCCCTACTGACCTGGTCACCCCTTACTGACCCCCCCCCCCTTTGCTAGCCTGATTGCACCCACTGGCCTCCCCAACCAGCCTGGTTGCCCCCAACTGCCCTCACAGTGGCTTGGTCGCCCTCACTGCCCCCCTATGCTGGTCTGGTTGCCCCTAAATGCCACCCCTGCTGGCCTGGCTGCTGCCAACTTCCCTTCTGCCAGCATGGTCACCCCTCACTGCACCCCTCTGCCAGCCTGGTCACTCCTCACTGCTCCCCCGCCCCTGCTGGCCTGGTCTCCCACACAGCCTGCTGTTCAGTCATTTGGTTATCCTTCACTAACCCCCCTGCCAGCCTTGTCGCCTCACACAGCCTGATGTTCAGTTGTTACTGTGAGGGTGTCCTGACCAATTTGCATATTACTCTTTTATTAGTATAGATGTGTGCGTGCATCTTTGGGAACACATTGTTTTCTGGGCTCTGATAGGAGAATGATGAAACAGAGGGACACGCTGAGAAAATAATTCTGAACTGAACTCCCAGTTACCTCCAAGTCACCTTTTTATGTGTAGGCAAGAAATGGGGTCAGTAAGGAGAGGGCATTCTTAAGCCATCATAGTGGCTAATTTTCCTGGCAGCCACCATGGAAAGCCTGCAGGTGATATGAAGAGCAATTCTTCCCCCTATGAACCGAGAGAGCAAGAATCAGAGCAAGAATGGATGGCATGGGAAAAGCCCTAACCTTGTTTCATTTGTGATGAAACTCTATCTGGAATTTCCTGTGGTGTGAAGACAGTGAGGAGACAGACATAAGGCTCCTTGATGCCTGGGAAGAATTTGAATTATTGTTGGTGAATGCTAGCCCCATAATCACAAGATAGAAAAGGATTGTCTGCAGTTTCTATTCTCATGGATAATACACTCTGTGCCTTCTCTCCTTGAAATGAAAACACTTTGTACTGATTCTTACATGAGCATTTGTGTGATTTTCTTTGAAACAAAAAACATTGAATTTATTACGTGCATTCAAGGACTTTACTCTATCTTCTTTTCAAAAACGTTCTTATAAATATCGCCAGAGCCTAACATAATTTATTCAGGGTCCTGTGGAACAGAACTTTGAATTAGTAGTGTTGTGTGTCATAGTATAAATTTTTAAATAGATTTTTTTTCCTCTGGAAAAGTTGAATCAAGAGAATGGAAAATATACCAAAGGAGTTTTTTAACAAAAGACAGAAGAAGAGGGAAAGGAAAAAGAAGAAGGGGAGGGAGAAGGGGAGAGGGGGAGGGGAAAAGGAAGGGAGAGGGGGAGGGGAAAGGAGGGGGAGGGGTTAGGGGAGGGAGAGGGTCAACCAATGGTCATTGGCTCCAATTGGCTCCAATTCAA
Organism: Pipistrellus kuhlii; assembly: GCF_014108245.1. NCBI lineage: Eukaryota > Metazoa > Chordata > Mammalia > Chiroptera > Vespertilionidae > Pipistrellus > Pipistrellus kuhlii. The sequence continues at coordinate 159,475,444 of NW_023425529.1, forward strand.
TGCCAACAGGTATCCCCAATTTGGGGTGCCATGAAGAAGGAAACTTTATTCAGTGCAAACAAGGACACAGCATGGCTGTGAAAAGATCCATGCCAAAACAGTTCTGGGATCAGGTAGCCCTGGGGCCAGGCCCTTCTTTGGCTTGCCAATTCTGCTTTGCTGTACTCTGTGCCAGTCATCTCTGCTCTGCTTGGGAAAGACATTTTCAGTGTTTCAGCTCTAGCCAAGGGGAGCTGGCTTATATGGACAGAAGTTCCCACCCATAGTCCCTGATTGGTCTGTCTTTATGCAAATGAGGTATCCAAATCCTCACAGTTAGATTTGTCCAAAGGCTCTGTCCTAATTGGTCAGAATAATGCCACTCCAGTCAGAGCTGCACAGCTCTGGAAAGATGGGGAAAGCCTCAATTGTATTGGTTGAAATAAGATTCTAGGAAACCTTTATAAGGGCTGCCTCCAATGACAGAAACAGTGAAGGCACTCACTTGAGCACGGAGGCAGGCAGGTTAGCACAGAGGCCAATCTTCAAAGTTCAGTTTACTTCAGAGGCCCCTGTGCAGAAATGGCTGCTAGGCTTCTGGTTTTTTTTATTTGAGACCAGTTACCCAACAGAAGCCCTTCTTAGTAGATGTCTTTTCCCCCTCGTGTTCATAAAAGAAAGAAAAAAAGCAGGAGGAAATCCCAAAAGCAGGCTTTCACAACAGTCCATATAAGATTGTTTTACAATCAACTAGCTCTAACACTGTCTATGAGGACAACCTATTTTTGCAGGTTATATAGCCCCCAAAATGGCCAGTGCAACATTACCTATTTCACAGGTCCTTCTACAATATTAATTTGCTATTTCTCCCATCAGGACGTATAATCTAATTTCTCTTCCCCTGAATCTGGGACCTTGCAAATGTTTCACCTCATAGAGTATGGTGGAAGTAATGCTCTAGAACTTCCAAGTCTGGATCATGAAAAGCAGCACATCTCATGTCTTAATCCCTGGAACACTCACACCTGGAACCCAGTGCCACAACCTTTGCGGCAAGGGTTCAGGATCTGAAGGAGGGGCCGTCGCACAAATGAAAATACTATATAAGAAATATGAATTTAGAAGGCATGGGGGGCCAGGTGGAGATCTCTCTATTGGAGAGATACACCGAAACCTGGCCTTATCCACTTTTTATTCAGTTTTAGATACACATCTTGCCCTCAGCAAAGCATGGCAAACACATACAGATCATTTCTAAAGTCAATAAAGATTGTTAAAGATCAGAAAGATTCAGTAAACATTTACTTTGAGGCTATTCCATCAGGAAACTGCCTAGAGCACCACTAACTCAACATAGCCCTGCTAAGGCCCAAGGTCTAATGGCCTTCCACATTCCTTGCTGCACTCTTAATGACAGTATTGGGAAAGTGGTGGCTTCCCACACTCAGAGATGTCAGGTAAGAAGTTTGACTACCTCAAGGCAGTCATATTGGTAGGAAGCCTGAGGCAGCCATATTGGGAGGAACCCCAACCATCTGGGGAGGTCAAGCTTTGATACTCTAGTCAGCAGACCTGGTCTTTGAATCATCTCAGTCCAGGTATCAGATGTATGAATGATCAACCCTTTAGGTGGTTTCTAGGTATGGGGTCACCTATTAGTCTTTCCAGTTAAGGTCTCAGAGATCAGAGCAGAAACAACCCATTTCCTATGAGCCCTGTCTGAATTTTAGACCTGCACAATTTGTGAGCACAACCAACTATATGATTTAAGTCACTAAGTTTTGTTGTAACCAGAACTCCTGTGGGTTTAATTGTGTACCCTCAAAATTCATATCTCAGAATGTCACCTTACTTGGTTATTTTAGATGTAATGAATTAAGATGAGGTCATCTTGGAGTAGAGTGGGTATTTAATCCAATATAACTGGTATCCTTATAAAAGGGGAAAATTTAGACACAGATAAAATTTAGACACAGGCAGGGTGTGAAGATGGAGGCAGAAATGGGGTAATGCTTCTACTAGCCAACTAATGCCAAAAATTTCCAGCAAACCATCAGATGCTGGGAGAGGAGTCTAAAACAGATTCTCTTCCCTGGTTCTCAGGTGGAACCAGCCCTGATAATCCTTGATCTCAGCTTTCTTGACTCTTGAACTGTGAGACAATAGATTTCTGTTCTTTAAGTCACTAGTTTGTCATATATTCTTATGGTGGCCATAGGAAACTAATATACTCATGAAAAATTAGAAAATGTTGTATAAGTATACATTACCATTTTTGTTAGTTTGGCCTAAAAAATACCCATTTCTCAAGATCACTTCGATGCATTGTTACCTAAAGAGTTCTACAGATAAGTAACTCTACCAGATTTGGGTCATCCATTCATTTTCTTAACCTTCCTCTCACATTTTACAAGTTGTGGCTAATAAGTGTAGCTCAGAATGGAAGCCATGAAAAAGCTCTGCTAGGAAACTCTTCAGGTAATACACTGTCACTCAATCAGAAATAGTCCACCTCATTCCACTCTTAGATGGCCCATGTTACTCTGTTTTGTCCACAACATGTTGAGACACCTTGTTAAATGCCTGCTGAAATCCAAACAAACTCTATCGATGACATTTTCACCCTATGCTAATTTAGTAACTCAGATAATATGACTTAGCATCTGTTAATGTATGTGTATGCAAACACAACCACATGTACCCGCCACTAGCATACATAATCTCAGGGACAAAACTTTATTACACATTTTCAAAGGTGGGAGAATATGATCAAAGCAGGTAAATTTGATGCCTATTTCAGAAAAAAACATAAACAGAAAAACTTTAGAATGGACCATTAAAAGGAAAACTGTGATAAGTAGGCACTAGTAAGGGATCATTTTATCAAATCCTCCTCATTTATAAAATAGGGTTTAGGCTATCAGAGACATTTGTCCTTTTAGCTTTATTAGCTACTTAGATAATGACAGAAAAAAGGGGAGGGGGCTCACCTGTGGTCTGCAAATAACACAAAGCCAGAAAAGGTAAAATAAATGACATGTCTTATAAAGGACAATTAAACCCCAAAATGCCATTCCATCACTACAAAAAAAATAAATCATGCAATTATAGTTTTAGGAATTCTGTAGGATATTTGGCCAGTGCTGCCCCCAAACTGTCAAAGTTGTGGGAAATAAGGAAAAACTGAGAAACTATCACAGAGCAGAGGAGCCTGGAGAGATGTGATGGCTAAATGCAGTACGGTTCCCTGGATGGGATCCTTGAACACAAAAAGAACATTAATGACAAAACTAGTGGTGTCCAAATAAAGCTAGGAGTTTAGTTAAGGTGATGCACCAAATATCAGTTTTATAGTTTGTACTACAGTAAGGTAAGATGTTTACAATGGGGAAGGAGGAGAGAGACTGGGTCAAGTATATTGAACTCTGTAATATCATTGCAATGTTTCTGTAAATCTAAAATTATTCCAGAATATACCTTTATGTAAAGGGCAGTTAAAGGCAGAAGAGTAGGCCATACCACAGCATGAAATTAACTTGACAATATAATGAACTCATTGATTGATAGTAGCAGGCACTGTATTATGGTGATAAAAAAAATAATACATTCCCTTCTTTAAAGACCATCCACAGATTCCTACAATGAAGTGTAAAGTTCTAACCACCTGAATGGATCTGAGCTCTGGAATTGTACTTAAGAATCTTAGTTAAGGGCAAACTCAGTATTAAGCATGAGGTGATGTGAATGAAAGGAAGCTAATATAAAGTCATACTGCATTTGTGGAATTCCAGGATGTGGGTAAAGATGAAGGTCTGGTTCTGATGGCCCCAAACGTCCAATGCTGTCCTGAATGGCAAAGTCCTGGAGATAAGAACTTTTGACAAGGAGGTTGTGTGGTCCCTTGAAGATTGCCTGGCTTTACTTGGAAGAACACTGACACTGTGATCAAGACCCGGCCTAGCCAGAGTGAGAGGTCTCCCCTAGATACTGGTAATGAAGAGGATCAAGCTTGCCCAAGCCTTACTAGTAGAGTTACATTGGCCATATGTCTGAGATTTTTCTGCACGATCCCATTCTTATGCATTGTGCCTCATTTTCAATCTACATTTAGAATCCCAAGTTTCACTATTTGAGAGAGAAAACCTTAAGGAGGAATAACAACAGAGAGAGCTCTGAATTATTCAGTTGTCTAACAGGGCCAGATATACCTGCCATGTTATAGCCAGGGCTCTCAATGGGGTGATTTTCACAACTGAGACAGGTACTACTGGCATTGAGAGAGTATAGCCTAAGATGCAGCTAACATTCTCTTGTGCACAGAGCAGGCCCCTGAACAACAAATGCCCACCTTAATGCTGATAATGCTGGACTTAGAAGCGCTGGTTGGCAGAGCAGTAGGCCTCCACACTCTGGAACCTGTCCTTGCTCTCAGCTTTCATCCCATTGTGCAGCAGATCGACAGAGCATGCTGACTCTGGGTCCTCTGCCAGCTTCAGCCCTCCCCTCAGTCACAAGATGGGATAGAAACAAAAATGGGCTCTTTGGAGTTCAAAAAGCTATCTCTGATCCCGTCCAAAAGCCCTCATACCTAGGCCTCTGGGTCTTATGAGGTGATTTAACCTCTGAGACCCATCACTTCCCTCATCTGTGACATAGACATAAAACCTTCTACTCCAGGCAGGTTGTCAGAAAACACCTAGATCTTTCTCTTACTGTGACCACTCCTGGGTTTAATTGAGGCCCATGGAATCTGAGGATAGTAGTATATTTTAAGAGTTACTTATAATCCTATGTATCATGTGTTATGTGTTAAAAAACATTATTTGCAAAGGGGTCCATACTAATCACCAGAAGGTCAAAGAACATCCATGCCACAAAAAACTGAAGAACTTAGACATGTTGGTAGAAATGTACACGAGGAGTTTAGACAAATCAACTCCAGACCAATTTCCAGTCACTGCCATCCCAAACCATGAGCCCTCAGTTTCTCTGACCCGTGGAGCACTGCATCTCAGCTTCTGATACCAGGCAGGTTCCCCTTGTGGAAACAGGTTGTACTCACCTGGCTGAACTAATCCAGACAATGTTCTTCATCATGGTGCTCAGTAGTCACCAACCAGTATCATTGGTTATATTGGGATGACCATCCCTTCTGGCCTGGGCATCCCCCAGTACTGCCCAACTAGAACTGCCCTTCTCCAGTCTGGTCTCTCCCCTCAGAAGCAGTGATTGCACCAGTACATGACGTGAGCACATGCTGGATGCTCAATAAGTACTGAGTCCCTACATAACACCCACCTATGCCAGGGTGCTCGGTCAGAATTGACCAATCCCAGCCTACCCTTCAGGACCAAACTTGATGTACGCTAAATTGGTACCTCTTCCTGGCACAATTTCTGCTTGCCTTGGCACAAAACTGGCTAAATCTGACTCTTCTTTAAAAAGATTGATCCCTGCCTAAAATATCTTACTGGCTAGAGAATAACTAATAAAAATTAAGGATGTATTTGAGATCAAAGTATAGTCATAAAGTAGGTGGCAGAGAAAGTGGAAGCCAGGTTGGAGAAGGTTCGGGGGTTTCAAAGCTTTCCTTTGAATTAGAAGGAGCCCCTGTCCCCTCCATGGGCACTGTAAATAATCAAGGGTGGGCTTGAAAGCACATGCTATTATTGTCATGACTTCCCCAAATGTTCTTCCCCAAGTAGAAGCACGTGGCTGTTTTGAAAACTAGATCCAGAATGCCTGCCCATTGACAAATGTCTCTAATTTCCCTTTCGGGTCCTGCCTTTCAGCAGCATTGCAGATCACAGGGAAGCGCTGGAGGGGCTGCTTTGGACTTCTTTGATTTTTGTCTGGCTGCTCTCCACCTTATCTTCCTCCCTGACTGCAGTTTTCAAAACCTTAGGCATTTTTTGTTCTGCTTCAGCTGAAATATTTAGCCTGGTCCCTGGGAGTAATTGGCTTGGCGTTCCATCTGCAATGCACATTCGTATCTTTGGCAGAACAGAACGCAACTACCCTATAGTTCAGATGATAACCAGATTGATCCATCACTTCCTGCACTGAAATTACCAGCAAAGGTTTTTGTTTTTGTGTTTGTGTTTGTGTTTCCATTGGACTTTTGCATGTAGGTTTTCCTCCAAATTCCAAAGGTAACTAATTTGCTTTGGATGACCTCCAGTACCTAATTTTGGAGTCATTCTTGCATTTGCCTAGCAAATGACCAAAGTTTGTAGGCAGTCATGTGAGTCTACTAAAAAACAAAGCAGCAAAGCATAGTGATCAAAAGTGTAGACTCTGTAACTAGATTGTCTTTGGGTATAAATCTCCATGATGTGAACCTAAGCAAAATTAAGTCTGTTTTTTTAAAATCTGGATAGCTCTGTCTTCAGATCAATGCAGTGCCTGGAATGGCAGTTCCCTTTAAAAGGGCATTACTGCTTTGCATTTATTCTCTTTTAAATTCCTGAAATGTTCAGCTTTCAGATAAGTCTGCAAGTAAAAACTAAATTAATAAATACATAGGGAAGTACAACATTCGCAGATACACTCACAAATGTATCAGTTCATAATAAAACTTTTCTCTTAATCTCCATTAAATGCAATATCATGTTAATAAGACCTTCAGGCTATGACATATCTGAACAGAGTCCATCGCTTTTCTATCCATTGCAGTCTATATTAAGTGGTCAGGTCCATGACCCATGACATGACAAGAGAAAGTCCACCTTCTCCCATCAAATTTTTTTTTTTTTCATATTCCTGCTGTTGGCTGAAGTCCAGGAAGAGAAACATCTCAAGGGTGAGATCTCTCTATATGTACATCAGCTAAAGGATGTTGGTTTACAGGATGATTTTAATTGATGGTGGTGGCGTATATTTTCACATCTTTGTTTTTCCCCAGTGCGTGTTATGGGATCTAACCCATACGAGGTGCTCAGTGAGTATGTGCTGATTTGCTGAGGCCAAAATGAAGCTGGGGGGGTGAGGAAAGATGCCAGCTGGTTGAAAGTTGGTTAACTATTCCGCACACTCAGCTTCCAAGTGATTGCATCAAAACAGGAATTTTTGTTCATTTAACTTGCTGTTAGAGGTTGCTGCTATGCTGTTCCCTGAAGCTATGAGCCTTCTGTAAACAGGTTTGTCTGTGGGTTTGTCTTCCATCCTCAAACATTTGCTGAGTGCGTTCAGTGTACCAGCCTATGAACACAAGAAAAGGGCCCTGAGTCCCCCTCCTCCTATCAGATTCAGGCACTGTTTCTCCACAGGGTGACCTTAGAAGTACTTAGGAAGTATTTATGGACAACTTGCCTGACATCCAACAATATAAGTAAGAGAGATTTAAAAAAAAAATTAGTATGAGTTCACTATATGTTGGTACAGCTCTTGACAGACATATTTGGCATGTAAATGTAATTGCTTTGCTTTACTAAAGACATAGGGTAATTAATACATCTCAAAGGGCAATTCTTAAGAGTGGCATAAAGATGGCATTCCTTTCAATATGCTTAATTTGAAAGTGATAACTACTATATATATATATATATCTTTTGTTTGCATTCTAATTTCTATAACAGCTTTCAAAATAGCATTTCTGTGTGTGTGTGTGTGTGTGTGTGTGTGTGTGTATATATATTTGACATATGACTATTCACTAAATAAAAATCCCTTTATGGAAATTATGAGCTCTTACTTATGAAATTCTAGGAAATGCATTTATGAATTATCCCAGCTGATAAAAGCAATTAGATAACAAAAAAGTTAAAGAATGAAAAAGCTGTTAAATCAACTCTTTCGATTAATGATCTCCAGGAGGACACTTCCCAAGGGCCACATCAAAGCAAAAGACTTAGTTAGCGATAGATTTGCATATGATTTGTATGTAATTTGTATGTCATTAGCATATGTGTGCTGAGCTCTAAAATCTCTTAGCTTTTCAAGATTACAATTTCCCTTAAGGTAGCTTCTCTCTTCTGTGTAGAGGAGTCCATTTACAATTGCAACAGCCCATTATGAGTATCTTATATTGAAAAAAGTGGAATTATGACAAGCCAGTTGGAAGGTAATAGGGACAATGAGTATCACCCAGAATTTTTTGCTGTGTCATTAATAACCTCAGGTTTAGAGAACATTTTCTTATATGAGTCAGGAAGAAGAAAATTATACTTCTAACCTTGCTTTGGCTAAGAGTGTCTAGCTTGGTTACCAAATAATAGATGTAGAATACGAAGTTAAGATTTTAAATTCCTAAATCGAAATGTGCAGCAAAAGAAACAATCAACAGAGAGAAAAAGACAAAGTATGGAATGGGAAAGATACTATATTTGTAAACCATATATTTGATAAGATATTAATATTCAAAATACACACAGAATTCACACAACTCAATAGCCAAAAAGAAAAAACAATTAAAAATGGGGAAAACCATGAATAGATATTTTTCCAAAGAAGATGTATCTACAAGGCCAACAAATACATGAAAAGGTATTCAACATTGCTAGATATTAAGGAAATGCAAATCACAGCCACAATGAGATACCACCTCAGACCCATTAGAATGTCCCTCATCAAAAAGACAAGAAATAACAAATGCTGGCATAGGTGTGAAGAAAAGGGATCCCCTGTGCACTGTTGGTGGGAATGTAAATTGGTACTGCCACTACAAAAAAGCAGTATGGAAGATCCTCAAAAAAATTAAAAATAGAACTATCCTATGATCCAGCAATTCCACTTCTGGGAATATATCCAAAGGAAATGAAAACACTAATTCCTAATATTATGTTATACATACATTTAGTATTATTATCTCTTCTTGGCAAATTGGCCTTTTATTTTCATGCTATGTGCCCTTTTATCTACACTAATAAAAGGGTAATAGGCTAATTAGACCAGACGTCCTTCCTGACAAAGCTGGGCCCTGGTGAAACTGCCTGCCCACAGTCCCTCACACCAGAAGCAGAGGCTGTGGCCTAGGAGAAGGAGAAGCCACCCAACCCAGGTGAAGCTGGCCTGGGTTGGTGGTGCCTGCAACTGGCCAGAGGGGGGAATCCTGGGTCATGGGTGAAGGAGCTGAGGTAGCTAGGAGCAATCAGGCAAGCAGGCAGGCAGGCGAGCGTTTAGGAGCCAGAGGTCCCAGATTGTGAGAGGCAGTGGGACATCACCCTAGGGGTCCCAGATTGGAGAGGGTGCAGTCCCACCACCCCCCCTGCACAAATTTTATGCACCAGGCCTCTAGTTTATGATAATTATGTTTTGGTCTGAAATCTGCCTTGTCTGATATTAAATGTAGCCACTTCATCTTTCTTTTGGTTAGTATTTGCATGGTATATTTTTTCTGTTTTTGTTTTTTACTTTTTACTTACTGCACTTGAAGTTGGGTTGTTTTTAAAATTCATTCTGACAATCTCTGTCTTTGATTGGTATGCTTATACTATGCTTGTGTTTAAAAGAATGACATAGGTTTGGTTTTAGTTCTTGCTTTTTATTATTTATATTCTGTTTGCTACCTCATTTTTTATTTATTTTCCCTTTCCTGCCTTTTTTTTAAGTTTAACATTTTCTAGTATGCTATTTAAGGTGATCTATTGTGTTTTTTTACTACTGGCATATTTTTAAAACTCAAGAGGAAAATAATCTATTATATTTACCAGATGCTTTCCATTTTCTATATTTCTTTACTCCTGATGTTCTAAATTTTCTTCTCATGTCATTTTCCTCATGTCTGAAGAACTTCCTTTAGCAAACCTTTTAGAGAAAGTCTGCTGGAAAACAGTTCTTTGGGTATCCTTCATCTGAAAATGTATTTACTTCACCTTTCCTAAAGGATTTTTTTCCACTGGATATAGAATTCTGACAGTTTTCTTCCAGCAATTCAAAACTGTTTACGTCCTTTCTTCTGGCCTGCATGGTTTCTGATAATAATTCTCAGTCAATCAAATCATTGTTCCTCTACAGATAATGTGTTGTGCTCTGGCTAGTTTTAAAATTTCTCATTGTCTTTAATTTTCAAAGGACTGAGTATGGCATTTCTGGGTGTGGAATGGGTTCTCTGAGCTTCTTGAATCTCTAGATTTATGACTTTCTTCTATGGAAATATTCCTATTTTGGGGAGGTTAATGATCCTGTTAAGTTCCAGGCTCCAAGTTCCAACATGCCATCCATAGTCTTGGTGCCGATGTCAGATCATGTCTTGCTGTACTACCCAGATCGTCCCTGAGTGAATGCCATCCCCTGGCCTTTTTGGGGTGTGGGCAGTGTGGTAGTTCTCAAAGTTGTTGTCATGCTCTTTAGAGACAGGCTTTACCTGCACAAATAGAAGGTGGGTCCAGCTGTCAGACATCAGAGGGAAGGTAAGGGAGGGTGGGGATAAGAGAGAGAGAGAGATCAACCAAAGGACTTGTGTGTGCATGCATATGAGCCTAACCAGTGGTCATGGACAACAGGGGGGGTGGAAGCATGCGTAGGGAGGGATTTGGGATGGGAAGGGGGTGGGATGATGACAAATATGTGATACCTTAATCAATAAAATAACTTTTTAAAAAAGAGGTGGGTTCAGGACTTCATAAACAATTTTACAGGGTCACCATTTCAAGGTCTTTCTTCTTCATGATCTTCTCATCACCTTCAGTTTCCTGAGATTCCTCTGTTTGATGTTCTGCCCCCAAAACTGGGTTGTTATTTACCCCATTGTGCCCATACTTCCTGTGACTGCAGCCAGGCCTGGGTCAAATGACAGGAGAACAAGAGCTAATAACAATAACAACAACAACAACAAACTCTCCACTGGTTTGGTGGCACATGTATATTTGATTTTCTTCCCCAATATGTCTGCTTCAAGAGTCTCTGATAGCTGCTTCATTGTGGAAGAGACAGGTTGGGGTCTGCTACTCAATGTTACTGGAACTGCTAACCAAGACAGCAGTTTAGAAGCATAAAGAGCACTAGTTTTGATGGTGGTAAATATGATGGTAACGTATGTAAGAGAAATAGTTTGACTTTGCTCATTTTTAACAGTTATCCACTCTAATTTCTAAAACTTGGATGCATTGTAAATCACTGATTTTCAATATTATGCAAAGGCTTTTCTATGTTAATAGATAGACACATGCCAGCTCTTCTCACTTTTTCATTAGAGGTAACTAACTGTATTTTAAATAATATACACAGGCTTATGCTCATTTGGAGTACCATAATTTTCAAAACATCAATGCCCTCCAGTCGAACAAATCTCACACAGCGCCTCACATAATTTATTCCTTCTCATCTCACTTGGAAACACCTCTGGGAATTCTTGATCTTTTCTGTCTTAAAAACTCACCTCCTTGGGACAGCCTCCCATGAAAATCCCAGCATTCTGAGTCCTCCTCTGTCCACTTAGACCTCTCTTGTGATCCTATCATTCTGGACATGCCAGGAAATGTGCCTGCTTTATCTGACTCCTCCTTTTTGCTGACACCACTCCTTCTATCATCCCTGTGGAACCCAAGGGATGCAGTCTATGGGCTGACCAGAGAAGTTGCCTGGCATGAAAAGACAAACTGGGCCAGTCAGAATCCCTCTCTTGGGAGTTTAGATGTAGAAATAATAAGAGAATAAAGCAACTAATCAAAGGATTTATAGTTGGAAAATTCCATGAGGTGGAATCAGGGAAAGAGCAGGCCACTGGCAGCTGAAACTAAGGGGGGTAGGGGCAGTGATGAGAGAAGAAGGTGAAAGGCTACAGTGAAGAGACAGAATAGAGCAACCAGATACAGACTCAGAAATGCCAAGAAAAAAAAAATCAGACAGATGATGAAAGGGGGATTCAGGCATGGCCTCTCACTGGCATTGACTGGTTTCTGATGGCTTCATGGCTCAAGTTCTGTGAAGATCAGTAGAAAAGGGCAATCCCAAGGGCACCGTCTCTGCTGAGCCTCTGTGAGTATCTCATGCAATGCCCCTCTGAATTAGCTAAGTGATGCACTTTGCTGCATCTGATAGAACTAATTCAACCAATGCTTCAAATAAATTCAGGGTGGTGGAAAGCAAGTTTACATTTGTTTGTATGGAAAATAATACAATAATCTATACTAATAATAGCCTAGATGGTCATCACGCCATCACATATCATGCCCTAATGTTATCACAAGATGGCCATCACAAGATGGCTACATGCATAGCAGGGGTGGGGCCAGGTGCAGGAGGTGGGTCTTGGCAGGAGAGGGCAGTTGTGGGCAATCAGGCTGGCAGGGTAGGGCAGTTATGGATGATTAGGCCAGCAGGGGAGGACAGTTGGGGGTGATCAGGCTGGCCACTGAGACATCCCCCAAGTTATCCCAGATTGGAAAAGGTGCAGACCAGACTGAGGGACACTCCCCCACCCCCTGTACATGAGTTTTATGCACTGGACCTCTAGTTAATAAATAAAAAATACAAAAATGAGTTATGTTTCATGTACTCACAACTTTAAATTTAATTTTACCCCACCATGTATGTTAAAATGGTACTTTATGACTGTAGCCAGACTAAAATTTTAGGGCATTTAATTTCCTCTTAAGGGCTTGTGATCTTTTTTGTTTTATTTATCTGGCTTCCATTTCTTAGACAAATTTTAAGGGAAAGAGTTCTATGTAAAAATACTGTACAAATATGTTACTAACATTGTACAATTTATTTTTAAATTTAGGTTCTGTACACAGATGACAATTAATAACCTTTGTGACTTTCAACATCTCTGTTCAGTGGAAATTTTAAGCCTCTTTGTGGCTCTTCTAAAAAAGTTTTATTTTATTTTTTGTATTTTACAATAGCAAATGCAAGTATAATAAAAGGCCACAGAAAAGTGTCTCCACTCTGAAAAAGCAATGCACACAAAAGAGAAATGGGGCATAACCCACCACCAAGAGCTGCCTTCTCTGAGTGCCTGGTGCTGCCCACTGGGACATCCAGGGTCCAAGCCAGCAGCTCTATCAGCCATGCCAAGAAGGAAGCCTCCCCCTGGACATCAGGGCAGCTGAGCTAACCTCCTCTCCACTGGGAGTCACCTCACACATAATCCTCAAAGCCGCTGCTTTTCATCACTCTTGCAGCTGACTCCAGCAATGCAGCTGATATGAGACGCCTCCCAGTGGTGCCCATCATCTGAGTCTGCATCTTCCCCAAACTACACCCTTTCCACTCAGGCTCGGCCTCACAAATCATGCTCTTCAGAGTCTCTGTCTCCCTGGCTGCCTGCCGACATTGTGGCTAACCTCAATTTTAACACATTCTGCTGGTGCTGAGGGTGCCATTAATTTTATTTTTATATGCCTGTAAATCTTTTTTAGCTATGTGTTCCCTGGTCACTTGATGGTCATGATTAGCATATTTATGAGCCGAAGCAATCAGAAACCCACATCTCAATGTAACTTAGAGCTGGAGACACCCAGGAAGCCAGGTTGAGTCCAGCATAGGGACAATTCTCCTTGAATTTCATATGATAACATTTGTGGTGATGGTTGCATCGTGGCTTCTGTCATTCACAGTTGATACTAAACCAATCCAGTTATTCAAAGGCAATGGTGCAGATGGCTTTATGATTTAGAAGTGTGAACTTTAAAATAAGTCCAGGGGAAATAGAATTTGCATTCCTGGTATGGATTGGGAATATCAATGCGGTCGGATCCAATATCTAAGGGCCAATGCCACCAGCACCTTTGATGTAAACCGGAGCGGTTCACAATTACTTCACTGCCTGCATAAACCGATGGCTCCAAGGAAGCTTTAAGCATAAGCACTTTTATCACTTGACAGGTTTTGCCCATTATCTAGTTCATGGAAAAAAAGGGCCTCAATCAGGCAGTATTTTTATCTCTAAGCTAGTGAACTTAGGAATTGTTACTTAGAGTGCGCATGTTACTCCCTATAACACAACAATGGGAAATTTGAGAGTTATGTCAATGATTCCTATATTGTTTCCCCAAACACCCTAAGTCTGGAATTGTAATAAATATTACATCTGCGTAATACATAAGAGGAAAGTGCTGAGGTTATAGCAAAATAAGAGAACTAAATATATTAAACTTCTTATCTCAAAACACATAAATCTAGAGAATGGCAAATACAAATCCCAAAGATGCTATCATTTATAATGTGAGTTTCTCACTTGTATTTAAGATATAAATCAATTTTGTAAGAAATTATGTGCCTACACTTTCAGTAATATGTCCACAACATAAAGAACGGGGCATGGAGAAGAGAAATGTAATCGTATGTGGCGCTGCTTTGTTGTTCTGCCAACTAGCCAGTGCCAAGGAAAGAAAAGCCATCTATATTAAGCCCCAGATTTAGATGGTGAGAGACATTTATTTCATATGCACAAATAACCACAAAGACAGTGAACACAAAGTAGAGAAAGGAAACACACAACCTTTAATTACTGTTTGGTTCTAGGCAAAACGCTGGAATCAAGCAGTATGTCTCTCAATGAGGTTTCTCAAGAGACTGTGACACCGACTGCCCTTTTGGACAGGAGCTGTTCTTGGGGAGGGACCTCGGCCCCAATGTGATAAGGCTGTAGTGCGGCCATCTCTGTGTGGGCTGGTGACACCACCCTCTCAGAATCACATCAAAGGGGATCAAACAGTCAAAGATTACGATCTTGATCTTTTTCCCAACATCAGCGCTGAATAAGCACAAAGAACGTGATCTCTCAGGTATTTTCCTCTGAGAGAAATAATCTATGATTTTATTTCAAATGGAAAAAATTCACCTTAAGTGGTGGACACACCATCCTACTTTTCAATCCTAGGTTACCTTGAGCTCTTTTGTCTAGGTCCATCACATTCAGATGAACTGAGATCAGAGACACATCGTTTTCACATTTTGCCAGAAGTTTTGTGTGACATAATGTGAAAAACATGGATGAAATTAATTGATTTCAGTTTGCTGCTTGCCTTCAGGTTGATTTAATAAAGGAAAAAACAGACTTTCCCCCTTGGTTTTATCACAGGGGCCAGTCCATGGAGTATGCTTAATGAGTGTAGTCAGTTAATTAGCTAATTAACATGATATTATATATGGGAAAAAATCTTGAAAAGGCCGAAACCGGTTTGGCTCAGTGGATAGAGTGTCGGCCTGTGGATGGGCTTTTGGAGAGATGGGCTGAGGAGCCTTCAGAGTACACACCCTACATGCCACATGGTGTGCCCTTCCAAGGGGTTCAGTGAAGTTATACTTTTTCCAAGGGATTTCAGATACTGGATTTGAACACCTACAGAACGCAACATTTTAGGTTTGCTATCCTTGATTCCATGGATGTCATATCCTTTTCCCTTTCAGTTTCCAGATTTTTCTGCTTGACCTTGGCAGGTGCTCTCTTCACTCCACATGGCCCACTTCTAGCATGACCAAAACAATCTTGTTTTCAGAGAACATCCAATGAAACCTAAAAATGTGTTAACTACTCTGGGTTAAGGTGCTAACCTTCCTATGAAGTATGCATTTTCATAAAAGTCTCTTTGTACTCAAGAGGAAAATAACACATGGAAAGTCTTAAGATGAATGAAGGAAATACTTTTTTTTTTGGCGAAGCAACAGTCTTAACACCTTTAACTCACATGCTGTGATCGAGTGCCCATAATTGGAAACATGACCTGTCCCCATTCATTGAAAAACATAGGGCATCTTTTAACCAAAATATCAATGAATAATGCTCTTATTTTAATTCAAAATTGTTTCAATAACTAGGACATCATTTGGAGGTATTAGGAAAAGTTAACTGGATTGCATGCTTTGTATACTAATCATGAACATTGAACAGATTAGGATTTGGTTCTCTGGTGGCATGGAAGGAATTGGAGAAACAGATCGTTGATGTGTCATTATAAGAGGAAGGCTAGCACAGATCTGAAGGCTGATTTCTTCTTATAGATATATTTGTACCCAGAAACCAATTCACTGACTGTACATTATTATATTACTACTGGTAGCCCTGCGCACGAATCCGTGTGCCAGTAGTTCACCAGTAGCTCACTGATGCCCTCCTGTAGCTCTCTGCCCACTTCCCCGCCCTCCTGAGCTCCCTCCGCCCCCTGGCCCTCATAGCTTGCTGCCCTGCCTCCTCCTGTAGCTTTCCGCTGTCCGCTTGTAGCTCGCTGCCCCACCCTCCTGCTGATCCGTAATCCAATTGTTACCATGGTCCGGTCGTTATGCTTCACAATGTAACGACCATTTGCATATTACATCTTTATTACATAGGAATAGAGACCTAATATAAGAAAATTGTGCAAGATTAGGCCTTCCTTCCCTCTGGTTGCCAGCACCAGCTTCCCTCTGGCACCTGGGACCCAGGCTTACCTGTGGCCACCAGCAGACACCTGGGACCCCGGCTTCCCTCACAGCCCCAGCTTCATCAGGAATCGAACCTTTCAGTCTACAGGCTGACGCTCTATCCACTAAGCAAAACCGGTTTTGGCAAGAGCAGCAGTCTTAAAACCATTTTGCCAGCCATGTTGATTAATAGGTAGGTAATATAAACCAGATGCATTGCAATTAATACAATGAAACAGTTGTTATTCATCAAAACACAGAAGGAAAGAAAACTATGGCAATTTGAACAATGTCAGCCAGGCCCCCAGCATTGCTGCATAGTTCCACTGACACTTCACCCAAATCTCCTGACTTATAAAACTGTACATCACCTCCAGGATAATGCAGTCAGAAAGGCACACTTGCTCATGGGCCCATGATGAGATTTCTGAATTTTGAGCTATTGTAGAGTAGAATGTGATAAGGACAACTTTGGTTAAATGGCATAAAGCTTTACACCTCCCAAATTTTTGTCTAATTGTTGCTCACCTATGGTAGCCTACAAAGAAAGTAAAAGGAAGAAATACTGAAGATAATAGTACCTCATCTCATCAGGGGGGGGGAAAAACAGCAGACATATATTTAAACTAGTCCGGTACTTAAAACAATAAAAATAAAAATTATGAATTGACTTGATGCTGAGCCCTGTCTCATTCCATCAATAGATAATTGTCATCAGTGATTACATAAACTAATTGATCACCTCATCAACAGATACTTTTCCAATAAAAGTTTAATTTTATGTTTAATAATGATATATAACAGTTTACAGTATATTTGTTGTTTTGATCAATTTTTATAGTTAAAAATTATAATGAATTTAATTTATAAGAAAAATGTAGAGCACTATGGTCATTAAACATGATTAGGAAATACAGGCTATTTAAAATTTTTATATACAGTTTTTGAAAAGATGTATGTAGGCTGACTAGTAAAATATACTATCGATACATAAACATAAATTTCTGTGGAAAAGTATAATTGAGATAAAGAAAAATGAATAAGAAAATAGTCAATGATTAAAGTATTGTTCATTTTAAATGGATAATGGTAGATATAAAAGAACTCGATATTTAGAACCCACTGGAAGGGTTTTTTAAAAGATAATTTTTAAAATATTTTTATTGATTTCAGAGAGGAAGGGAGAGGGAAAGAGAGATAGAAATATCAATGATGAGAGAAAATAATTGATTGGCTGCCTCCTGCAAGCCCCTACTGGGGATCAAGCCTACAAGCTGGGCATATTCCCTGATCGGGAACAGAACCAGGGACCTCTTGGTTCTTGGGTCAAAGCTCAACCGCTGAGCTACACCCAACTGGGCATCCACTGGTGTGTTTTTTTTATGATTTACCATTTTTATTTTTCAAAAGTAATATTTGTTGTACACCAGAAATTATAATTTTCCAAACAATTAAAACTTTTGAATAAAGTATTAATTATCATTAAAAAAAAAATAGGTAGTACAGAGTTTTTCAAACTGTTCTTATGGCTGGCAAAACGGTCTTAAGACTGCTGCTCTTGCCAAAACCGGTTTGGCTCAATGGATAGAGCATAGGCTTGGGTACTGAAGGGTCCTGGGTTCGATTCCGGTCAAGGGCATGTACCTTGGTTGCCGGCATATCCTCAGTAGGGGGTGTGCAAGAGGCAGCTGATCGATGACTCTCGCTCATCGATGTTTCTAACTCTCTATCTCTCTCCCTTCCTCTCTGTACAAAATCAATAAAATATATATATTTTTAAAAAGACTGCTGCTCTGGAATACTATATTGTAAAAGATGAGAAACTGGAAATTTGCTTGGACATATTCTATATTGTCTGCCTGACATATCATAATTTAGCGAAGAATGAAGTTTGACCTTACAGCTCTACTCATTGAAGAAGCAAAGCCAGAGAACATTTATTTTCTTTCAAAGTGATTCCCTGAGAAAGGGACATGCAACCTGTGACCCACCCTCTGGGGCCTTCCTCCACCCTAATACCAGGAACTACTGTGCGTGTGGCTCCCTACCTCTTCATGCAGCATATATTTTGTGAGTTCAGCTGAAGTTAACATCAGGAAATAAGCTTTCTCCTCCCATGAAGGATGATGGTTGTTATACTGTTTGAGTAAGATTCTCACTGAAGTAATCGATCCCTGTTATTTAATTTCATTTCCTGCAATCTAATTCACAAGGAAAAAGAAGTCTGAGGTGTAGTGAGCCAACTTTGATAAGCAATGACTATATTCAGGAAGAGAACAAACATACATGTTATTTGGGAGTTGTTTTGTAATAAAACCATCTCTAAAGTACAAGAAATTCCTCTAGAAAGCCAACTAATAAAATATAAAGTGAGAAAAGATTTAACTTTGGTCGTTAAGCAGAAGCTGTGATTGTCTGGGGAGATTGTGCAGCCAGGCCTACACCTTTTAGTGTTTTGATAAAAGTACACTATAAATCACGTTTCTGAAGAGAGTTTTCAATGATTAACAGTTGTGGCTGTTTTCTGCAATAAATGTTGATACCTTAAGTAACGCTTCTAAGGACAGAAATATGCTTTAAAATTTCATGTTTATAGAACAGTGGTATAGAGCAGCTACTGTCAGACGGACAGTTCTCCATGTTCTTGAAATTGATCACTCAGTTCTCAGTGCAGTTCTAGGCTCTCATTGTATATGAATAGAAACAAAATTTCCGTTAGTATGTTTCTCATATGGGTACACAAAGTTGTATAACAATATCATATGATGCTGAGTACTGAAATGAAAGATAACAGAAAGGACAGAGTGATACAGGTTCTTATCAGGGAGGCCTCTCTGATAAGAAAAGAGATAGAAGACTAAGACATAGATGGTGAAGTCATTTTTCATTTGGTGCTATCAGCTCAAGAAAGTAAACAAAGGCAGATTAAAACTGGTGGAAGCTGAAGACAAATAGTATTCAAGGGATATAGATTTCAAGTTTACCTGAATTCCAAGGGTTATTGAAGATAGAGTCTAAATCCAAGTTAAAAATTAATTTAAAAGAATAAATATTGTTAGATAGATCAAGTGATTTGAGATAAGATAGGTATAATAAAATATTAATGGTTGGGTTTAAGTATTAGATATACAGATGTTTATTTTAAAATTCTTTCAACTGTCCTATATGTTTGAAATTTTTCATAATAAAATGTTCTAAGGACATATTAAAATAACACATTCAAAAAATTTATTCTGAAGCCTAGAAACAAATTTCTGGTTAGAACAAGTCATAAATAACAATCATCAAAATAATTACTAAAGTTCATCAAATTTGCATTGGTTTTTATTTATTTAAAATTTTATGCCATACATTATCTCTGTTAAACTAATTTAATATCATCTTTATTCAGTTTGTTTTATGTCTTAAGAATATTTTAAATTAAAAACACGCTAATGTCTCTTTCAGTTAAAAAAAAAACACAACTATAAATGATACAAGGATATTGAGACTATGAAAATACCCATTATCTGTGCATTGGGTAGACGTATATTCTAATTTCATGGAAATCATCTATAAAACAGACAACACAAAATTTTCAGTATTAAATACTGGTGGAAGTGCTAAAAGCTCTCATTCTTGGGTATTTGATTAGTTACTTAAATTTAATAAGACCAGTAATAACTTTTAGATGACTTTGATAATGTAAGCTGGCTCCACTTCCATGTTAAATGGCATAACTCACAAAGTCCCACCCACAGCAGCAAAATTATCTTCCTCCTCCAAAAAGAGATGGAAAATGTAAGATTCACCTGGCTGGTGTTCCTCAGTGGTTAACATCAACCTGTGAACCAGAAGGTCGCAGTTCCATTCCTGGTCAGGGAACATGTCCGAGTTGCAGGCTCAATCCCCATTGTAGGGGCATGCATGAGGCAGCCAATCAGTGATTCTCTCTCATCATTGATGATCTATCTTTCTTTCCTTCTCCCTTCCTCTCTGAAATCAATTTAAAAATATTTTTAGAAAAGAAAATGTAAGGCTGTGCATATTCTAGACTGTTCAGAGAATTACAAATTAGAAACTAAACAGGAACATTCAAGCACCAGAGTAAGATGGTGTCTCTTTATAAAAATAAAATGTCTCTGTGAACATTGTGACCGAAGGTAGTTTTTTATGAGAAACTTCCCTCATATTTCTTTTCAAATCATCTTAAATACAAAGAAACAAACAAAATATTTCAAAAGAAATGGGACACAGAAATGTCAAGCTCTGCCAGACCACAGGTGTAATTTCTAAAAATCAAGTTAAATGAGGATGGAGTTATAATTTGATCACACACAGGGAAATCAAGCAATCTCCACTTGTTACCTCTGTCCTTTGCATACCTAGAAGTAAAGAACATCCCCACCCCAAACAGCTTCTTTCTGAGACATCTAGGACCATTTTGATTCCTTCCCTCCCACTATATTTATATTTATTCCATTGCTTCCAGTTAGGCAAAAGGGCTTTTGGACAGCAATTTGCATGTGGAACATAGAGCTGGCAGAGAAAGGTGCTGAGTTTTGGGAGGGCCACTGAAGCAATGCCTTCTGGAACTTGTACTGTGTTAGTTTATTATTTCTAGCAAAGTCTATTTCACATTATCCAAAAATAAATTATGCTCCCAATTAAGACTACTGCAGTCATAGGAAACCACACCTCAGTGAAGCAGATCTGCAGCAGATGGATGACTGATAAACACCAGAGAGCTGCCTAAAGCAGTGCAAATAAGAAAGGTTAAGGTCTTTACAATTAAGACAAACAGAACAGTATATAAATATTGAAATCTAGTTAGTAAATTTGCTTTTCAGATGGGTGTAGAATTATAAAAGTAGCTTTTATGTGTTCCAAGACCAAAAACTAAATGACAGCCCGGGCTCTCATTGCCAGAGCAAAAAGTTACAAATAAAGAAAGGGGAATGCTAAAATAAACCCCAGCATGTTGAATTGGAATCAAAGGCATGTCCTAATGGATCGATGGATGGATAGATGATAGATAGATAGATAGATAGATAGATAGATAGATAGATATTGAAACAGACATAGATAGGCATATGTGCATTTGAATACATATATTTTCTCAATCTGTCCATGAAAAAAAAGCCTAGAAATTCTATAATGAATGACACTAAAGCAGCAGTGATCACAGTTAGAACACATATCTTCGTTTCTAAATAACATTTTCCAATGATAACTAGAGCTCTTTAGAGAAGTAGCTATTCCAAAGTTGGCGCAAGAAAAGTATACGATGAGCCTGAAACATCTATGGCCCCCAAGAGTAAGAAATTGCCCACAAAATAATAAAGATGTGTCAAAGTACACAGTAGCCTATTCAAAAATATTTTCAAATATTAAATATGAGATAAGTTGAGCAATTAAATTAGACACATCAATGTAACCATTGCAATAATTACTTTAAATACAAATGGCCCAAATTAGCACTAGTTAAAATAAATTGACAGCTTGAATTTTTTTAAATCTAATTATATACTATTTATTTAAAAAAAAACAATCTCAAATATAATTATAATAGATAAATTAAAAGTGAAAAGATAGTAAAAAATGTACCAAGTAAACACTAATCAAAAAACTTTAAGTGGCTATAGTATTATCGTAAAAAGTTTGTACAAACTTTCTTGGTCTTCTTGGTTTATGCCTGCAATAATTAATACTGCTTCCTTTCACGTCCCTGAATATTTAAAAAAATATTATATGAAGTTGGAAAAATAAAAAAATTTAAGAGATGAAATAACCAGAGATAAAGCAAATGTGCTTCTTTAGACAGAACAGTTAAAGATGCAGCCCAATGAAAGAAACAATTTGGAAATTTTGCATATGTACTCATTACTAGCAGATATTGATTTTTTTTTTTTTTTACTAATTTTACATATGGTAATGCTATATTGGTTAAATAGGAATATTTTCTAATTTTCTTAGATGCTTCTAATGCATTTTATGGTATAATATCATGATTCTAAGAATTTAGAAGATTTCAGCATAAATATAAAACAAAAGTTTGAAAATAAGGATATACATTTGTATTTTCTTGATTAACATGAACAAATTAATAATGGTGACTCCCGCCGGGACCGGTTTGGCTCAGTGGATAGAGCGTCGGCCTGCGGACTAAAAGGTCCCGGGGTTCGATTCCAGTCAAGGGCATGTACCTTGGTTGCGGGCACATCCCCAGTACGGGGTGTGCAAGAGGCAGCTGATCAATGATTCTCTCTTCGATGTTTCTAACTCTCTATCCCTCTCTCTTCCTCTCTGTGAAAAATCAATAAAATATATTTTAAAAAATAAAATAAAATAATGGTGACTCCCTATGGTAGTTCATTTTATTTTATTTTGTCTAGAGGGAACCGAGAGGATGGGGAAAGAAAAGATAGAAGAAATTTCAAAAATATGCCTGTATATTAATTTTTAAAAAAAATTTTTTTTACTCAATAAGGTAAATATTTTTAGGATTAAAAAACTTCAGTCTTTAACAGATCAGGAATGAAAAATAAAAGAAATTTTTAGATGCCTGAATGATTTCATTAAATGGAATAATTGAAATAATATATTTTTAACTTTGTTCCCTATAGAAAAACATATTCTTTTTAAGATTCCACAGAATAATTACAAAAATTGATTATGCATCAGAGCACATATGAAAAACACCAGTGCATTTCAAAAGGCAGAAATCATACAGGCAAATACTCTGTCTACAGAGAAATAAAATTAATCTGTGTTCAAAGACAGATTTATATCCATAAAATCTTTTATTATTAAACAGGAAGAAATGAAGGTAAATGAAAGCATTCAGTCTAGGAAGTTAATATAAGAAAAACAAGAAAGAGGAAGGAAGTAATTTTTAGAAAAGAAAATTCATAACAAAAATAGAATAAAACCAGATTTGATATACACATTCAAGAGCTCATACTTAGAAAAAAAAACTAATTAAATTGCTAACATCTGGCAATCTCTTCAAGAAAAATGAGAAAACACACATACACAAAATAAGGAATGGAAAAAATAGCTAGATAGAATATTAAATTAATAATATGGTAAATCCTGTCATAATAAAGATGGTTAACTTTCTTGCAGAAGTGAATGGTTTTTTCAGGAATGGTAGTTTTCCATAGCCTATAAAAGACTAAGTATACCATCTAAATGTACGAGTGGAAAAAATTTGAAGGATTATCAAAGCATCACTCTCCAAAGAAGGTGCCAAGCCCAGACATTTTGGGGTAAGTTCTTTCCAACTGTCAAGGAACAGATTATTATCATGCTATGTATACGCTCTGATGCAGAGGCAATTACAGGAAGCTTCCCAGTTTGTTTTACAAAGCCAGCACAATTTTGATCCCAAAACCTGACAAAAGTGGCACAAAAAAGAAAGTGGCAGGCTATGAATAGGCTTATTAAAATTCTAAATAAGATACTTGCAATTCCAGACCATCTATATTAAAATGACAATAGTTATGACCAAGTAAAAATGAGGTATTTTAATATGTCACATTAATAGATTTAAAAAAAAAAAAACATTATGTGATCATCTAAAAAGACGGCATCTGAAAAAAAAAAATACACCACAAACCAATATCCATTCTTGGGTTAGAGAAAAAAGAATATAGAAAAGCAGGATCACAGGTTACTTCTCTAACTGTGTGTCATCTCTTAGACTTCCCAGATTTTAGTCAACAAATCATTTGCATTAAGATCATCTAGGTGCTTGTTTAAAATGTACCTGGATGTTTGCAAAAATAAAATGCAGATATGGAGCTCTGCTCCATACCCCTCTTCCTCCTCCTGGCACCAGCAGCTAGCCTGGGCAACTCCTCGAGGTGATAACAGAGAAGCAAGAGACCAAACACAAGCACAAAGTCCCCTTTCAGGCCTCCGCTGGCATCACACCTTCTAACATCCCATTGGCCAAAGCAAGTCACCTTGTTAAGCCCAGTGTTAAGGAATTGGCAAAGCACTCCAGTAGAGGTGGGCTTCAAATTCCAACAGCAAAAGGGGTGGGTAAAGCGATGAAGGATCAGGGCATATCTATATTTTCCAAATTTCCTACAATTATCATGTTACTTTTTAAATATTACATATTAAAAATATTAGGATTATGGTTTGAGTAATGTTAAAGTATTTTCTTCTGCAGGAAAGAGAGGCCCCAGCGCAGACCTGATCTTGGACAGCATGGAGGTAGGGAATCTGAGAATGAATGTGGGTTTCTCCGTTTATGGAAAGGGGGAAATGGACAAGAAAGAAGAAAGATATGCTTAGATGGAAGATGTGGAACAGCTTGGGTGGCTGCTTGAAACAAACAGTTAACTGGAACAAGATTTTTCCAACTGTAGTTTATAATTCATTATTGAATCCAGATAACAATTAGGTGGGCCACACAAACTTTTTACAATGAATCATAATACATTAGAAAATAGATTTGAGTGCAGAGTGGATGGAAATATAACAGTGGGATAGGTACTATGGTGCAATAGAAAATATCTACTTTGTTCCCTGAAAAACTTTCTGCAGAAGAGCCTTATAAGAAAGCTCTGGGAGCTGGCCGGAGTGGTTTAGTTGGTTGAGCATTGTCCTGTGCACGAAAGGGTTGCTGCTTCAGTTGTGGTCAGGACACATACCTAGGTTATAGGTTTGACCCTTGAACAGGGCACAGGCAGAAGGCAACCAATCGATGTTTCTCTCTCTATCTCTCCTCACTCACTTCCTCTCCCTTCCTCTCTCTAAACATGTCCTAGGGTAAGGATTTTAAAAATCCTTAAAAAAAAATAGTAAGCTCTGTGAAAGGAATAAAAAGAGCACGCTTAGGCTCTGCGAAGGATGATATGGATAGCAATCACGTGCCCTAAATTAAGCCTCATAGAATTATCCAGAGCATCCTTCTAATCCTCATAAGTCATGGCTCAATTCCTAGTCATGGCACATGCCCCAGTTGCAGTCTCTGAGTCCCAGTGAGGGGTGTGCAGGAGGTAGCTGATCAGTGATTCTGTCCCATCACTGATGTTTCTCTCTCTCTCTCCCTCTCCCTTTCTCTCTGAAATCAATAAAAAAAAAAATTTTTTTTAAACAACATCAAATCCTGCTGTTTGTAATATGGATGTTAGACTTGCTATTCCCCACAAACAAGCCAATTTGTTTTTTAAAAAAATAAATATATATTTATATCTATTTATCTATGTCTATTTATAGATCTATATTGTTATATATCTATATCTGTATATCTACTTATCTATCTACTAGAGGCCTGGTGCATAAATTTGTACACTGGTGGGGTCTGGCCAGTAATTGGGGCAGATGGGGGGCGGCAGCTGGGGGAAGGGACCATTGGAGGTTGGCTGGCCACCCCTCCCTCCCTGATGGGGGCTGATTGGGAGCGGGGGAGAGAGGGGAGGGCTGGCAGGACGGAGGGACCATGAGAGGTTGGCTGTGGAAGCACAATCACCACCAGGGGACTGCCCCCTGGTGGTCAGTGTGAATCATAGCAACTGATTGACTGGTCGTTCAGTGGTTTGGTCACTTAGGCTTTTATATATATATAGATTAATCAATGAAGAGACAGCAGAATTCCTGAATTCTTTCTTTTTCAAGACACCTCAGTTTTGTTCTAAGGCCTTCACCCTATGGTATGAGGCTCACCCATATCATTGAGGGTAATCTGCTTTACTTAAAGTCAACTCATGGTTGGTGTTAACAATATCTACAAAATACCTTTACACCAACATCCAAACATCAAATATCTTTACCCCAACATCTTTACCCTGTATTTAACCTGGCAGGGTACCACAGCCTAGCTAAATCCACAAACACAATGAATCATCTCAGAGTCACATGGCTCTGGATCCAGGCAGACCTGGAATGTGTACATCCTGGCTCTGTGACCTAGGCCAAGGGCCACCTCTAGAAGCCTCAGTTATCTTAGTTTTAAAATAAGAATGTAAAAAAAATTACGTAAAACAATTATTGAAAGAATGAAGTGCATGCTCAGTAAGGGATGGATTTTGTTATTGTCCCAGTAACCACAATGGGGGTCTGCGAAACGCTGGTGGCAGGGGAGAAAGTAGGACAAGCTGTGAGCCTTGTGTGCCGGCCATGGGGAAAACTCTTTTCTCTAATAACTCGAGGTGGTGGCAGCACAGACTTCCGGTTTGGGAGACGGGGCTCCCACTGAGACGCACCCCTGGGACCTGTCCCACTTTGTCACAATTCCACCAGCTACCAAACAAGTGCCTGATTACGATCTGAGGTTGTTCCCCTCTGCCTGCGAAAGAAGGGTGGCTCTCAGTGGAGTCAATTAAGGCTGCAGGCTTCTCTCCCCTTTTGCACCCCATGCCCAGAACTCACACACAGCCTCGCTGTCATTACCTCATAGGCCTGGCAAGACAGAGTCCTGTTTAAACCCTAATTCCTTTCTAGGAACAACCAGTTGACTGAAACGAAGTGTTTTCCCAGGAAAGTAGGTCTACGCAGCGGATCCTATTACAGCACATCCAGGTCAACGTGAATGAAAACCAACAGAATTCATAAGGCAAATAAAAAAATAAACTTCAGCTGCTTTAACTCCCTAGGCTAGTCTCAAAATGCAGGTACTGATGGGTTCTGCGGGGTGACGCACAGCTTCTACGCCTAGAGTGTTATGATGTGCTACTTAAGTCATAGCTGACAGGGTGCCAGAGCTGTATTCGTTAGAGAAAACAGATCAGCATTAAATTTCTTTGCCGTTATGTAACTGCTTTTACTTAAAGGATTACTTGTCCTCCTACAAGAATAAGCCATCTACCTTCTTAAAGAGCCGAGGCTGTTTCACGAACTACAGACGTGGATATAGATTTCATATGTATGCGTTCGCTCCTTTAATTGATGACAGAAATGAAAAACTTACGTCCCTTTGTGGCCACATTCAAAGGCTTCCCTTTGCTTTTTAGCTTTCTGGATATTTCATTTGATTATGCAGTAATTCTGCGCCCCTAATAAGATCATCAATCAGCAAGATGAAAGGGATAACTATGAAATTCTATGGAGCACCCATTTCAGTGCCCTGACACAGATCTTTCTTTTCCTAGTGGGTTGAAAACAATTCTTGAGGGGGAAAAAAAGAAAAAAGAAAGAAACATTTCAAAAAGAAAAACATTTTTCCCAGAGATTTCAAACAGGATGTTATTACTGCTGGTTCTATTACATTAGAAACCTTTATTAAAACCACCTTTCCCTGGCCTTTTAGATAGAGAGGCATGTAGCAAATTTGGCCAACCCAAGGATACTTCTGTAATGCCGAACAGAAATGCATGTGCATTTGTAACATGAAGCATGCTGTTGTGTTTTAAAATTTCCATCCTCTTTCTATATACCTCATTCTCTTTGCTTCGTGGAAAAATGATCTTTTAATCAAATTGAGATTTACCATCAAACCCTTGGAATTCAAGTAACAAAAGGGAAGATTGACTTACCATTAATGAGATAACTTCTACCTTCCACTCTGGGCAGTGCAGTATCCAAACTTGCTTTATTAAATCCTATTTTTGCTAGTTTGGTGATCAACAAAACCTAACCTAATTAATTTATAAATGAGGATTTCAGATTATGTAACTTGGCTCTGAATAGGCTAAATAGGGCTAGAAAGAAAGCTGGGATCTGAGATGTTGCCTTGGTCTATTCAATTATTTTTCAATATTTGTCACTTCTGTTGTGCATATATCCTGCCCTTACTGAGTTTTTGTATATTGAGGGAGTTTAACTATTGTATATTGATCAATTATCTATCAATAAGGCTAAGTAAAAAGAAACCTTACTGAAATAAAAAAAAAATAATGATTGGTTCATAATGACTCCGGATTCAGTAGATATGGACATGCCTGGGCTGATCAGTGCTGGACATACTCTTGTGTCTTATGTGTGATCAGTCGAGAGGATTCTGCTGGCCTGGGCTATATTTACCATGTGTCTGGGGCTCAGCTACGCGTTGGCTGACCTGGGAAGGCCGCAAGCACCACAATGAGAGAACTCATTTCTGTTCCATATGTCCTGACTCCTCTGGAAGACCATGGCTCAGCAACCAGGGTGAGGGCAGCCCCAGCTACTCAAATACTTTTGAGGCCTCAGCTTACATCATGGGTGCTGACATCCCAATGGCCAAGGGAAGTCACAGAGTCAACTGAGAGGAAGAGTGGAAGGTGTTAATAAGGGGCATTGACATAGGGCTTGGAAATAGAGAGGGGTGGAGAACTGGGGCCATTTCTATAACCTAGCACACTTGGTGCCCAAAGATGAATTTACGTGAAGAACAAAACCATATGCAAGCCCAGAGGAATGAGACAGAGAGGCCTCTGACTGAGAATCCGAGAAGGCTTCTTGCTGGAGGTCAGAGTCAGACAAACATTGTCACATCACAGACACCATCCCAGCTACTGCTTTCACTCGGAAATAGTGAGGATGCCCAAAGTCACGCCTCACTCACTGTGCACACGCCTTTGGTTCCAGGGGCCTTCCCACCTGGACTGCTCAGTCTGCTTCCTATCTCTCAGCAACCTCAGTGGCCTCAACTCTCTTCTTATCCCTCTGCAACACATGATTCCAGCTCATGATGGACGGGAGATGGATGGGACAACCCGCCTCCTGAAGAAAACTCAGAAAATGGGCCAGTTGGAGCCATTGATTATTGTTGGTCTCCAACTTCAGTTTGACACTAAACCACATTTACTCGTGATTGGTTCATTTTCTGTCCACTTCAAGTGATTGCTGAAAAGTTTCATTCAATATGGCAAGCTCCCCACTGTCCTCTAACCACCCATCTTTTCATCATCTACACTTGTGAGAAAAAGTGGGGCAGTTTGTCAGCTGCTGCAAATTCCTGCCCACTGCCTACAAATTTTGGTGGCATCACTTCCTTCCATCTTTCCTCCCTCCCGCCTTAATTCCCACCCTCCCTCCCCTTCCTATCCCTTCACCCCTTTTTATTTCTCAGGGGCTCATAACCTTCTCATATTCACAGATAACTCTTTCAACCAACTGTGTCCTTAGAGCTGTTGGTTCAGCAATTATCCCATCTGTATGGTTAAGTTTTTCACTTTTTCTCTCTCTTCTTTTCCCCCCCAATCTCATCCTTAAAAAATAGAATGGAATAAAAACAAGAAATAGCTGAGTGGTAGAAATGGCTCAGTGGTAGAGCTTCTGTCTGCAGACTGAAAGGCCCCAGGTTCGATTCCGGTCAGGGGCATGTACCTTGGTTGCGGGCACATCCCCCGTAAGGGATGTGCAAGAGGCAGCTGGTCAGTGTTTCTTTCTCATCAACGTTTCTAGCTCTCTATCTCTCTCCCTTCCTCTCTGTAAAAAAATCAATAAAAATATATTTTAAAAAAAAGAAAGAAAGAAAGAAAGAAAAGCCCCATGGACTTGGTGTCTGCTCTCTAACTATGCTGTCTCTTTCCTTCTTCTATCAGCCAGTGCATTAAAAACTAGTACATACTTTCTTTCCACTTGCTCATTATTCATTCATTCTTCAAACTCTGTAATCTGGAGCACATCACTGGAACTCCTATTGCAAAGGTCGTCAATGACCTCATTATTCCCAAATTCAAGAGATAGTTTTCCAGGCTTATCTGTCTGGTCATGTCTACTGCTCTTAATCCTGAGTATTTTGGTATTTCCCTTTGTTTGAAAAGCCAGTCTCCTTCTGATACACTTTTTCCTCTCATCTCCTCCCCGATTGTTCTTTTCCTGCTTCTCCTGAGGCCTCTCTCTGCTGATTCACTCATTTTTTAAATTCCCTAGAGAGTGCTCTTCACTGCAGACTGTTTTATCACATTCTTTATGCCTTTCATGGTCAAATGACATTCACATTGCTATTTCCAGTTCTAAATTCTTCCAAGAGTCATAACTCTGTCTCTTCCATTGTTGGCTTACTTTGTAGACACAGATGACTGTAGGTGTCACACACCACGTGTCACAACTGAACTCTTCATCTCAACTCACTACTACTTTTCTTCCTCTTATTCCTCCAACTTATCTTCCTTCTCTTACTCCACTTGGGCCTCCTTCTTTCCTTTTCTGCAGACATAATTAAAATGCAAATCCCATTTTTTTTCTTAAACCATATAATTTAATTAAAAAACAATGTTTTTTGAATGGAGAAGAAATTTCAATGACTTTGAAAGTTAATCATCTATCATTAAAATTTGTGCATCTCTTTAAAGAAATTAATTCCTCCATGTTATTATAGATGGTTAACTATCCTCTTATCCTGTGTCATGGATTGTATGAGAATCAATTAAACTAACTCTGTTTTCTGTTTTCATCAGCTTACATTGAATGTGAGACAGAATCAAAGCAACTATATATAAAATTTAAATGACTGTGACATCAACATAAATGGAAATTAAAAGATTTTCATTATATAATCATTTTGTGTTATTTGTTTCTGTATTGGCAAAGTATAGTTGAAACTTATGACTAGGATGTGCAAACTCAGCATAGAGAAGGAAATGCTGTTTTCCCTTCACATGATCTTAACGATTTTGAGAAGATGTGGTGGACAGACCCCAAGGTGATGCTCAATGGTTCACTCCCCTGAGTGTGGGCAGTACTTGGGACATGATGGAGCATAGCAAAGGTATTGGGATATTACTCCTGTGATCATACTATATTTGTTAGGCTCCATGTCACAAAACACTGGGACCAGAAGTTCTATTTGCTGATTGAAGAAGTAGGTAGGTGACTAGCCTCATAGTCAGGAATTGTAAATGTTCTCTTGGTCATATAGCTGCAAGGAACTGAGCTTTGCTAGCGACCAATGAGCTTGGAAGAGACCCCCAAGCCTCACATGCGATTACATCCCTGGCCAACACTTTGATTTCAGCCTTGTGAAGGCTCCCATAGCTCGCCCTGATCGTATAGTGGTTAGTACTCTGCGTTGTTATTTCAGCCTTGTGAATTATAAGACTCTGAGCAGAGATTCAGTTAGGCCATGCCCAAATAGAAGTATTTTGTCCTTGGCATTTTAATTATGATGTGTCTTGATGTGATCCTCTTTGGATTGCTCTTGTTTGGGGTTCTCTGTGCTTCCTGGACTCATAAATCTATTTCTTTCACCGGTAGGGAAAGTTTTCAATCATTATTTCTTCAAATAGGTTTGTAATATGTTGCTCTCTCTCTTCTCCTGGCCCCCCCATAATTTGGATGTTCCTTACACTATCTTTATATTTTTGGATTCTTTTTCCTTTGTGCTTTCTGGTTGGGTGTTTTTTGCTTATTTATATTTTAAATCTTTGACTTGATTCTTGGGATTCTCTAGTGTGCTGTTGGATATCTGTATATTATTCTTTATTTCAGTCAGCTTAATTTCTAGTTGGTCCTTTTTCATAGCCTTGAGGATCTCACTAAATTTCTCAGAGGTTTCTAAAAGATTCTTATAACCTTATAACAGTGGTTTTGAACTCTATATCCAGTAGTTTGCTTTCTTCCATTTCTTTCATTTGTGACCTGTTTCTTTGTCTCCACATTTTGGCTGCTTCCCTGTGTTGAGAGAGTGGCTTTGTGTGCTAGATGTCCTATAGGGCCCAGTGGCTCAGCCTCCCCAGTCATCTGAGGTGGATGCTCTTGGTACATCCCTTTGTGGGCTGTGTGCACTGTCTTGTTGCAGTTAAGCCTTGCTTGCTATTGGTATCACTTGGTGGAATTGACCTCCAGACCAATTGGCTGTGAGAACCAATTGTGTCTACAATGTGAGAACGGCTGTGATGGAAATGCCCTTATGGGGGCAGGACTTGCTTCAGTGGGGCTTTGGTGCAAGAAGAGACTAGACAAAAATCAAACACCTATGGATGAGTACAATAGGGGGTGGGTAAGAGCATGGGTTGCAGTGGGAACCGGGTGGAGGGGAGCTATGGGGAGAAAAAAGAGGAACAGCTGTAATAATCTGAACAATAAAGACTTATTTTAAAAAATTAGCAAATGTTTAAAATTTCAACATCACAGTGTTCTGGGAAAAAGCACTACCCTCCTACAATGCAGGTAGCAATGTAAATGAAGACAATCCTAAGGTTACATGCCAATACCTATCAAAATTATAAAAGCATATGCCCTATGATGTTTTCAGAAAATTTTCCTACAAAAGCACTCACATTATGTCTTTTCCTGGATATACAGTCAAGTGCTTGGGAGTAGTAGAGGGAAGAATGGAGAGATGGAAGGGATTCTATTTCATACTTCCAAGAACATCAGTCCTAATTCCTCAGCAGAAAATGAAGAATAACAATAACTTAGAGAGCTGCAAAATGCCAGTCTCTCCATCTCCATTGCATTTTCCAATGGCTCTCCATAGACACAAATGTCACTAACCATTTCACATGGGTCTTGCATCATGGTCCCATCAATTTTCAATTCTTATTGTCAGCCTCTTCTTCAGCCCAGAGCTCAGATTTTCTAAGCATGCACTTCAAATGACTTAAGTGAAATAGTGACAGTGTTTCAGTGATTACATTGGTCTCTACACAAACACATTTGTGAGCTGAATTGTGCTGAAGTCCTAGCCACTGGCAACTTATTTGGAAACAGGGTCCTTGCAGATGCAATTAGTTAAGATGAAATCACACTGGACTAGGGTGATCATAACCTAATTTACTGGTGTATTATAAGAAGAACACAAGGATAGAGATGAGAAGTCCATGTGATGATACAAGCAGAGGTTGGAGTAATGCTGCTACAAGCCGGGAAACACCAAAGATTACTGGCAATGCCAGAAGCTGGCAAGAGGCAAGGAAGGATTTTCCAAGGTAGCTGGCCTCAGGAACACCTTGATAAAGGACTTTGACCTTCCAGGACTGTGAGAGAGTACATGTTTGTTGTTTTAGGCTCCCACTTTGTGGTATTTTGTTAGGACAGCCCCAGGAAACTAACTCAATACTCACAGGAGAGAACTGAACTGTTGTGATGAATAAATGAATGCTTTTTGTAACAGAGAAGAAAGCACCTCTGAAAGGTCGAGTAATGACTCAAAGCTGATCTCATCCCTCTCTCAGACCCTTCGCCCAACCCCAACTCCAAACACACAGTGCAGAGCGGGAGAAGATGGAACAGCTGTTTAAGGAGGATTATTACCCTTGAAAAGATGTGAATCTCCAGACACTGCACTCACCCACCCTGGGCCTCTGTCTGAATCATTATCATGCTTTACAACAGTTCATTGTCCACCTCAACAAGCCATTAAAAAAGTTGGTACCATGTTTAACAACAATAAGGAAGTATGGTAGCTCCATTTTCAACTTAATATAATGGGACTCTGGAAAATACATTATACATTTCTTTTCTTAGTGTCATCTTTCCTTACATTCATGCACAAGTAATAACTTCTTTTTTTTTAATTTCTAAGGTAGTTACTAAGCCCTGATCAATGCAGAGAAGGACCATATATCAATACATTATACTGTCTCATTTATCATCTGCTCTGAATATTTAAAACACAAGTGCCTCCAATGCTTCAAAAAATCCACCCTCTCCTATTTTCCAAGGAGGGGAGGAGTCGATGGCATTAACTTTAATTCTACATACAATATCCTACTGATGTTTCCAGAACATAATTTTGAAATATTACATTTCCTGCATGAAACATTATTCACAGTCAGCTATCATATCTTAAAAGTAAAGAATGTCTGCACACATGCATTTGATAACCAGGGAGTTAAGAAATACTGTAATAAATTTGGGTGCCTGAGTAGAGTATAAAATACTTTTAAAGGTGAAAAATGGCCTTGGGTATCATGCCATAATACATGTTGTCTTTCCATGAGCCAGCTCCCCAGAGGAAGGGTCACAAATTACAGGGTGTCCTCCCACCTTCTGCCACTTTCCTGTGCTCTCCACACTGGCCCTCAGACTGAATGTCTCAAATCCTTCACGATTCATGCTTGATGGTTCAAAACTTGGCAAAGGATCTCTGCGAAGGAACAACAGAATGCTTCACCCTCCATCAGCTGAATGCTCAGGGGAGGCTTGGGTGTTCAGGATCTGGGAGTGCGGAGCACAAGAGGATCACACCAAATCCATGGAGTAACACTCATCCTAGGACTAAGGAGGAGATAGAAGAATTGCAAAGGCCAAGCCCTTCAATACTGACAGACATGAACTTGGCTTTAAAAAAAAAACAAAAACTATGTTTTTTTAGTTTCTTCCTTCACATAAACTATCCCATATGCCACTTCTACTCAGAGGTTTTCAAGAATAATGTCGTTTCTCTCAAACTATGTTGTGTCCTATTGGAACCGGGACACCAGTAGCCAGGAGAGCAGAGAGCGAAAGCCCCTTATCTGGATAATTCAAACGAGAAAATAAAAACCTCCTTTGCTCCAAATTGCCCAAATCACTTATGAGCTAGAGGAAGGTGTTGTCTGAAATAGCCAAGAAATGGACACACATTTCCTTCTCCCATTTGCCAGTAAAGATCCGGCCAGACTGAGCGCCACAGTCAGTTTTTCATCCTGGATTAAAATAGAACAAATTGACACTAACAGAGCACTGTCTGGGAATGAAGGAAGACATTGTCTCCTTTGAAGCTGATGGGAAGCGGAGTTCAATAATTGAAACAGCAGAGCTTTGCCTCCATGGTCCCTGCTGTTTTGTCAATAAGCACAGGGAGGCACGTGAGCACTTAGCATGTTTTTAGAGTATTACTGGGAAGTGCATCATAAGCCTTTCTTTCCAACAAATGTGTAGGCTTCTATCACGGTCTGTCCCAGAATGGTCCTTCCAAAAACTGTCACACGCGTGGGTTAACAGTAGACTTCTCTCTCTCTGATCGGGTTTCCTTCCACTGATCAACCTTTCTGGGTCACCACAGGTGCTTCCTTCACGTTAGGCAGGCAAGCCTTCCACCCAGAGGTATTTCATTGGTTATTTGTTTGTTTTAATTTTCTCATTTGAGTTTTCTTTTTTAAAACCAAACAGCCTTGCTATAAATAATACCTTCCATAAAAAGATATTGAAAATACTATCACTGTCTGCAGCTTAAAATACTAAGAACAGAGCCATACCATATGGATTTAGACAAAAATATGAAGAGGTGTCTGGCTGTAAATCGATTTTATAACTTGACTCTCGGGCCTCTTTAATCAGAAAGAAGCTGAGGCACCACGTTATCACATACAACAGGTTTGTCGCATGGATTCAATTAGTCTGATGTGTTTTTTTTGTCCACGTGGAGTGCTAAGTGGGCAACAGAGCTATTCTTGGGACATATAATGAGGCTTGGGGGCCATGTTATTTGCATAAGGGGGTACAGGAGTTACTGTTTTGTGAAGAAGAAGCTCTCATTGATTTTGCTACCCCAAAAATGGGTGGGAGCTGACCCCCAATGGGGAAAAGATATTTATAAGAGGTAGATGGGGGGCGGGAGCATTTGGGCAGACTCCTGGCAAAACAGTGGCTTCACCCACTGTGGAACTCACTGTAATTCTCCTTTCCAAGGAGATGAAGTGAGAAAAGGGAAAGGACCAGAAGCTGAAAGAGAACTAGTGTTTTGTATACCTTTAGAGTGAGAGGATCAAAACCACTGTTTTTAAAGGAACCAAGGCCATGCTACAATGACTAATTAATTATTCTGAAATCATAAATGAAATGTTGGTGTTTGCTGCATTGCACATTTAAGCACAAAACATGTCATGCTTAAAAACAAAGAAATCCACTGCACTCCTGACTTTACATCATTTACAACTGTGTTTGGACCCGGCTCCCAGTGCTAAGAAGGCTGTCAGGAGAGCTGATCATCAGCACAGCACACACCCAACTGTGCTTTGGGGGGGAGGGGGGACCTACATTCCTCCAGAAAAGGAATTTAAGACATGAAGGTGAGTTTACAAATTCACTTAAGCTTGTTTTCTAGCTCTTCTCCTACTGCAAGAGCTAATGCAGCCCCAGGGGGCTTTCATGCACCTTTCTCACCGAGGAGCTCAGGCCTGTGCTAAAAGTCATTTCAGCCACTGAATATTTGAGAAACCATCAAAACATAACTCCTAGGGCTTTACGCCGGCCCTGTTGACGCGTCTGACATTTAAAATCACAGAACTATAGAGTCTCAAAGCCATTCTGCAAACGTGTCAACCAGCGGCGGAAGCACACGTCTCCCCAGTCGTGTATTCTTTATTTGATCAAAGATGAAAGCAGCCAGTTTTGAAATGAAAGTGCATTAAAACATCTGATTCCTGGGACGTATTAAAGACTTCAGAGTCTAGCAGAGAGCAAGGGGAAAGACACAACCAGTCAAGAGGGGAAAACACTTTGTTTTAGAGGAAAATTCAAGAATAAAGTGAGTCTGGTGTTGTCTATACAAATCTACTGTGCCATTTCCAAAGCAGTGAAATATTATATAATTTCAGGATTTCAGTCCTGAAGAGACACTTAGAGATCTTCTGGGACATTAAGAATGTGGCATCCAAAATTCTGGAGACACAACCAATACCTTTTTTTAAAAAATACATGTGTGTGGAGGGGAATTAGAAAATGACAGTTTCTATTTGACTTGTTCTGAAATACATATTTTTCCTTATTGTTTCTTTAATGTATGAGACTGCTTCTTTAGAACCCTTTGATTTGTAATCATTTTGGATAATCAGAAAATTAATTGGTGATATATGAAGTAACTGCAAACTTATTACTAAACCATTAATCCATACAATGTTCCAGACTTAACATTCTTGTTTGTGTTTCTCAGGAAAGTAATTAAAAGGGGTAGCTTTTCCTGGTGCCTAATTTAAAAATCAATCTGTTTAAAAACTCCTAAATAAATAGTTAGGAAGCTTAGATCTGCTTGTGAGACTTAGATACTCAAAATGTTACATTTTGTTTTTCAGATTAAAATAATAATAAATTTCCAAGATAATCCATGTATGTTTTAGTCATGTCAAGGAGGAGAAAATGAAAAGAAAATGCCACTTGGACATAAAATGCTCTACAACAGTTTCTCAACATGGAACCATTGACATATGGGGTCAGATAAATCCTTGTCATGGAGACTACCCTGTAAATTGCAGGATATTTAGCAATGTCCCTGGACTCAGCCTACCAGATGCCAGAAGCACCCCCTTTTCTCCTGTGTGAAAACCAAATATGTCTCCAGACATTGCCAAGTAAAGTATTCCTTGGTAGAAAGGAGTGAAATCACCCCAATTGAAGAACCAGTGCCCTCCAGAAAGGATATCTAAAAATTGGTACATTTAAAGCATGAATTGGAGTGGTCATTCTTAAGTAAACAGCTTCAGTTTGGGGAATCTCGTTTTATTGAGGATTTGGAGTACAAAATTGTAGGTATGATCAGTCTATGACCGAACAATGTTATGGTGATTCATTCCATCTTGGAAAGAATTTATAAGAATATTAAAACACATATAATATCTGAGTATCTAATACTCTATCTGCAGAGTGGCATGTAACTGTACCAATGGCCCTTTGAGGGAGTAATGTTTTTATTACCACTTTCCAGTTGAGGCATGGCAGTCTTAAAGCAAGCACAGATAATGCTTCTCACACAGCTAGGATTAGGGGAATGAAGAACCCAGATTCACATCTAATGAACCCTCAGTTCTTTTGTCTTCTCCACCATCTCATTGCCACCTAGAGGTCGATTGGTGGTCAGTCCACCCAATTTACCTAGGTTCAAAGTAACATCTCTTTAGAGCTTCCCCAAACATTCCAATCACTTCAGCTATGGAAAACTATTTTCAAAGATCAGTTAAAATATTATTTCTTTTTTACTTTATTCAAAATAAAAAGAAATCTAATGATAATAAAGTTAGACTTAGATTCTTGAATTACCAAGGCATCCATAGAATATACACAGCTGTGTACAACCCTACACAGTCTAATGGCCATGAGGAAATCAGAGCATCTGGCAGTTCAGATCCATAGCCAGTTTTCAATGAGGCCTCATGACTGATGAATAAACATTAACATTATAAATGAATATCAATAAATATTATGTGTGGGTGATTAATCATATGACAACAAAAATAATTGCAGGAGCACATATCTGGATCAGACAAATGTTTAGAGTGGAAAATAATAAAATATGCCTAACCTATTAGAAACTACAAGGCCAACATTTACATAGAATCTTTCTCTTCTAGCTTTTTCATTAATATTTTAAAAATTATGGAGAAGTGAGGAACAGAAAAAATTTTACCCATAACAGAAATTAATCAATGACTAAAAAGTCACAGTGACTAAATCCTAAAGGTGTTCATCACTTTTAGGTACTTTTTCTGTGCCACACAGTGCTTGACATTGAAATTATAGAAGTGAACAAGTCAAATAAGGTCTATATCTTCACGAAACTTTCAATTTAGTGAGCAAGACAGTCAGTAAATAGGTAAGTGAAATTTTGAAAAATGAAAGTGTGGCAAGTGCAATGAAGGAAACAAAGAATCTTACTTAATCATAGACAAACATGTAAATTTACCATACCTCTGCTACACCCACAGCCAATTAGATTGAGTATGCAAATTAACTCAACAAAGATGGTGTTTAATTTGCATATTTACCTGGGTCCCAGGAACATCCTTGGCACCCAGGTCACTCTGAGCTGGCCATCGGAGGGGTAAGGGAGCCCCCAGCTCAAGCCTAAAGCCTTGGGCAGAGCCTTTAGGCTTGGACAGGGACCAAGCCTGCGATCAGAGGGAAGGAGAAAAAACTCAATGGAAACATATCCTCAGGTGAGGATAAAAAAAAAGAAAGAAAGAAAGAAATGTTATAGCCTATGAAAGACACATCTTGAAAATGCCTAAAGAAAGTTGTAATTTTTTCATGGTTAAGGGACTAGAGCCCATGTTGATGAAAATACCTTGGTGACTGTGGTGGCTGGCTGTGGCTGCAGCAGTGGGGTGATGGGGATGGGGCCTTACCCTGATCAGCTGGGTTGCCTCCTGCAAAGGGAGGCCAGCCTGGGGCTTAGGCCCACTCCCAATGGAGATTATCATTGTTTGGGCCACAGGATTTCACATTTTCAGGCTCAGGTGAGGGTTAGGGTTTAGGCTAGGTTTAGGGTTAGGGTTAGGGTTAGGGTTCAGGTTAGTGCATCTGAGCCTCTTTCACATTAGGTGGAAGGGTAACATGTAAAAGATTCTGAGGCAGGAAAGTGTTTAGAGGATCTGAAAGAAGGCAAAGGTTATGAACACAGTAAGTGAGGAGGCTTTCAAGGAAGGTGGAAAGGTCAGATAATGTGGGGTCTGGTAGGCAACAGAAAGAGATTCTAAGTGTACTGGGAGGCCATTGAGTGTCCTAAGCAGAGGAGTGAGAAAACCCAGTGAACTTTGAGGATCTGACTGATGGCTGTGGGGCAGGAAGGGTGGGAGGAAAGATGGGGGAAATGGTCAGCAGGGGAATGTTAGGAATGTCTCAGGGTGGAATAGATGAGTAGGGAGTGTGGCTTGAATAAGGGATGGGAGAGAAAAAAAGTGACTGGTAATGACACATCATTTAGGAAAATATTTGAAAAGTTTTGCTGATAAGATAGAACACAGGGACAAGAAAAAGGAAGCAGAGAAAACAAAGATGAACCAAAGAATTCTGTCCTGAATGGCCAAGGGAGGTTGTGATGTCATTCACAGAAATGGGAAGAACTAAAAGAGAAAGTGAGAGTTAATACATCTGTTTTGAATAAACGTGAGATATGCATGAGACTTTGAATTAGACAAATTGAACATATAGGCCTGGATCTCAGGAGAGAGACAAGGGCTGAACATGTAAAGTAGAAGTGTAGGATTTGAAACTATGGGAATGACCAAGTTTGTCTATGACATGGCCCAGGTTGGAACTCCGAAGAATGCTAACATTGAGAACTTGCAGAGGAAATAGGAGCTGGAAGAAGGAGAAGGAGAGAGGGCCATGAATTAAGAGGAATCTCAAGAAGTGCGGTCTCACAGAGGTTAAGCCACACGAAGAGTATATCCTGTTTATTCAACAAATATTGCTTTGCACAACTATGAAGTTGGGCACTTTTAAAATTGTTTGTGATACAATGGTCAACGAAACAGACAAGTCCTTTGCCTCTTGGAGCTTCTGATCTAGGGAGAACATTTGTTCCAGGAATGTGTGATTGGTTTGTGTTAAATAACTTTGAGACTTGAGGAAAAACAAGACACAAAAGCATTATTTAGATTTGCAGGCCTTTGTCAATGCTGACATAAACATTCAGATTTGAGTTGCAATCAGTGTCCAGATCATGAGGCAATGCAAACATCATATGTGGACTGTCTTTTAAAAAATTTGGCTATGTAGGGATGTGGACAGGTGAGCCAGTCTAAAGAGGAGAATTGGAGTCATACATGTAGTTATTTAAATACAGAAGATTCTAGAGCATGTGGAATGCTGATGGTAATTACCTTGTAGAAAAGGAGAAATTCATGTGGGAGGAATAGGACCAAACCACAGCAGCATTTCTTTAAGAGGTTAAGGATAATTAAAGACCAGAGCATCCATAAAGAGACAGGCTCCTGATATGGAGAGAAACAGAAAGAAAGAGGATGGGTCAACACAGGTAGATTTATCATTGTAGGTGTGGTAGATGAGTGTGTTCTCAT
Source organism: Pipistrellus kuhlii (assembly GCF_014108245.1). Classification (NCBI taxonomy): domain Eukaryota; kingdom Metazoa; phylum Chordata; class Mammalia; order Chiroptera; family Vespertilionidae; genus Pipistrellus; species Pipistrellus kuhlii. The sequence continues at coordinate 159,516,288 of NW_023425529.1, forward strand.
TTGATGTCCTGGTAAAGTGTGATATTAGCTGACCAGCCAGGAAAGAGAGCATGAAAGGATCAGGATAGATAAAAATCAAATAGGCATCAGGAAGAATAGGGAGAATTTTTTTTTAAAGAAATATAGCAGGTCAGGGATGACTGCCCCCTTGAAGGTTTGCAATTGTGAATTCAGAGTAAAACCAGGTGCCTGGTTGTGTAATATTCTCTAGTCAAGTTGACCACTCCACTTGAGTGACAGTAGACAGTGGTCAGAGTCATCCAAGATGGGGTGTGTTGGTTGAGTAAGGCCAAGGAAGAGGGACAGGAAAGTCTCAAGAGTTAATGGCATTTGTCAGGGATCAGTTCTAAAGATGAATCATGAAAGGTAAAGGGACAAGAAAGGAATATGAAGAAAGAACTGGAAAACAGACAATAAGTCAAAACTCTTGAGGGCTTCAGTCAGATTCTAAAGCAGAAATTCTACCCATCTCTGAAGGGTTTGACCAGACTTACTAGTAGATACATGATAAATATAAAAATGTGATAACCTGTGGCCCAAACAATGATGATCTGAGGTGTCTACCTAACTTGTTTCTGCTTGATGTCCCTCTCTCATTTTTTGTTTATCTTGAAATCATCCTACCTTTGACAGGGAAACAGAGCTGATGATTTCCCATTAAACAGAACTGAAGACAATGCTTGCAAGTAGGCTTCAAACAAGCATACTATCTAATTTACCTGGGTTAGTACCTGTTATATACCATCTAAAAAATGAGCTGTTGAGCTGCAATAATACATCTGTTCCCTTGGGGGGAAAATACACATACAATGAGATGCTCAAAATATGGTATTTAACTGAAAAAAAGGGAGTTTGCTTATAGCTGAGAGAAAAGGATTCAATTCAATGTGTTTGGGGAGATAAGGCCAGGAGAGCACATCTCTAAATGGTCTAGGTGGGAAAACACTATAAATAATGCCAGTTAGCAAGAGGGCATGAAAAAAAGTATGGATTCCACCAATGTCTTTCATTTTGCAGCTTTAACTCTAACCCCAGCTAAAACCGTTATTTTCCAAAATTTCTCTAAAAATGCAACCCAAGTGGAAATACTGTGTTTCAGCACTCCAGGAACTAAGATCTAAGACTGACATAATGTGTCTGGAAAGTCAGAATTGCTTTTCTAAATGATCTCTTTTATCTTCCTGTATGTTCATTTGTAAGTAATTAAATGCATGCACGCACGCACACACATGCACATGATAGCAACTCAAAGAATAGTAATGTCATTGACAGCAAAAGTAATAAACAGGAGGAAATTAAAATAACCCAATAACGCCCAGGGAAAAAAAATCTACCAGATTTAATCAGAAGAAATAAAATATTCTCCAGGCCCTATTACAAAGATCCATTGTGCCAAAAAAAAAAAAATGGCATAAATGGGACAATTAAAATGGATATGGAAAGGGGGTGGCAGATACACAGATGAGACAGTGATACATCTGTACAGAACAAGTATCCCCAGCAGAATTCAAATGAGAGAGTCAAACAAGAGATGTGCCAGATGCAAAGAGGAGCAGTAAAAGATGGAGTAATTGAATCTGTCCACTGCTGCACTACCAGGAAACCTATAAGTCTCCCAGGCAGATCCTGGGCCTATGAGGCTCTTTATTTTATTTCATAGTGTGTTCCTCTCTTTTGCCATCATGCGTATCTCATACAGTCAGGATTCTGAAGATATGACAAGTCATTGGCAATGATTATTCACCTTGTAGACATGCATCTATCTTGCCCTACTGAGCAGATAGGACTGCTATTTCCCGTAATGCAGAAAGGGATTAGACTATTTGACTTCCCCATTAGAATACTGATCATGCTCAGTGATAGATGGGTTCTTGTCAAATTGATTATGGCATCAAGCATTTAGCAATATTATTAATGTCTGTGTTTAGTGAGTAACCTTGTCCTTGAGACATTTATTAGAGCAGGCAATAGACAGCTTCATAATCAATCACCTAATCTATATGGGGAAAGAGGGGGCCTGGGGCCTCCCTCCTCCTTCAGATACATATAATAAATGGTGGACATATATTAATTGAGTACTTACTATGTTAGTTCTTTACATATATTTTTCATTCATTCATAAATTAATGCTACACAGTATCTATGCTTTGTTGAGCACCAGGGGGTTCTAGGAATGATATGGGTAGAATCCCTGTCCTCATTGAACTTGAAGTCTAAATCTGTGGATAGTCTGCTGACAAAGTCTGGCTCTTTCGTTTATGTATCACCACCTGTTGTGTGCATGAGGTGGTGATACATAGAGCTCCTGCCATGATGGAAATATTCTGTAATTCTTCGCTGTTCAATATGGTACCTACTGGTTGCATGTACTATTGAGCCCTTGAAATGTAGTCCATGAAGCTAAAAACTAAATTTTTCATTGCATTTTTTATTTCATTTAAATAGCATCATGTGGTTAATAGCTACTCTACTGAACAATGAAGAAGGGAGACCAGTTACCTAAGATATTCTACCCACCTCTATCAACATATTGAAGATGTTGTCTGGCCTTCATCCTACAATACATGTGCCTACTTGCACAATCATTTTACCATCTCCTTTTTTTAATTTCTAAAAATCAGATTACCCTCAACATTCTCTTCTAGATTCTTCTTTTTGCACTTACCAACTTGCCATGAATACCTTAGAAACATGCAATTATTTTAAATAATTTTCCCGCTTTTCAAAATTTGTGTAGGAACATACACTTATTTTAAATCCTTGTATAATGTTCTCTTTTCTTGGTGGACCCTAATTTACGTACTTAATTTCCCATTTGAGGAAAGTTGGGTTGCTTCTAATATTTTGCTGTCACAAATAATGGTGTAATAAAATTTGTGTCAATGGGCATTTGATTATTTTCTTTTGAAAAGGTTCTCCAAATAAAATGGCTGAGTTAAAAAAAAAAAAAAAGTATACACATATTTAAGAATTTGATTCCTATCACTAAGTTGTTGTCTAAAAAATAAAAGGTATCAGTTTACACTCAACTGACAGCCAATCTGAAAGTGTTCCTCGAATTAAGCCTACATGTCTTTCTGTAATTTCTCCCAGTGTTCCTGCTCTAACACTTACAGTCAACTGGAATAAACCTCACAGCTCATCAATCTGACAGGCTGTGACTATTTCAAGACAGCTAACACATCTCCCCAAAGTTTTATCTTTTTAGTCTAAATATTTCACATCCTTTTAACATTCCTCATAAGAAATGGTTCCTAATCCAGTTTGTTTATGCCCCCATTAAAGTAGTGTCCAAATCCAAATAAAATCTAGATAATAATGAACTAGCATTTAATGAATACTTGACCACGTGTGAGATTCTGTTCTAGATGTTTTTCCTTTGCTTTGAATATATGATCTTTGCTATAAAATGAATTGTGCTCCCTCAAAATTTTTGTTGAAGGCCTACCCCTCAATGAGACTATATTCGGTGATGGGGCCTTTATGAGGTAGTTAAGGTTAAATAAGGTCATATGGCAAGGCCCCAATCTAATAAGATTAGTGTCCTTATAAGAAGAGACACCAGAGTTCTCTTCTGAATGTGAGGACAGAGAGAAGGGGACATCTGTACTCTACAGAGAGAGATCTCATCAGGAACTAAATTGACCAGCACCTTGATATGGGTCTTCCAGCTTCCAAAACTATAGGAAAATAGATTGTTAAAGCTACCCAATTGGTAGTTCTTTGCTATGGCAGCCTGAGCAGACTAAGACAGCTCCCTTTAATCTTTAAAGCAATCTCAAAAGGTACTTACTATTATATCCATATTGAAATGGGGAAACTGAGGAACAGAGAGGTTAAGTTAGTCACACATTAGGAAGCAGTAGAGGTGGGATTTCAATTCAGGCAAATTGACTCTGGAACCCAAACTCTTATATTCCATGCCATATATAGATATATAGATAGATATAGATTATATAAATATAGATAGATATAGATAGATGATATAGATATAGATATAGATATAGATATAGATATAGATATAGATATAGATATAGATATAGATATACAGTCTTTTATCTCTAGACAAAATCTGTCTAGTCAAGATTAAATATGATCATCTCCTTTGGTCTGTAATTGATACCTTTATTAATGCAACTCAAGTTGCATTAGCTCTTTTGGCAACCTCATCACTTACTTAACATTAAATCTATTAGAACCTCTAAATTCTGTTTCACATAAGCTTCAGTTAAATCAGTTTTCTCACACCTGAAATGCAATTGAGGTTTTTGTTAGCAAATGTACTCATCATGATTTAATTCTATCCAATTATAGAATTGCTCCACATTTCAACACATCTAGATCTTTCAGGATCCTGGTTAAAATCCCCCCTCAAAGCTCTTGTTACTGCTCAAAAATTCAATAAGCCTGCTTTATATAAAGGAACTATGTCTTATAACCCATGAAATGCTATGCATACTTGTCATTGTTATTTAATATTTCCATTGAGTCATTGACTAATGTTCTCATCTCATGGACAACAAGGGAATTCTGGAATATAAAACAGAAAACTTACTTCTCCATACTTTTTTAGGGCAAATTTTGAAACCATTCTCCTCTTTGTTAAATATTATAATTTTGTGTGCCCTACCTTTTTTTTCTTCCTCCACTGAAGTAAAATAGTATCAGCATTATTTTTATAAAAATGTGTTTTTCTTCAAAAGAAAAATAGTATGTATGTGACATATGATAAATTGTGCCATACTTGCATACCACACTACATAAAACAAAGATTTTTGTTGCTCTTTGCTTTCTATTTTTGCACTACCAAAACAGTATGTACATGTTTTTGTTTCCAAATATAAATACTGCACGTACTGCCTCCTCCCCAAGATGCCAATGTTTCAGCTTAAATGGGGAATTTCCACCTTCCTGCCTCCATGCTCCACCCCCACCACCCTGCTGGCCCATGGAGAACCACATTCCTCCCCAAGAGGAGCATCTTGAGTGAGGCAAACACTGTCCTGGATCATTGGAGCCCCTGCAATAACACTCAAATGTTGTCACTTCTCTTCAAGATGCCCAAAACTGAGCAGGGCTCTGAAGGGTGATGGGCAAGCAAAATTTGGGCAGTTATATATGGGGACCAGGGGATTCTCTTTGGAAAGTTTGGGGCCCTTCTTCTGCTACAACTTCCCTTTCTTTTTCTTCCAGGACTCTTTTGTAACATGCCCAGCTCTGGAGGAAAAAAAAAGAGACAGCCCTGTAAGAGAGTAAATCCAGAGGCAATAAAGTATATAGGCAAACTACCTCAAGCACACAGGATTCCTTAGGGAGCATCTAGCCTACTCCAGAGTGTTGTGTCCTCCTCCAGTCCCAACCTTGGGGTCACTTTTCTTCCTTGCTGTCCTTCTGGCATCTGAGCAAGCATATTTCTATGATCTCTGAGTCCCAAGTCCACTGTTTTGGCTTTGCTGGCTACATAAAAGCCTTTACATTGCATTTCAGCAGATCCATCTCCGGGTTTTCCTTGCAAGTCTCTCTTCTGGAATGTGAGTCCTATTCAGAGCCTAAATTGAGCCTCCAAATAATATCTTCACTTCAATCCAACTATTTTTTTTTCTCTTTCTTTAATATCCTGGACCCAATGTTGGTTTCCAGCAGTCCAGTCTCCATCACAGCCTCTAAAAGACAACTCACGTCCACTAGGCATAGACTGATTTTTAAGTGTGCATCTGACACCAACATTCTGTCCAAGGAGGTACATCAATAGTGAGTTCCCCACACATGAGGGGATATGCCTGAGCCCCTGCATTTCATTGGATCATAGGCTAATCTGTAGGTAAAAATGCACATGGCATATCTGTGAAGCCTGACTGGCTGGAAGTATTTTTAAGTTTAAGAAACTTAAAGGTGGCAGCTACACTCCACCCTTTCTGGTAGAGACTGATTGCCACCTCAGTGTACCCTGAGACAAGCAACCCAGTGCCTGTGAATGCACACAGGCTTTCCCTATCTCTGTTTGGGTTATTCGCCATCTACTCTTACTGACTCTTATAAGTTGAGTTGTGTTCCCTTTAAATTCATATATTGAAATATATATGAATCCCAATACCTCAGAATGTGACCATATTTAGACATAGGGTCTTTGCATTAGTGGTCAAGTTAAAATGAGGTCATTAGGCCCTAATCCATTATGATTGATGTCCTTATAAGATTAGGAAATTTGGACACAGGTTGACACAGGGGGAAAGCAATGAATGTGAAGCACATGGGGAGAAGATGGTCATCTACCAATGAAGAAGTGAGGCCTCTGAAGAAACCAGCCCTTCTCACATCTTGACCTAGGACTTCCAGTCTCCAGAACATTCCTCTGAGGAAACAAATTTCTGTTGTTTAAGCCTCCCAGTCTGTACCACTTTGATATGGCAGCCCTGCAAACTAAGGCATTGAAGATGTGTGATCCTATGATGGTATGATTCAACAGTACAAGTATTTTTATTCAGAGTTTTACACCTTAATGGCCCCCTAGGCTCACATTACCAATAGTAATAGGAGGACACAAGTTTTGTTGTCACCTTTGGTTGTGATCTGAACAACTGGACTTCTTGGTCAAAGGGCCCAAGCAGGTGGGATCTCCATCATTTAAGGACTCCTAGAGCATGTCCTTGGTGGATGCTTTTCTATACTCTGCCAGCAAACCTGCCTATATATCTCAGAGCAAATCCATTCACAGCAAATGCAGGAGAAGCAGCATGGTGACTCTTAAATCGTGTGCTAGCTAAAAATCTGTATTCTGTTGCTGTTGGAAACCTTACTCCCTAAGAAAAAATTGTAACCCATATTAGTCTCAGATGTAATGAATTTAGAGATGACAGATCTCCTTGCTGACATCCAGTGGGAGGCTTTCTCCTTGGCATGGCTGGTGGAGCTGACAGGCCTGGACCTTGGATGTCCCAGAGGGCATCCCCTGGCACTCAGAGAAGACAGCTCTTGGCCATTGGTCATGCCTGATTTCTCTTTTGTGTCTATTGCTTTTTCAGAGTGGAGAGGATGGCCTATGAAGCCAGGCTCCCAACTAATTTCCTCCAGTAGTTTTGTCCTGTGCCAGGAAAATGCAAATCAACTCTGCCCCACACATTCTTACACACCACACCTCTATCACAGGAATATATAATACATAGGGATTCTCAGGCTCCCAGACAGGATCTTACTTGAATATGCAATCCATTCCCCTTCTCACCCCCCCCCCCAAAAAACATGGTGGGTTTTAAAAATCTAAATATTTATTTTCTTTTTTTTAATATATATTTTATTGATTTTTTACAGAGAGGAGGAGAGAGCAATAGAGAGCTAGAAATGTCGATGAGAGAGAAACATCGACCAGCTGCCTCTTGCACACCCCCTACCGGGGATGTGCCTGCAACCAATGTACATGCCCTTGACCAGAATCGAACCTGGGACCTTTCAGTCCACAGACCGACGCTCTATCACTGAGCCAAACCGGTTTCGGCCTAAATATTTATTTTCTCAGGAAAAGCAATGTCCAGGAAATAATTCAGAATTATAGAAAGAGGCAGGCCTGGTCGATGTTTCTCTCTCATCGACGTTTCTAACTCTCTATCCCTCTCAATTCCTCTCTGTGTAAAATCAATAAAATATATATTCAATATATATTTTTAAAAGAATACAAGAGGAAAAAGAAGCTTCAACAGTTAAAAGTTTTCCTACTAAGAAACTGTGAGAAAACATAAAAATACTTTTTTTTTTTGGCTATGGGCCCAATACCATATATATAGCACATCATATACTAAAAAACAAATAAGATAGTGGAATCACATCCCAGGAACAAGTATCCAACAGGCACAGGAGTGAGGAGGATGTGGGGAGCTAAGCATAACTAAAAAAGGAAGGTGGCCCTCAGAATCAGGCAGAATACAGGATGTGCTGAGGAGTCCAACATTTTGAAAGCTGGCAGAGTTGAGATGGAAGTCAGAGTCCAGATGAAGCAGATGATTGGTGAAAAGAAACCAGAGAAGTACAAGATGAGACTCAAATGCCGGATTTCTCAGGAAAAGAAGATCTGGAGTTGACCAATACAAGGAACATAAGTCAGACATTGGCAGGCATTTAGGGGCATCAGGCACAGAACCCAGTGAATGAGAAGTATTAAAGTAAACTGATGAAAAGAGGAGGCAATGAAATGGACACAGAAGATGAGAAAAACAATTAACTGTTTTCATGCATCAGAATGTATACTGACAAGGGAGAAATCTCTGTCATTTCTATTCACTGATATAAGCCCAATGCCTTTAACAGGGCCTGACAAAGAGTGGGCTCCTAATAATATGTTAAGTGAATGAATTTTCCCCAAGGCCAAATTGTTGAGATATAATTGACATATAGCATCATATTAGTTTCGGGTTTACAACCTAATGATATGATGTATGAATATATTAAAAATGATCACCTCAATAAGTTTAGGAACATCCATTACTATACATAGTTACACATTTGTGTGTGTGATGAGAACATTTAAGATCTAGTTTCTTAGCAACTTTCAAATATAAAATATTGTTGACGATAGTTACCATGGTGTACATTATATCCCAATACTTACTTACCTTATAACTGAAAGTGTGTACTTTTTGAATATTAGGATTTTATGTAAATTTTTACTTGAAAAACAGGTTCCATGGTTTTAAAAAAAAATGTGGGAGAACCACCAAGATTCATTTTAAAAAACAGGAAACCAAAGCCCTAAAGGGGGAAAAGTAACTTATCCAAAGTCAGCAGTGACTTAGACAAGGTCAAGCTAGACTTGAACTTGGTCTTGGGTCTTCTTCATCCAGCCCCCAAAAAAGGACTATCAAATTTTGAACCTGGAGGACTGGAGCACAGAGGAGGCTGGCTCAGGGCAGGGACTTGGAAAAGAGGAGATGAGGAAACAAGCAGGGAAGATCATGCCTGGGGCCAGAAACCCTGCTGCTGTCCTGGCTCAGAGAGTCATGCCTATGTTTTCATCTAGCCTTCCCTTCAGACCCCACCAACAAGATGGCAGGAGCCACAGGCAATAAGAAAAACATGTGGGTGTTATCTACACTAACTGGGCCAGTGTTAGTATAGAGGTGTTGTCTTCCCTTCATCCACAAAATTTCCTCTGTGCCCCTCACTGTTAACTCACCATTCCAAGCACACAGCACCCCTTTTCTCCCAGGGCACCCTGCTCTGGACCATCTCTTTGTCAGACAAATACTATGTCCTTAAAGTCATCAACTCTTTAACTTCACTCCATTTTAAAACTTCTCTTTAATCCCATCTTTTTAGCAAATGCAAGTGAAAGACCTTTAATATCTCATTTCAGTGAAAGCAATAAAGACAGCTCAGACTTCTCTTCTGCAACAAAAAACACACGCACAGAGAGAGACACACATGCACACACACACACACACACACACATACACACTCACAGGCTAACTGCACTGCCATTTTCAATAGGCAGCCCTTTCTAAGTCATATCAGGACTGATCTGCTGTCAGATTGAACCTATAACACAGACTGCAGAGGAGGCCCTGTCTTGGGCAAGAGATGAGGTCTAAACAGATACAGGACATAAAGCACCCCAGGTGCTTGAATCTTGGATGTTCCCAAAAATATCAATTATAAAAACAAGCAGGTAAATAAACAAACCAAATCCCTCTCGGTGGTGTCATAGTCAGGGAGGGGGAAGCAAAGAACACAAAACAAGAAGGAAATCTTCCTCTACTTGCAAGTGTTTTCAGGGTATCTCCTTCCAGATAATATTTTTTTAATATTTTTTTATTGATTTTTTACAGAGAGGAAAGGGGAGAGATAGAGAGCTAGAAACGTCGATGAGAGAGAAACATCAACCAGCTGCCTCTTGCACACCCCCTACCGGGGATGTGCCTGCAACCAATGTACATGCATTTGACCGGAATCGAACCTGGGACCTTTCAGTCCGCAGACCGATGCTCTACCACTGAGCCAACCTGGTTTCAGCCCAGATAACATTTTTAGCAAGAGCACAATGTGCTTGCTTTTCTTTCCCTGGGGCTTAGAGATTGGGGGTGATGAGAATGAATGAATTCTAATTTAGAATTCTAAAGATATAAATATTGAGAACTAAATTAAGATGATAATTTTAGGCTTGTTACTAAAATGCCCCCACCTCCAGGAACTGCCAAGGTGCAGAGCAGGCAGCATTTGTTAAATCTAATAGGATATTCTCATTGTAAAAATCGAAATTAACTTGTACTATAAACACTAAGATATCTTCTATTTTGTCAATAAAAAGACAGCTTGTGCAACTCTGAGTACTAGATAATTTCACTACACAATAGCCAGAGGTTTTGTGCATGTGAGTATTCAGAGAAGGGGATATTCAGATGAAATTCCCACTTAAACTCAGTTTAGCCATGTAAATGAGCATATATTCATTAGTTTGAGAATGAGCAGAGATTAGACCAAAGTTGTTAAAGTCACGACAAAGTTAGTGCATCTATTGGTAGGACTGATTGATATAGTGTCTTAAATGTTTCTAAATCAAGAAGACTTTTGACTTATTCAGTACCTTTATAATGATAAATTATATGAATTTTAAATTTGACTTCAAGAAAGTAGGCAAGTATATTTACTAGGGATTCCATAACAAAAACAAAACAAACAAACAAACAAAAATGGGGCAGCTCAAGCAACAGTGATTTATCTCCCAGTTAGGGGGCTAGAAGTCCAAGAATTCTAAATTAGAGTTCATTCATTCTCCTCACCCCCAATCTCTAAGCCATCAGTGCATCTGCAGGGCTGGCTCCTTCTGAGACTGTGAAACAAAGGCAGTTGCAGGCCTCTCCTAACTTCTGGTGGTTTGCTGGGGACCTCCTGTGTTTCTTCCTTGGCTTGCAGATGCATCACTCCAGTCCCCACCTCTATCTTCCCATGGCATTCTCTCTGTGTGAATATCTGTGCCCAAATGTCCTGTTTTATGGGGACATCAAGCACACTGGGTTAGAGGCCCAACCTATTCTAGTGTGACCTCATCCTAACCTAACTGATTACATCTGCAATGACCCCTATTTCCAAATAAGGTCATGTTCTGAGGCACTGGGAGTTAGGGCTTCATCATATGAATTATGAGGGAGTAGTTGGGGACACAATTCAACCCCTAATAACAAGTAATCCTATTAAATAAATTAATATAATTCTACCTTTACCAGTCATGAAAGTGTCTATTTACAACTTGGAATTTGTATCTTCTAGTCCCATTGTCATTAAAACAGGAAATGGTACCTTGCTATTTTTGAGCATGTAACAGATTCTTAGAAAGGCTTGCATCCTTCTTGTAGGAACAATTATTTTCATAAGGATGAGTGAAGTATAAGCAGAAAAGACTTCTTTTTTATAAAAGGAATAGATACCAGGAACATGTCTTTCTAGACTGGCCTCTGAAAGCTAACCAGGCAAACGCCTGAGTTGCTCATTAACCATAAAGGACATTCTGGTTCCAAATGGAAGCCCTAAAAGGTAGGGCATCATTGGTTTCCCCTCAATGCCTTGGAGGCCTCCGACCTGGAATATAGACAGGCATGTGGGCTCAGGCCAGCTCTGTGGGAACTCTGTTTCAATGACATACTTCTGTATGTCACTCTGCAATTTTAGTATAATCCCAGCTGATCTTTAAGGCTCTTTTTGACTTTTTAATCCTATTATCTGAATAACTTTTGCTAAACCCAGTAAATGCAAAATATCAGAAGCTATTATTCAAGTCTTGAAAATGCAGAAATAACATTTCAGCTATAGGCTAAAACAGTAAGGAGTTGTGCGAAAAGGCAGTTAATTGAAAACAGAGGCCAATTGGAGCACCTTTTATGATATAATGCCATATAAGATTCAGATGACAATAATAGAATATAATGCAAGCAATACAATTATTTTGCACAGAAATTCAAGATAATTATTTGCTAAATTATTTCATTTCAAAGAAAAGTTGATTGAGTCATTGACAACTTTTCTGTAACAGGGAACTTAGTAAATTCACATTCTTTCACTTCTACATGTGGCATATTTCTAATTAAGGCAAATAAAGGTGACAATAGATATTAGAACTTCTTTGAATTTTTATGCATAAAAAAGTAGTTTGTGTTTTATTATAGATGCTGTAACTTCTTTTTCTTTATACCAGCCTTTTTAAATTTAGTTTCCTTTATCTTCATTCTTTTTTTTCATTTTAAAAATTATTCTAGTTGCTCTCCTTTGCTGGGGTGGAAAATTGGCAATCTGAGTTTGTGTGGAGCAAAATGAGAATACAAAAAAACTAAAACAATCAAAAAGTTTCTGATAAACATGTGGAGGGCATCCTGTTTCAAGGTAAAGACATAGAGAGTTGGAACAAGTGCTGCTCTCACTCCTACAGGAAGAGAAGAAATGTAGCAAACTGATGACTCATGACTTCTCTTGGGCCTGCCAGAGAACTGGGGTTACCAGGCAAACATCTCACCTACAATTTTGGGAGAGACTGCAATCTGCTTGGAGAAGTAAGACCTGAGCATTTGTTTATCTTCCCCAGAGACATTACTGGTTACAGTATCAGCCATGACTATAGACTAAATTATGTCCTTAAAATGCATATGCTAAAGGCCCTAAGCCCCAGTGCAAGATGGGAGCTTTGGGAGGTAATTAGGTTTAGATGAGGTCATGAGGGTCGATGGGACTAGTGTGCTCTTACAGTTGGGCCCCAGATTGCTGATTCTCTGACCACATAAGCACCTGATCTCAGATGTCTAGCTTCCATAATTGTGATTTTCAGCAAGTCAAAAGGAATGGTCTGCCACTGTGAGGAATGATGCCCTGTTTCTATTCCACATGATGTCAGTGTTTATTGGACATTTTAACAAATGAGTTGGTAAAATACAGGTGCCTTGTTCTCTAATGTCGTCAAGGAAAGTTAACAAAGCATCACTTTCAGAACACAGGTCATAAGGCCTTACAACCATGCTAGAGAGGGTTTCTGGGGCCAAGCGACCTTAGAACTGCCATCAACCTCAACCATTCTGCACAACAACGGAAGATCTGGTTATGCCAATACTAGACTTGAGGTCTTACAGCCTGAGACAGCATGAGGAGATCTCAAAACAGGAAACTGGTGGAGAAGTCTCCTGCTGGTGACCATTGGTGAGGGATATGGAATCAGTGGGGAGCTTTTCTCCATTTACATTGAATATTCAAAATTAAATTCTTCTCTCACCATGATCTGCAGGTCCAAACCTTGCAGAATTAGTGATATCTTAAAGCTTCCTAATGGATGTTATTTTTATATCCAGTATTCACAGATTCACATTGTTTTGGCCTACCTCGCTGTATTTCAGACTCACAGATCTTGGCATGAAATTGAAGTAAGGAAATATTGAGCGCTGGCAAGACATTCAGGCTGTGTTACTATTTTCCCCTTTTAGCACAGTCTACAGAATTACAGAGCTTAAATATTAACATTGTTAAAGCACTTCTTGCCTTGCTAAAAAGTAGTGAAAATTCTCGTTGAATCTAAACCCACACTTAGCAAGTACCAGTTCAAATAGGAAGTGCTTGATAAAAACACTAATTTTTGACTGTGTAATTAAAATGTGGAGAATCCACAAGAGAATAGAATGAGCATGTCTTTTGTCCAATAATGTTAAAAAAAAAAAGATGGCTAAGTGTGAAATCCTAATTAGCTATACATGTAAAATCATCCTCAAAAGATGATCAAGTTGGACTTGAGTCAAACATCAAACTTATCCATGAAAAGTGCTTGATTCTACTCTGCCTTCCAATAAGGTCACCCTTAAGTATCCCCATTGGGTGAAATGTTAAAATGCTTTAAAATATTTCCAGGACAGGTGGTATCACCACTTCCTGTGTTGGGGCCACAGCATCCAAAATCAAAGTGTAAAACAACTGAGCTCAGTGGTGTCATCTCACCTCAGTTGCTGGCTATGAGTTGGTAGAAAGCATTGATGCCCCCCTGTCAATCATTCCCCAGTAGAGTAAATGTGTTCTATAGAATCAGATTTATTCATGTTGTTCTTTGAACAAAAAAATATTAGGAATTACTCTATTAAAAGTAACCACTAAAAATTCACTCAACATTTAGCCCATCCATCATTGTGCTTTATACTTCTCAACTATGACCTCACTTACACATCACACCAGCTTTCTCAGGAAGGATTATCAGCACCCAACCTTTACAAATGAAAGAAACTCTGACTTTCAAGGTGTATAGAAGTTAACCAGAATCACAGAGCTATTTCCTTAACTTTTTCTGAGTCTCAACTTCCCCTTTTCCTAAGAATTTTTATGAGACTAAATACTTTGAAGGGTTGTTATGAAGAAATCATGTATGATAGCCCTTCCCACAGCAACTGACATACATTAAGCATTCAATGAAGGGTGTTCAATAAACCATAATGTTTTATTAACTAGAACATACCATGATCCCAAACAGAATGCCTAAAGAGAACTTAAATACATATATGTACAGAATGTGGAGAGACCTGCTTTAAGGTTACCAAAGTCTTTAATTACACTCCTACAGAGATGGAGAATGCTGCCACAATGCTTTTGACAGCAAAAGACAAAGTGCTCTTCCATCTCTCTCAGCCCACAATGCTCTGTGTAAGGGAATGATGTCTGAGAGCAAATGCTGAATGAAGGAAGAAATCGTTATGAGTGCCCAGATGGAGAATTGTGGAAATAGGCCAAAAGCTTGTCAAAACTTCAACATGGTTTTTTCAAAATCACAAAAATTATTTAACTACACAATTTTAAAATAAATCCTGACAATTTCCTTAAATAAGGGTGATGCTGGTTTTAAATATATTGTATGAATTCAATTGTCTAAAATCAACTTCATTGTACAGACTACCATAGTTTTTCATAGAAAATTATCATAGATTAAACTCATAAAAGCCCAACCATAATATGTTACTTAAGAAATATTGATACTTTTCCAGAATGTTATCATTTGTGTAACTCAGTTAAATATTAGTGGCAAACATTCTAATTTAAGGAAAACAAGCAAGAGCCTAGACTCCATTTATTCTTTTCACGTATTTGTAACTACTAGGGGGAAAAAAAACACACAACTTCATGTTTGCACATTGACAACCAAAAAAAACGATAAAAAAATATGTGTTATAATTTCCTAAATAGGCTTTAAAAAAAGGCACTAAAGGAATTTATCCAAATACAACCAAATGACAAATCAACCTAAAACTCAACTAAGAAAGAAACTGGTCTTGCTTCCTCGGCACTTAGTTGTATTGAAATGAATTGAACATCAGTGTAAAAAGGTTGGGGCCCACAGTGTCACCTCTGAAACAAAAGGGCCATTTCTTTGTGAGAAGATCAAATCTATGGTGAAAAGAATGCCTGAGAACAAGACATGCCACCCAAATGCTGTGACATGGTCACTGAATTCCCCAAGTGACCAGCAGGTCTGTACCCAACAGTATCCTCCAACTAGCCCCTGTTGCAATGTGCTCTCTCAATGTTTTCCTCTCGGAAGTTCTTGCTTCCTTCTGTTTGATGCCTGTTCTTTAAACACCAGGTCCCCGCCTTTACTAACTGACCCGCACAGCTGTGGGATGCTGTTTTTGTAATAAACAGAAGGTCATTTTGTTCAGTGTCTCCATGCCAGCATCCCTCTGCCTTCTCTTCTCCTCATTTCATCTCTGCTGCAAACGGACAGCAGTCAAATTTTAACCAAACTGAATTTTACTTGTCTGACATTGATTTTGTTTTTACTCAATACGTTTATAAACTTAAAAAAAAAAAAGGTTTTGATGGGTGATATCCATATCCCTTTAGCAGAAATGATTTTGGCAAATGGCTCACATACCTGCCCACAGTGTTCCTAGCCACTCCAGTAACAGTCAGAGATGTTAACATCTAAGCATATATCTTGGGCAAATGCTAAAATTCATCTTTTATGGAGTAATCTGATTCAAATAATAAAGTATTTATCCATTCAACAACAATAATAAAGTATTTATCCATTTCAATACCTTGGATACACGAGCACTCTGCTAAGTACTTAAGCAAAATACAGGTGAAGTGGTTAGTGGTGTGGCATCCAGGAACTTATAATCCAGTTATGAACTTAGTTATGAAAAGTATACAAATACCTTAGTTACATGATCCCACCCAAAAAAAATTATACAGATTAACAGAAGTATATAAGAGTAGTGAGAGTTCATATGAAAAAAACAAAACACAACAAAAACAAAAAAACTCGTTGAGGGTGAGGGTCTTTATACAATCTATGGGCCAAAAGATCCCATGATCTATAAACCTCACTTGTATAGTTTGAGTTTATTTTTTTTTCATCTTCTAAAATTTCTTTTCTGAAGTTACATTTGTTGTCGCTACTATCATTTCTGTGAATTAGGTAAATGATCTTATTCTATAGATGTTAAAGTTGTGAAGGCAATTTCTGATAGGACGTCAAGTGAGAATTTTTACTCTGAAATAAAATGTTATTTTTAAAGAAATTTTATGTGGTGTTCTAACATTTAGGAGAGTGATTTTGCGAGATACTTTAAAACAGTATACCAAAACTCAGCAACTTCCCAAACTCTCAGAGTTGTAACAGAGACTAATGTTTACAGAATTTTAAATATATTTATTCAAGTTCTATACATAATACAGAAAAAGCAGAGTAACCCTGAATGTCCAGCAGTTGTGGCATAATGAACTTATCAACACTTGTAACATGGACTGCTCCACAGCCACCAAAAATTACATTGTAGAAAGTATGTAAAGACATGAAAAAGTTTTGAAGCTATATTTTTCAGTGCAAAACCAAATAATAAAGTTGATTGGAATGCATATGAATATTTTTAATATCTTCAAATCAATAGGGAGAGAGAGAGAGAGAGAGAGAGAGAGAGAGAGAGAGAGAGAGAGAGAGAGAGAGAGAGAGAGAGAGAGAAATGATAACTATCTCCAGGTACAGGGATCACAGGTATGGGGCATTTCTGCTTATCTGTATGAACATGTATTGCTTAGAAAAATACACCAGATTAATTTAAAATAAACCAATTAGTTTCCAAAGTAAAAATAAAATACAAATATAAAGTACAGAAATGCCCATTACAAAAACTCCAGATCAGCTCATTATTCCAACCTTGGGCAATCCCTTCCTAATTTTCTTTGAAATATTATAGCACCTTCAAGTTCAGGGCATTACTGCTAGCCTTGTAAATGTCACAAGCTTCTGAGAATGGTAGCACCAAATCCTGGGGGCATGCTCCCCACCCCCAGGTTAATTTTGAAGAACTGAATTTTGAATTAGAAGAACTACTCCTGAGGCAACTATTCTGGAACACTGTGGGTCTTTCCTACCCACAGAATAGGGAAGCAGAGCTATTTGGGAGATGCTTTCATCTTCAAAGCAACAAACCCTTCTCCTGCTTCTCTCTCTCCCTGGGCTTATCACCAACAGCTGAATGGCCTCTAAGGTGAAGACTGTACTAGCTTCCTGCAGAGGGTCCTGACTCATCAGGTACTGGAAATGGTCCCACTGTCTTCCTTACTCCTGGAATAAATATAGATGAAGATTCAAACCCCAAATGGCTGGAACTCTGAAAATCCTTGAGAGGGGAAAACTATAAACATTCATCATTCGCTTGCTTTGACACCTGCTTCTTCCTCTTGTCAAGCCTTCATAGTCCATCTACTTCAGTGTCCATGTCTAGCTTGTACCATTGCTAAGAACCTCACAAGGATCAAGAACCAACAAAAAGATGGTGGCTGGCTTATGAGAAAAAATTAACAGGTGCGAGGGGGGCGACTTAGTAAATTTCCTATTTACTCTGAAAGAGATCTATCCCAACATGCCCTTTCTAGTCCCTTTTCTGTAGACTAAAGCACTCAGATGTCTGAGCCACCCTCCATGGTACAGATATGGCCCCCAAAATATTTTCATTTTCCTGCAGTGAAGATACTCCAGCAAAGTTCAAGGGAAGCACCTTGAATCATCAACTTCTGCTAACAAAAATAAATGAATAACAAGCAATCTAAATGTATGAAGACAGAGACAAAATGGTGGAAGAATAGATGGGCGGATTCTGAGCCTTGTCCCAAAGCAAAAAGAGAGAGCAGCTGACGCTCTTGTGCTGTGAGTGTTTATTAGCAAGCTGGGAGATAGCGAACACCAGAAGAAACTGCTGGGGGACCGCTGACAGGGGTACCCCTCACAGGGAAGCACCCACGAGTGGCTACATCCCTTCCCGGAGCTACCTACCAGATTGGATGGGGAAATCTCGCCATCTTGAGAGGAAGATTGGATCCTGTCAGAGGCCTGAATATCCACAGCCACAGCAACCACCAAGCAGCTGTGACACCCAGAACACTGATCCCAGGCAGCACAAACATTTGGACTCACAGGAGTGCCCCACTGCACAGCGAAAAGGAGAGAACTACACAACCAGACATCCTAAAAAGAGAGATCATGGGGAGACAAACAAACAGCCCGCATATGAAAGAAAAGCAGGCAACACCAGAAAAGGAAGTAAACGAGATAGAGGCAAGCAACCTACTAGAGCAAGAATTCAGAGTAATGATCATAAGATGGCTAAAAAGAATGGAAGACAAATTTGACAATATGAATAAGAACCAAGAGGAAATGAAGAAGAACCAAGAAGAAATGAAAAAATGACATCACTACTGTAAAGAACTCAATAGAAAGCATCAAGAGTAGACTAGAAGAAGCAGAGGACCGCATCAGTGAGCTAGAAGACAAGATGGAAAAAAATACACAATTAGAGCAGCTTCTAGAAAAAAAAATTAAAAAGTAGGAGGAGAGCCTACGGGAGCTTTTGGGACAATGCAAAACAAAACAATATTCGAAAAATAGGGGTTCCAGAAGGAAAGGAAACTGAGGAAGACATGGAAAAAGTATTTCAAGAAATAATGACAGAAAACTTTCCTGAGATAGAGAAGAAAAAACTCCACACAAATCCAAGATGCTCGCAGAGTCCCAAGCAAAATGAACCCCAGAAGTCCGACCTCAAGGCACATTATAATTAAACTGGCAAACACCAACGACAAAAAAGGAATTTTAAAAGCAGCCAGAGAGAGACAGAAAGTTACATATAAAGGAACCCCCATCAGACTAGCAACTGATTTCTCCACAGAAACTTATCAGGCCAGAAGGGAATGGGATGAAATATAAAAAGTCATGTAAAGGAAGGGTCTGAATCCAAGAATACAGTACCCAGCAAGCTATCAATCAAAATTGAAGGTGAAATCAGGAGCTTCACAGACAAAAAGACTAAGGGAATTTATCTCTACAAAACCAACAATGCAAGAAATGCTAAAGGGTCTACTGTAAAATTAAAGAAATAGAAAGCAAAGAAAAAACACAGGGGTATAAAATAAAAATGGCATCAAATAAGTACCTATCAATAATAATTTTAAATGTAAATGTATTAAATGCTCCAATCAAAAGACATAGGGTAGCAGATTGGATAAGAAAACAAGACCCATACATATGTTGTCTACAAGAAACCCACATCAGAAAAAAAGATGCACACAGGCTGAGAGTGAAGGGATAGAAAAAGGTTTTCCAGGCGAAAGGAAATGAAAAAAGCTGGGGTAGCAATACTTATATCTGACAAATTAGATCTCAAAGTGAAGGACATAACAAGAGATAATGAAGGCCACTTCATAATACTAAAGGGAGCAATCCAACAAGAAGAAATAACCCTGGTAAATATATATGCACCCAATATGGGAGCACCCAAATACATTAAAAAAAAAAACTGCTGGAGGATATTAAGGGAGAGATTAATAGCAATACAATCATAGTAGGAGATTTTATTTTATTTTTATTTTTTTAATATATTTTATTGATTTTTGTACAGAGTGGAAGTGAGAGAGATAGAAAGTTCGAAACATCAATGAGAGAGAGTCATCGATCAGCTGCCTCTTGCACACACCCTACTGGGGATATGCCCACAACCAAGGTACATGCCCTTGACCGGAATCGAACCCGGGGCCCTTCAGTCCCCAAGCCAACGCTCTATCCATTGAGCCAAACCAGTCCCGGCCATAGTAGGAGATTTTAATACCCCACTGTCATCCTTCGACAAATCATCTAAACAAAAAATCAGCAAAGAAATATCAATCCTAAATGACTCACTAGACCAGATGGAATTAATCGACATCTTCAGAACATTCCACCCCAAAGCCACAGAATATACATCCTTCTCAAGCGCACATGGGACATTCTCAAAGATAGACCACATTTTGGGACATAGGCAAAGTCTCTTCAAATTCAAGAAGATAGAATTCATGTCAAGCATCTTCTCAGATCATAGTGGCATAAAACTGGAAATTAACTACAATAAAAATATTCCAAAGAAATCAAACACATAGAGACTAAACAGCATTCTATTAAACAAGGACTGGGTTACCAGAGAAATCAAGGAAGAAATTAAAAACATCCTGGAAACAAATGACAATGAAAACACAACTATTCAAAATCTATGGGACACAGCAAAAGCAGTTTTGAGAGGGAAGTTCATATCTCTACAAGCCTATTGCAAAAAAAAAACAAGAAAAAATGGTAACAAATTATCTAACTCTACAACTCAAAGAGTTAGAAAAAGAGCAACAAGAAAAGCCCCGTGTAAGCAGAAGGAAGGAAATAACAAAAATCAGAGCGGAGATAAATGACATAGAGACCAAAGAAACAATACATAAGATCAACAAAACCAAGAGCTGGTTCTTTGAAAGGATAAACAAGATAGATGAACATCTAGCCAGGCAAACCAAGAAACAAAGAGAGGGGACTCAAATAAACAAAATCAGAAATGAAAGAAGTGAAATAACAACAGACCCTGCCAAAATACAAAGGATTGTTACAAAATACTACGAACAACTTTATTCCAACAAACTGAACAACCTGGAAGAAATGGACATATTCCTAAAAAAATACAACCTTCCAAAACTCAATCAAGAAGAATATAAAAATCTCAATAGAGCAATGACTTGGGAAGAAATTGAAACAGTCATCAAAAAGCTTCCAGCAAACAAAAGCCCAGGGCCAGATGGCTTCACAGGAGAGTTTTACCAAACATTCAAGGAAGAACTAAAACCTATCCTCCTCAGACTATTCCAAAAAATTCAAGAGGAAAGAACACTCCCAAACTCCTTCTATGAAGCCAGCATCACCCTAATACCAAAACCAGATAAAGACAACTCAATGAAAGAGAATTACAGGTCAATATCCTTCATGAACATAGATGCCAAAATCCTCAACAAAATTCTAGCAAATCGGCTCCAGCAGAGCATCACAAAGATCATACACCAAGTATGATCAAGTAGGATTTATTCCAGGAATTCAAGGATGGCACAATATCCACAAATCAATAAATGTGATACATCACATAAACAAATTGAAAGATAAAAATCATATAGTCATATCAATTGATGCAGAAAAAGCATTTGATAAAATCCAACACTCTTTCCTGATAAAAACTCTCAACAAGGTGGGAACCAGCTCTTGGTTTTGTTGATCTTATGTATTGTTTCTTTGGTCTCTATGTCATTTATCTCCGCTCTGATTTTTGTTACCTCAATATAATAAAAGCTATATATGATAAACCCACAGCCAACATCATACTCAATGGGCAAAAACTAAAACCATTCCCTCTAAGAACAGGAACAAGACAGAGATTCCCACTATCGCCACTCCTCTTTGACATAGTACTGGAAGTATTAGCCATCGCAATTAGACAAGAAGAGGAAATAAAAGGCATCCAAATTGGAAAAGAAGAAATAAAGTTATCCTTATTTGCAGATGACACAATATTGTACATAAAAAACCCAAAAGACTCCATTAAAAAACTAATTGACTTAATAAATGAATTTGGCAATGTAGCAGGACACAAAATTAATGCCAAGAAATCTATGGCATTTCTATACACCAACAGCGAACTTATAGAATCAGATACTAAAAAAGCAATTCCATTTACCATTGCACCAAAAAAATTAAGATACCTAGGAATAAACTTAACTAAGGAAGTAAAGGACCTATATGCAGAAACTACACGACACTGAAAAAAGAGATAGAGGAAGATGTAAACAGATGGAAGAACATACCATGTTCATGGATTGGTAGAATCAACATCATCAAAATGTCCATACTTCCTAAAGTAATCTATAGGTTCAATGCACTCCCCATTAAAATACCAAGGGCATATTTCACTGACCTAGAAAGAACTCTCCAAAAGTTCATTTGGAACAATAAAAGACCCCGAAAAGCCACAGCAATCCTGAAAAAGAAGAGTAAAGGAGGAGGGATCTCAATACCAGACTTCAAGCTGTATTACAAAGCCACTGTTCTCAAAACAGCCTGGTACTGGCACAAGAACAGACATATAGATCAATAGAATAGAATCAAGAACCCAGATATCAACCCAAATCACTATGCTCAGTTAATATTTGACAAAGGAGGCACAAATATACAATGGAGTCAAGAAAGTCTCTTCAATAAATGGTGTTGGGAAAATTGGACAGATACATGCAAAAGAATCAAACTAGATCACCAACTTACACCATACACAAAAATAAACTCAAAATGGATACAGGACTTAAACATAAGACGAGAAACCATAAAAATACTAGAGGCATCCACAGGCAGCAAAATCTCAGACATATGCCAAAAGATCTTATTCACTGATACTGCCCCTAGGGCAATGGAAGCTAAAGAGAAAATAAACAAATGGGACTACATCAAAATAAAAAGCTTTTTTACAGCAAAAGAAACCATCAACAAAACAACAAGAAAGCCCACTATATGGGAGAACATATTTGCAAATGTTATCACTGATAAAGGTTTAATATCCAATATCTACAGACAGCTTATACAACTAAATAAAAGGAAGATGAATGATCCAATTAAAAAATGGACAATGGACCTAAATAGAATATTTTCAAAAGAAGACAGAAGGAAGGCTAAGAGGCACATGAAAACATGCTCAAAATCACTAATTATCTGAGAGATGCAAATCAAAACAACAATGAGGTACCATCTCTCATCTGTCAGAATAGCCAACGTCAACAAATCAACAAACGACAAGTGTTGGCAAGGTTGCAGAGAAAAAGGAACCCTCGTGCACTGCTAGTGGAAATGCAGACTGATGCAAGGAACCACTGTGGAGAACAGTATGGAGTTTCCTCAAAAAAAACTGAAAATGGAACTCCCATTTGACCCAGTAATCCCACTCCTAGGAATATATCCCAAGAAACTAGAAACACCAATCAGAAAGGATATATGCACCCCTATGTTCATAGCAGCACAACCTACAATAGCTAGGATTTGGAAACAGCCTAGGTGCCTGTCAGCAAAACCATGGTACATCTACACAATGGAATACTATGCTTTCATAAAAAAGAAGGAATTCTCATCATTTGCAGCAACCTGGATAGAACTAGAGAACATCATGCTGAGTGAAATAAGCCAATCAATGAAAGAGAAACACCACATGACCTTACTCATTTATGGATATTAAAGAACATTATAAACTGATGAACTAAAAGACAGATATAAAGACAGTAAAGCAACAAGCAGACTGTCAAATTACAGCTGGGAGGGTAGTGAGATCTGGGGGAGATAAGAGATCAACCAAAGGACTTGTATACATGCATATAAGTACAATCAATGGACACAAAACTCTGGAGAGGGAGGGTATGTATGTGGAGGTGGGCAATGTTAAAATATGTACACAGATAATAATTTAATTAAAAAATAAATAAATAAAAATTACCTTTAAATATTATATAAAAAATAAAATAAATGTATAAAGACAGCAAGGATGAAAAAAAAATAACAAGCAATAAGAAATGACAATTAAAAAGAAAGCTATTAAGGCCAATAGCTATACAAAAAGATTTGCATTCCTTCAGCCTTTCCTTATTACTATTGTTGAAATCTACCTATATTTTTTTGAAAGGGAAGAGGGGAAGGAATTTATACTTACTTCCCACCTTCCAGATGCTTCTTTTGTTATTCTGCAGTTTAACCTTGCACCACCATTTTCCAGATGAGAAAACTGAGGCCTCAAAATCCAAACACCCATAAATGATAGAGCTGGGCTGGAACACAGGGCTTTCTGCCAGACTTAGAAGGCCTTGTAGTTTTCACCAGATCACACAGAGATGCCTTATATTATATCAGCTGGTTGGTTAATGATCAAAGAAGTTTTCATTTTGGTGTGTCCATGGGAAGGATATGCAAAGAAACCAGCCACTTGGGGCCTCTGAAATGATGTTGAGAGTCTTAAGCTCGTTCTAAGGTGTGCTGTTCATCTTCGCTATTGGCACACTGTTGAAAGCACACACCTTTCTATATACTGGAGAAGCTGAGTGACATTGTCCTAATTTGCCTCTTTTCTAGTAAGATATCAGAACATCTAAAATAAAAATTTCAACTCCTTCTTCGAATAACAACTCTTGAGTAGAGATATATGTTCTTCACTCATTCAACCAATACTGACTGTAATTTAGCCTTTGTAAGTAATTCTGGTGTCACTTCTTGGGCATTCAAGTATGGAATTCAGTAATTAGGTGACTATTTTAGCATTTAAAATAGTTAAAACAAATATTGCTACTATTTTGTTTTCCAAGGTGGCTGGAGAACTTGATAGTAAACAGCACATTCTGCATGTTTAATTCCCTTATTATGGGTGAAATTCTGTTCCGCATTAAAGGACATCAACTCTGATTCTGAGTCAAGATTCCACTTACCATCTGTTGTTTGTTTTGTTTTGTTTTTTCTATTTAGTTTTTCACTGAGGTGGAAGTGTCAGATTTCCCCTACCTTTTACCAATTTATTTCAGAAACTCTTAGAGATTGACATTTATGCTCTAGGGCTCATCTGTAAAATACAGGGGCACAGGCGTGCCCCTGTACATTTTTATTTTATTCCTCAGTACTGAGAGCTATTTGGAGAGGCATAGAGATAACCCTTGGAAAGTTATGGATATTTTAGCTGATCCACATAACCAGGCAGCTTAAAGAAACAGTGCCTGGAGCCCTAACCAGTTTTTCTCAGTGGTTAGAGTGTCATTCCATTCCCAGGTTTGATTCCAGTTAAAGAGCACATACCTCGGTTGCAGGCGATCCCTGGCTCTGGGGATCCTTCTGAGCATGCTCTCTTCGTTTTGACTTCCCCATAGTTTGTCCTCCTAGATTTGATCAGCTCATCATGGCCATGAGGTTGGTGGGACAGATTCTCTCCCTAGTATGAAACCACATTCATCATAGCACTCAGTTCTTCAAGAGATATTCTATTAATACTTTCTGAAGTATTAAAAATTATCATCTCTTTAAAAATTATCATCTTTAAAAATTATCATCTCTTTAGTCCAATTTTCAAGAGCCTCCATAATCTAGTTTCACTAACCTATCACCCTCTTTTTCCAAGGGGCTATCAAATTTACTTCAGGCAAGAGTGCTCCTTCGATTGGCCTGGATTGAAAATCTCAGGTATGAGTATAGGGTCCTATTTTAAAAGCCCTCTAAGGGCAGCTTTGAGACAGAGCGGAGTTTTGTAATATAATCACCAGTGTTCTAGTTTGGTTTTTGGTGCTGCCTGTGAAGTTTAAATCTCATGACAATGACTGATGTTGCTTCTGTGACATTTATCAGAAGACCCAGGCTTAGTGAATTCAGACAGAAAGAAATCAAGTTACAGCAAATATTTGGGCACAGACTGTCAGGAGTCTAGAACATCATGGCTTAAGATCTTTGATTTTGTTTGATTAAGTCATAATATATGTGCTATTAACAAAACACTGTACCTTCTTGTTTGATGTTCAAACAATCCCTGTGAGGCTGGTAGATGGACACAAAAGTCCTCATCTTGTAAAATGGAGAATGAATTTTTGAGTTTCTCAGTCTTCTGACCAGTCAGAGACAATACTCAGGTGTCCTCTTCCAGATGTAGCCCAGATATGAGAATCAGACAGCTGGAAAACCAGCTCTTCAACCCCCACTGTTATTTTAAGTACAAGTAGAAATTCCAGGAGTAACTGTTTTAAAAAGTTTGAAGTTACCAGTTTTGTAAATATGGGCCATCATCCTCATACTTGTCCCAGATAAATACATTATTTTTGCTATTCTGCAACTACTCAAGCTTCTTTTGACTTTAATGCTTTTCTGAATAACAACCCCCTTTTTTTCATCTTGATCCATGTGATTTCCAGTAGAATTGACCTCACCCCAGATCCTTGTGGTAGAGATGCTTGTAATCCATTTCTGCCCATTAAACCCATTGTATTCTCCCAGCCATAGTACCTGATACATAGATGGCCATGACTCACACAGAACAAATGAGACTTTTACTGGAACCATTAAGAGAGGGACACTCTCCTTTGTGAGGTTTAAGTGTTGGTGGAGCTGGTGGAAGTCATTTGGCACCTCATGGAGTCTAAAAATGAAGCCAACGATGGGAACAATAGAGCCAAGAAATGCTGAGAAGTTGCATCCCAATGATATAATTTGGGCCCAGAATCTAGTCATGCATGACATTAGCTTTACCCATAAACTTGTTTATTATAGGAGACAATAATTTCCCTCCTCTTTAATACAGGACATTTTGTGTTTTTAGTCTCCTGCACACTTTGATACAATACAGATATTTTGGAAGGAAGTAAAGTAATAACTAAAGACAGCCATGCTCATCACCCATAGATACTCCAAAATTGCAATGAGTGTCCTGGCCTTCCACCAACTACAAAACCAGCACCTCAACCAATTCCCAGCCCAGTCACCTGATTGGTCCTGCCAGCGAGTCCCCAGGCAAAGCTCCCTGAAGATTCTCAAATCCCCTGGAATATATGACTTTATAAAATCATGATCCACACCATCCTGTTTCCTGTTTGGTTTTAAAAGCATATACCATCGTTCAACAATTGAATTTCCCCAAAAAATATTTATTTGAAGAAACCAGAACATAGAATATTAAAAATAAAATGGGAGAGAAATGGTAATCATTAAAGTTTTTTAAAGTCATCCCCCCATAAAATTTTTAAAAATATATATTTTCAAAGTCAATCAAACTTCTTATAAAAAAGCTATGAACAATTATTTCACTGTGTTTATTTTATGATTTTCTTTTTTGAGTAATTATTTATTGTACCGTTCAGTCTTGGTTTCAGGTACATAGCAATAAAAGCAGTTGATATATTTTAATATGTGTGGATGTGTTTATAAGGTAACCCTGATTAAGGCTGAAGGCTTTAATTAAATGAACAATTAGCTTTAAACATGAATGTTTACACAAAAAGAAAATAAGTTAATTAATTTGGATAATTATTTGCTGCTGTGAGCATTAGCCTACCCTGGGCTTTACACAGCACCAGAGGTATTATGTGGTGCAGTTAAAGAATGAGTGAGGAGATGGCAGGGTCAGGATACAGTTCCAAATAGGGGAGAGGCTCATGCTTCATTATTCCTAATTAGAAAAGGCTCAGCTTGTAAGTTGGTACCCTCATTGCCATCTACCCTTCACTCACATTGGCATCTAATGTCCAACCTGCAGGCTGACCTGCCTTCTGTCCTATAGGCTTGCATACTTCACCTCCCACATGCTATCTTAATGTTTTAGAAGCTGAAGCTATGCTTAAGAAGGCAAGGAGAGAGAGAGAGAGAGAGAGAGAGAGAGAGAGAGAGAGAGAGAGAGAGAGAGAGAGAGAGAGAGAGAGAGAGAGAGAGAGAGAGAGAGGGAGAGAGAGAATAAGAAGAGAGCACAAGCTGTGAATTTATTCAGCAAAGGCATAACAGCATTAAGGTAACACTCCAGTTTCTCTTCAAAAAATATGAGTTTCCGCCCTGGCTGGTGTTTCTCAGAGGCTAGAGTGTCAGCTCTTGTACTATAGAGTCATGGGTTCAATTCCTAGTCAAGGCTACATACTTAGTTGCAGGTTCTCCAGCTCCAGTAAGGGTGTATGCAGGAGGCAATCAATGTGTCTCTCTCATGTCCATGTTTCTCTCTCTCTCTCTCTCCCCTCCTCTCTCCATTCCACTCTTTCTAGAAACCAATGGGGGGAAAAAATTATCCTTGGGTGAGGATTAAAAATGAAAGATAGAAAGAAATCCATTCTATAAAGTAGCTATTAAATATGGAAAATATTTGAAGTACAAATGTTCATTATAAATTCACAATAACTAATCTTTTAAAATGAAGATTGCATGGAATATATATATTAATATAGAATATGCATATGAGATAATATTAGAGAATTTTATAAACAGAATTTAGTGTGAGAAGAATTTTGTAGAAAAATAAGACTTTTTGTATGGATAAAATATACAAGTTATTTATGGTTATGTTTGATCATAGGTGGAAGAACCATGGCTGATTCTCCCCTCCCTTTTCTCTTTTCTAATTTTTAAATTTTAATACTATGTATTACTTTTACATTAAAAAATGTTAGTTGAGTGTTTTGACTTTTTTGCATGGATAATTGCAAAATATCCTCCTTATCTTCAGTCTCCGCCCTTGGCCATCTTCCATGTTACAATTGGTGTTGACTAATTACAACACAGGCAACATTAGATAGTTTTCCCTCATTAATTAAGATAATGCGGATGTCTCCTCATTTCTTATCCCACAATCTTCCCTCTCCTTTGGCTAATATGGAAGATCCTTCTCAGCCTCTGACCTACCCTGAAGATGAATTCCCTTACAGCCTGCCAATTGTGTAAGCTAATGTCTACTACCCTGGTGATCCTAGTCAACTGTATTCATTATTTTCCTCGTTTCTCTTATTCATTTAATCCTCCTATTCCTGTGGAGTAATATTCCAGCTTCTATTTCTAGAACCAAACTTCAGGGCTGTTGAGGAGCAACCCTCTCCTAAATGGTAAACCATAGACAGAACTTAGGGCTCTCTGCTTCCTAACCAATCCACTCTACTGTCTCTATCACAATTCCAAGGATTTGGTGTATACTTACACTTCTATTGTTGGCATCTATTGTTTCTCTTCCAGGAATGCCTTTCAACTTTTTTTTTTTTTTTTTTTTTTTTTTTTTTTTTACTGCTCAACAAACTCCTACCTATTCTTCAAGGTCAAGGTCCAACTGCCCTCAAATCATTAAATCACTTTTTCAGGTAAAATTAACTGCTCCTTCTTCATGATTCCATAGCACTTAGATTTTAAATCTATTTTAACAGTGAGTATGGCAATATTTTTAAAGTTTTTATTTACCTTTCTCTCCCATTAGTTTGAGAGGTAGAGATGATTTCTTTCTCTATTTTTTTTTCCTTTTTTCTTCAATATCCATTAGCATCCTGGGAAATATATAACATTCAATAAATATGTTGATTTAATTAATTTAACAGGAGTTGGTCCAGGAGCTCACTTTGCTGTTCTCCAGGGTCATCATCATCTGAAAATAGACAACCTAGTCAGGCTTCTAGGAATGAAACATTCACACAAAACCAATTTTTTCCCAATGCTTATTAATATTATTGACACTTCTATTAGTCTATATATTTCAGAGTAATTAAATGCATTCCTTCTTTTAGAGGTCAAAATCAGACTCAGGATGAAAATAGTAATTAATATAATGAATAAAATGAGCTTTTCTGTATTGTAGGATGAGGTATGTTATTTGTGTTTGGAGCAATAGAATTCCTTGCTCTGTTAGCAACTTCCCGGAGGAAGGTATAGAAAGGATATTAATTCATCTCATTTAGACTAAAGCACTGTACAAAGAGAAGGTACTCCTCTGGCCCAGTGAAGGTGAACTTATCTCTCTGTCGCTCTATCCTGTGTAATAAAGATGTAATATGCAAATAGTCATTACACTTTAAAATGTAATGACTGACTGTGTAGAACTGAATCACAGATTAGCAGGAGGGTGGGGATGCAAGCAAGCTACAAAGGGTGGTAGAGAGCAATAGGAGAGAGCAGGGCAGCAAGCTATGATGAGAGAGCGGGGGGTGGGGGGAAGGGGCAGGCAGGGCGGTGGAGGAAGCTACAGGAGGGTGGGGCAGTGGGTGGAGAGCTACTGGGAGGCAGCAGCAAGCTACTGGCCAGTTACTGGTGCACAGATTTATGCACAGGGCTGCTAGTCTATACTAATAAAAGGGTAATATATTAATTATACCAGGAGACCTTCAGGAAAACCTTCTGGACAAAGCCATAATGACGGGGTGAAGGCAGAGGTGGTTAGGGGCAATCAGGCCAGAAGGGGAGGACAGTTGGGGGTGAGCAGGTCAGTGGGGGGGAGGGGGCGGGGAGGAGTTGAGGGAGAGCAAGCTGACTGAGGAGCAGTTGGGGGTGATCAGACCAGCCGGGGGGGGGGGGGGGGAACAGTTGGAGCAAGCAGGCCAACAGGGGTGGGCAGTTGGGGGCAAGATCAGGCCAGCAGGGGAGGGCAGTTGGGGGCAATCAGGCAGACAGGCAGGTGAGTGGTTAGGAGTCAGTGGTCACGGATTGTGAGAAGGATGTCCAACCCCTGTGGGATCGGGCCTAAACCAGCAGTTGGACATCCTCTGAGGGGTCCCAGATTGAATTTTGTGCACTGGGCTACTAGTCATAATACATAAAATTCCTGGGTCCCTCACAACCAGAGGCTCAATCAATCAGAAGTGAGTCCTTCAGTCAGCACTGGGGTTTCGTGGCAACCCAGCACTGACTGCTGAGGGGGCTGCAAATCAGGCCCAGAGAGAGGCCTGAAAAGGGAAGCAGGGTCTGATCCATAGTCTGTGTGGCAGCTGTTGATTAGCACTCGCTTCTCTCTTTCTTTCTGGGCTGGGCACTGATTGGTCCTGATTACCAGCCAGGCCTAGGGACCTTACTCATGCACAAATTTCATGCACTAGGATTCTAGTCTGAGAATAAAAACACTAAGGATATCAAAGGAGAGAGGCTTGGGAGTAAACAGGATCTGCTAGGGAAGGGCCCATCCTAAAGAGGGTTAGGCAGGCTGTGCCAACTCAAGGGAGGACATTCGTGGAAAGGAAGTATGACTTCTTGTTTTCCAGCTTCAACTCTGGCCCCAACAAAATTACGATGCAATGAAGGCTGTCCTTAGGGTGGACACAGGTCATTGTACTCTTCAAACTGGGCAGACATTTGGGGAGCCACAAACAAAAGAGTAACTCAATAGACACTGGAGAAAAGGTTTTTCCAGATCTGGAAAAACCCAATTGAAAATATCTTATAATAAATTACTTATCTATTTCTCTGCCTATACAACAGAATAAAAATGGATTAACTGCTTTTTAACAAACAAGGTCATTACCTAGGCCCTGGTGGCCAAAGTTTCCATTTCCAGAAAAACCTTAAACTGTGAACTGGTACTGGAGGTGTCTGTCTGTAGGTAGAAGATGTTCTCATCACAATCCATGTTGCAAAGGTTGAAATCTCTTACAGAAGGATTATGAGAGCCTAAGAAGAAAGAAGACATTTTTCTGAGTCTCTAATTTTTAAGTGAAACTAGCTGGAGACCTTAGGACATGAAATGATTTCATATTCTCTCTTTAATGCAATAGAGTCCAATGTTAGGGTGTAATTATAAATGTAGTGTATAGTATAATGTTCACAACAGTTATTTTCTTTCTCAGACCCATCAAGTGAACTGGGACTAATTATGCATACTTCCCTGACATGTCATTCAAGTGTAGTTATTCATATCCTGGGATCCCTGCCATTGAGTTCAGGATATTTTAATTTACATAAAAAGAAAATTTACTAAATAACTTCTGAGCTGGTCAAAGACACTGCTTTCAGGCAATTTGGAAAACTTCAAAACTCTATGATGGCTGGTGCATACAGAAGCCATGGGTATGAACATCTTCATCCTTTATTAAAGCACTATTCTTCAAACCTTGTACTTTGTTGTAAATATAAGGTAGGTTTTAAAATGTATTCACCTACTATGTAGTTTAAATAGAAAAATAAAAACTTGATAATCTATAGTTATCTAACAGCTCTTATTTTAAAAATCACAGCAAGCTTATGTTCCATTACACTTAGAATTTTGTCCAAGTGGAACTCAAGAGGGTAAATGTCAAGTACCCCTAAGGTTACTATAAGACAGAGGTATCCTATGCCAAAGTCATTCTTTCTGTTATTTCCTAAAACATAGGCAGTAAATATGATAATTTGTGAATGGTATGATATGATATTTTTAATATGCTTTTGGTCATCTGGTCTTACATAAAGAAGGATAAAAGGACACCAAATTCTTCCACTTGAAAAAAAAATTTAAAAAAACATCAGCAATAGTTGCCTCTAGGGGTAAGAGAGAGAGGGGTTAACTGTGAAGAAGCTTGAGGGAACTTTCTGGGTAATAGTGGAAATGTTCCATGCTTTGATAAAGGCTAAGTGACAACAATGTATTCACATACCAAAGCTCAACACATGCATTAAAATTTGTGTATTTCACTGAATGAAAATTTTACATCAAAAGAAAAATTAGTAAGTAAATATTGAACTCTAGTTAATTATATGTATATTGACATATATAGGGGAAGGTATACTAACATTTAGGTTGAATTTAATAACTAGAGATGATAGATGATAGATAGATATATAGATAGGTAGATATATAGATAATAGATAAATACATAGATAGATGACAAAGCAAATATAATCTAATGTTAATGACAGAATCTAGGCGGTTCCTATTTAGGGGTTGACTAAAACTCAATTTCCTGCTTTTAAAAAATTTTTATAATAAAATGTTAAAAAAAAAAAGTTATTCCACATCATCACACCAGGTTTGAACTTCGATATGAGTTTCTTCTTAACACAAAAGCTTCCCTTGCCCATCATATCCAAAACAAAATGTACTGATTGCCTAAGACGTGATGTGAAGTAAGGTTACAGGGCATAGGGATATGTCGGTCTACAAGAATCTCATGGCTGAGTGGAGACAAGATTTAAATCTGTGCTTCTCTCTTTAAAAACAAACAGCAAAGTTTGTGTTTGCAATCTCCTACCGGAGTCTAAAGTTTCCAATAGTCTTTTTCCCCCCTCCCTGAATGCCACAATATCCTCAGGGGAAAACTCATGCAAAGTTTACTTAACTTAGAGAAAAGTCCACTTGGTGGAATAACTAGCCCTGGGGTTTATCAAATAAATGTTCTTCCCACTCTGCTTGACTCCCTCAGAGATATTTGTCTAAGGCATCACCCTGAGTAATGCAATTGATCACTTTGCACACTTCAGTGGTTTCTCTACCCTGCATCATTTTCTGTACAATAGCCTACTGAGAGCTTCTTCCTGACAAATCACCTGTTAGCTCACGCTGCCCACCTTCCTTCCACCCTATCGTCTCTCATCCATGTCCCTGTCACGGAGATGAGAAATTCCAATACAGGTTGTAGATCCATGGCTTCCTTCTCTGACTTTTTAACTAATTCCAACAATGGCTTCCGGTTGATTAGAGACGAAAGAGCTCCATCTAGCTATTTTGGAAACAGGAAGTGTAACCAAAGGTGAGGGCAGGAAAGAAATATGTGTGTTCCCATGCTCTTCCTTTCCCAGTGATATCTGTGGAACACAATTAACTCAATCCTTCTTAAGGCACTAAGAGGAGCAGACCTCTGTGATCTGCAGTAAGTACTAGCTCAAGTAGAGCAAAACTTGGTAAACGTTGTGAACTTCTTCAATACAGCCAAATTTCAATTCTATTTATTCTCTTTCTCTCCCTCCAAGATATTCTAAATGGAATATTTGGTGTGCTCACCAAAACCTGCAAGAAAAACAGATGCAAAGTTTGCAAATGTTTGAGTTCAATTACACTAATTCCTGGTGACTATGGAGGAAGAGCATCAACACCACTTTGCAAAAGGATGTCAAAAGAGTTTAGGCTGGGTGGGTGCTGTCATTTTCTCAGCTCATTAGGCTATTCTCTCACCATTGTTAATTGGTGTGGGCCCAGGTCCCTAGCTGCCAGCTCCCAGAAGCTAGGGAGTAATTGGGTATGCCTGTAAAAGAATACAAGACAGAGGGCATAGAATAGGATGCCCTGGCATTGCAGTGATTGGCTTCAGCGTAGCTCTGATATGAAATCGATAGCCAAGGACTATGGTGAAGAGCTATGATTCCTCCAAGATTTCTCCAGTGGCCACAGAGGCTGCATGGAGGGAAGGACTTTCAGCCAAAGTGGCCCTGCCATTGTGCTGCAGGAGGTGAGGCAAAACAGAGTAAACACATCTGGGACATCCTGGTGACTTTGGAAAAAGTCCAGTAGAGTCACTTGACAGGGGGCTGTTGAACTGTAGCATGTCATTCTGTGTCTGCAAACTGAGTGGAGCAGGGACACATGCACACACTGGCACCTATTCTGAATGTTGTCCCCAAAGGAGGAAAGCAGCTGGAGGAGCTGAGTGGAAGTGCCTGTTCAGAAGAGGTTATTTTAGAAGAGGACTTGCAGGAGAGACGCCAAGGAGGTTTAAGAAGTCAACACGCCTCACGGCTGCCTCCGGGCGCTCATTTCCAAAGAGCACGGGGCCCCGTGTTCTCTCCAGCCTGGCACCCAGTTAGCTTTTCACCTGAGATAAAGGTCAGGGTCATCTCAGGCCATCTGCCCGATGGCTAACAAGCCGCCACTCTGCTTCATGTGAGCCGTGTGTCCCCCACTGACCTCCTGCACTGCAGCGGGCTGGGGGCAGAGGGCATCCAGGGAAGGTCCCGTCCTCTAAGTTGGGAGGAGTTAAATATCTCCAGATTCCAGTACAGAAAAATGAGGGGACAGCACCTCAGAGTGAACTAGGAAACCTGATGCAGGAAGCACAGAACGAGGAGAAATAAAACTAATTTGTTTTTCCCAAAAAGACCAATGGGTGTGAAGAAACTCATTGTCGTTTTGATTTGCATCCCTAGGATGATTAGTGACTTTGAGTATTTTTTCATATGCCTCTTGATGAAAGATAAGTATCACATGATTGCACTCCTATGTGGAATCTAATGAACAACCTAAACTAATGAACAAAAATAGATCCAAAGACATAGAAGCACCGAACAGACTGGAAACCTCAGAGGGAAGGCAGGGATGGGTGGGTGAGTGGGTGGAAAGCAATCAACCAATGAACTTGTATGCATATGTACATAATCCATGGACACTGACAGTGGTGGTGAAGGCCTGGAGTGGGGGCTGAGGGCAGGCTGGGAAAGAGGTCAATGGGAAAAAAAAGGGGGCATATGTAATACTTTCAACTATAAATATTTTTTAAAAGACCCATGGGACTTTAACTTGTTTAAAACAATGATCCCAATTAAATGCCAGGTTGTTTTCCTCTG
Source organism: Pipistrellus kuhlii (assembly GCF_014108245.1). NCBI lineage: Eukaryota > Metazoa > Chordata > Mammalia > Chiroptera > Vespertilionidae > Pipistrellus > Pipistrellus kuhlii. The sequence goes on from NW_023425529.1 coordinate 159,551,590, forward strand.
AAGTGCTTGTCCAATAGCGACTTCAGGAACTTATATCAGCGCACACATCCTAGGCCACATTCCACCGAAGGGAGAGCCGCAAAAGAGTCATTTTAAACTTAGTTTCAGGGCAGGTGCATTAATTACATCGCCGTTGTGAGGTGGCTTAGCTGAGGTATAATTACTTGACAGATGAGAAGCTGGGGTATAGGAACTGCCTGTCTTGTCAAGTTCACTGTCGATGACAATGAAAATCACAACCCTGGTGAATTGGTTTGAGGGCCTTCGGAACCAATTCCAAAACAGTGTGCATGGGACACCTCTCCGTTATCCATCCAAGGGAGTAGGGTATTAATACTCCAGCTCCTGACAACCATTGCTTGAGACTGAGCCAGGGTGGGCAGCACCCCAGTATTTCTAACCTATTGTGGGCAGAGTGAGCTCTTGCAGCAAGAAAAAGCCCCAAGGCAAAGAGATGCTGGTGATAGCTGCTGGAAATAAAACCTCTGTGTACTAAACTAATAAGAGCCAAAGCAATCCAGGCAGGTAAAACTCCTAACTCCAGTCTGTATTCCCTTTTAATTAGCTAGAAATATGTTATGGCTCAAATCAAAACCTATCTTCTTTCTTTGTTCAGGCTGAGAAAAAGCAAGAACATTTATTTATTTCACTTCATTTCCCCCCAAGCTAAGCTCTGACTCCCGGGATCTCAGAAATCTCTGTTTCCTATCAAGAAGGATATTGACTAACTCATGGCATCCATTGAAATTGCCCAAGTAATTAAAGAAAGGATAATCATAGAGGGAGAATCAAAATGACTTTGATTTCAGTGTTGTTATAAAGTGTTCTATTTCTGCCCCAATATGGCCTGGCCTATGTGTGTACATGAACTACTATAAGAGAGACACACATGGATGCCCTTTCGTGGAACATTCCTTGGGAATTAAATCAGATAATTCCCTAAGGGACCTAAGCCCTGGTTCTGTTGTTGTTGGATATGGGAGAAGAGGGAGAAAATGTCCCATAAATGCCAAGGTTGTAGGGGCCTGAGGCCCTCTATATCAGTCAAGTCCTGGAATAAGGTCTGTCAGCATTTGTACACTGTCAAGTTTCCCAATGCTTAGTGGAACAGAAGAGGCAGCCATGGGAACAAAAAGTATAAATTTTAGAGTAAAACTTGTGTGGTCCAGAATAACAGGAGAATGAGGGTTTGGTTTAGGTCTTGCAAGCAAATAGCAAGGGAGATTGTGAAATAAAAACTTGAGAGACTTCTAGAAGTTCTAGAAGGATTACTGAAAAGGAAGAATATGCCTGTAAACATGAGGCATAAAGGCTTAGTGTTGCCATTTCAGAGAGAAGTGTGTATGATGTTGACTGTGGGCTGTGACCTCTGGGTGCTGAGGATGCTGAACATAAGACGGCAGACCCAGCACTCAGGGCCAGGAGGCTGCAGGAAAACAGCTGGCCCTCCCAGAGGCTCAGGTCTCATTCAGCAAACTTTCAACCCATTTCAGTTCTCATTTCTCTCTGCCCTGACAGAAGACATTTGATTTCAGAGCTGAAGTCTGCACTTGCAGTAAGCTCTGACTCCCACATCCACATTCTTTCAAAATAGCCGCAAGTCCCACAAGGGGAAAGACTAAGTACTTAGAAATGATAACAAGTAAGTTCAGACTATTCAGTTCCCTGCACACTCAGATCTCCCAGCCTCTGTACAATTTTTACTACCTGCTTGACATAAAAAATAATGTTTGTCCCTGTATATCATTCCTATAAAAGTACGACAGCACCGTTTCCCAAACAATTACAACTTGTACTACATGTACAAATCAGAGTATTAAAGCACCATATTTTTGTTCCTTTCAACATCCATAAAATCTCAGGGGCATATCATAACCAGCAGAGTGTTCTCTCCTATCATAATAATGCATTACGTTATTAAGGGGCTGGTGCTCTCTCTAAATGTGCAGCAAAATTCACAAGGTCTATCCCCCTACATAACACAATCTTCTGAGTTTCCTTAACCAAAGAATCGATAACACAAACTGTCTCTGGGTCCCATGGATATAACTTAAAATTTCCATTCATTTCCTATCTTGGACAAAGTTTCCCAATTAGAACTTTCTCTTTGAACATCAAAATCAGTGTGTGTGTGTGTGTGTGTGTGTGTAAGAGAGGGAGTGAGAAGACAAGAGAGAGAGAGAGAGAGAGAGAGAGAGAGAGAGAGAGAGAGAGAGAGAGAGAGAGTCTACTGTTGATAAGAGTTACAGAACTCACTTCCTGTCTGGAAAATATTCTTCAACAATAAGTCTACCATTTTCATGAGCATACAATCTCTCCATTTGAAAAGCCCAATGGGAGTCGTCCCAAAGGAGATACCTTCTTAATAGCCATGATAATTTAAGATTAGAAGAAGTGATTTTGGCCTGAAATAACTCTTAATAGGAATGTAAGGGAACAAGGGTCCCAGGTGAAAAATTAAAGTATATATGATCTCCAGTTTATCTCAAAGGCCCAGTATGATCACTAGTTTTACATCAACTTGGCTAGGCCATGGTACCTAGATATTTGGTCAGAGATTTTTGATGTTTCTGTGAAAGTAGTTTTTACATGAGATTAACATGTAAAATTGGTAGACTTTGAGTAAAGCAGATTACTCTCCAAAATGTGGATGGGCCTCATCCAATGAATTCAAGGCCTGAATAAAAAAATAAATAAATAAAGCTGACCCTTTCCCATCACAGCATTCTCTTATACTGTGCATTTCAGTACATCAGCCAACTTCTAGTGAAGGTAGTCTACCCACTGAGTCAAGGCAGAGCCCAGCTCATTGCAATGGCTTAAGGAGATTAGGAGAGGCCCAGGAAATAAGTCCATCTGTAGGTGGTTGGAGAAATATGGTCCTGGGCAGTGGTCACTATCCTTTTGGACCTCACAAACTACCAGTGGTCCGTGGACCACCAGTTGGTGACCACTGGCCCTGAGAGTGATTCTGCAGATAGGAGATTCCCACAGTTGCTACCACAGAAGTTTACATGTAATTTGCCTTAAGAAGAAGGCAAATCACAGACATTAGGAGGTATCATAATAATTTCCAATATTGACTTAATGTTGCCCATGGGCCAAGCACTGTTCTAAGTAATTTACAAATCATGTCTCATTGAATCTTTCTGACAACCTCCGAGGCACGTATTTATTAGGATCTCCACTTTACACATATGAAGGGAAGCACAGAGCAGTTAAGTAACTTCCCCAGTTCACAAGCAATGAAATGGCAAAATCAGGAGTCTAGATACTCCACTCTCAACTACCAGACCAAGTATTGGAGACCTAATCTGGTAGTTGAGAGTGAGGATCTGACCTAGTGAACTCACAAATGGTGTCTGTGTTAAAGGAAGACAGAACTCCAGTCTTAGGAGTGGGTATGATAATGGAAACAGGCAAAGACCTTCCAAGAGAGCCAGCCATCAGAACTAGAGACACAAGAAGGCTGGACCTCATGCTAGATTTAAGTCCCAGGATCCCCGCTATTAACTATGGGACTTGGAACAATTTTCAAAACCCCTCTGAGCTTCAATTGAATAACAAATATAATAATATGCATTTCACGTGGCTACTGTGAAGATTAAGTATGAAAAGAGGATGGTTCCAGAGAAAGTGGGTGCCAGGAACAAAATATAACTCTGGTTATGATGAATGTGACATGTAACCACAGCCAGACACACAGTGAATGTCTGTTGGCTGGATTTCACAACCACACTAAGAGTTCTTAGAGCATTTGAGGTCCAGTTGGCCTTGGAGTCAGAATGGATCTGGGACTGGGTGAAGTGAGGGAACTGCTCAATGCGCAAGAATAAGCAATAGAGAGTGAGGACCTTCTGAAATCTCGCTCCTTATACATCTTACTCCCCGCATTTTAGTCTGGATCCTGGACAGAGTAGGCCTAGAGTGAAGTTGTGTTGGATAGGGAGGAGTGTGTTTATAAGAAGGAACAATATGTAAAGGAAACAAACTGAAAAGATTGGGTCCTCGGCTGATCCCAGGATTCTAACAACTTCCTGTGAGTCTAGCTGATATATATGGTCAAAACAATCCAGTCATGCCTCAAAGTAGAATTTTTGGCTTTATCATTTTGGTGGTTATCTGTACTTCCCTAATAAATCAGCCAACCATCCGGATTTATGCTACAACATTACGAGGTTGACTTGACCTATGAGTTGATCTATTGATATAATAAAGCACTGTATCTTAAAGAGAACATGAGAACAGCCTTTGAGATTTGGATTTTCATATTATATGTTGGTCCATTGGGTAATTTGCTGACACAAATAAATCTTACACACTACACACTCACATGAACCATCTTAAAATCCACTGATGAGTACAAAACAGACTGTAACTAGCATGCACAGTTAATATTTGTAGCTACACATCAATTAAATGTCACTAAGAAATCTTGTGCTTAAGCACAAACACTCCATACCACATTCTAAATTATTTCCACTCAATTTCCATAGCACTAAATCACTTTAAAACACTAGGAAGTTTTTACTACCAGGAAATTTTTACCAAGCTTTAGCTAAAAAGGAGTTGAAATGACTGAGGTAAATTGGGTTATATAATGGAACAAATAATAGATCCTAAAATGAGATCGCATTGCCAATCCCAGCCATAATGGTTTCTATTGTAATCATCCTAGACATGCTCTATAACACCTAATGACTCAACAGCTCCATGCTGGCGGCACCTGAAGGAGACTTTCTCTCTGCCAGAAAGACTGTGTATTAAGTATTATGTCTGGTTTAGCAAGGAGATGACATACCTTTCCTCATTTTTAAGCAAATCAGTTTCTTATTCTCTGACTCTGTAACACATACAGTACAGAAAAACACAGTCTCAAGCCCTCTCCAAAACTTTGCTATATGTGCCCTCAGCTGTCTGTCTCTGATTTCTACCTTTTGCCATTCATTACCCAATCCCATCCTCCTAAGACAGAACTAATATCCCATTTATGATCCACTCTTCTCCACTCACTGAAAACTCCCACCTACCAAGTCTCACTTAGATTCAATGGGTTCATGGGATATATAGATTGGATGAACCTCAAATCAAAATGAGTATCGCAACTCTATTTATTACACAAGCAGAATTCAGGCAATGATTTTTCATGTTAAGTCATGCATGACTACTATGCCTATTAAATTTTTAAAAATTTAACATACCTGGACCAAGCAACTATAATGAAACAAATAAAAGCTCTGGAACCAAGATGGCAGCATAGATAAATGCTGGTACCCACTACTTCCCACAACCACATCAAAACTACAACTAAAATACAGAACAACCATTATTCAGATCTGCCTGAAATCTGGCTGAATGGCAATCTTACAACTAGAGAAGTAAAGAAGAAAGCACATGGAGACTGGTAGAAAGGGCAGAGGCATGGACTGGGCTGATCCAATGCCCACTTGTGGCATTTTTTTCAATCAGGAGGGATATCTTGACTGCAGAGACCTCCCATGATCAGAAATAGGTCCCAAACCAATACCAGACCCCAAGCACAGCATTCCAGAGCTGGAAAGAGAAGTTCCCATGACTTCTGGCTGTAAAACCCAGTGGGAATTATGGCTGAGTAACATGGAGTTTACTGGAGATCCATGCAGTTCCTCGAAAAAGGGCCAGTGCACAAACTTACATGGACTTGCTCCCTCTGAGCTCCAGTGCTGAGGCAATGGTTCAACTAGAGGGATTCAGGGACATATGAGGAGGAACTGGATTGTCTAGCATCAGAGCAAGAACTCAGTGGCGGGGGGGGGGGGGGGCAGCTTTCTCCCAGACGGGGTGTTTGCAGGAGTCATTGTTTATGCTGAGATCTCCTCCATCACAGAGCTGACTGGCAACCATATCTGAGTTTCCATAAACCTGGCTCAAACTATTCTCTCCACCCTGGTGATTCCCTAAGAACCTGCCCTGTCCAATTTGCAGCCCCTCCTAAGCCATTTGCAGTGGCTTTTCCATATGAATGGCCTGCTGTTGCTCAGACTAGACTTTCCAAAATTCACTCAAACAAGCAGCAGCTGGCATCAGCATGCCCCGGGCCTATCAATAAGAGGTCTAAGATAGATTAGCTTTACCTGGGCACTGACAAGCCCAACACAAGTAGTAGCCATCTGCAATTAGCTCTGTAGCTCCTGCCAGGTAGCCGTAGGCTGTGACTGACTTTGCACCTCCTGGGAGGCCCCAGAGCCAGTGCACCTGGTGGATAGCTTAAGACCATACCAGGTTGCAACTCTACATATCCATGAGTGACACACAAGGGGCAGACTCAGTGAGCACCAAAGCCCCACTAAAGCAAGACCTGCTCTATAGGGATGTTTCCTGCTCAGGAGCTCTTCCATTATAGATACAGTTGATCCTCACTGCCAGTTGGCCTGGAAGTCAAGTCTTCCCCATGATGCCAATTACAATCAAGGCTTAACTACAAGACAGTGCACACAAGGATGCACCTAGAGTTCCCAGCTCAGGTGACTGGGGAGGCTGATCCCCTGGGCCCTACTGGATACCTACTACACAAGGTCACTCTACCAATTCCAGCAGATTTAGCAGCTCTACCTAATATAATATATAGAAACAAATACATGGATGCAGCCAAAATGCAGAGACAAAGAAACATGTAACAAATGAAAGAATAGAAGAAATCACACAAAAAAAGAACTAAATGAAATGGAAGAAAGAACACTACTAAATATAGAGTTCAAAACAATGGTTATAAGGTTGCTCAAGGATCTTAATGAGAGCTTCAATGGACTTCATGAGACTTTCAAGGATATTAGTGAGAATTTCAAGAACCTTAGAACAACAAAAACATGAGAAAGGACTAGTCAGAAATTAAGCAAACACTAACTGAAATAAAAAATAATTTACAGGAATTAAACAGTATAATAGAAGATTCTGAGAATCAAATCAATGATTTGTAATATGAGGAAGCAAAAACACCCAAACAGAAGAGCAAAAAGGAAAAAAAATTCAAAATTATGAGGATAATGTAAGGAGCCTTTGGGACAACTTAAAGTGTACCAACATTAGTATTATAGGGGTGCCAGAAGGAGAAGAGAGAGCAAGATATTGAAAATCTATTTGGAGAAATAATGACAGAAAATTTCTTCTACCTGGTGAAAGAAATAGATTTATAAGACTGGAAGTGCAGAGAATCCCAAACAAGAGGACCCCAAAGAGGCCCAAACCAAGACACATCATAATTTAAATGCCAAAGGTTAAAGACAGAGAGAGAATCTTAAAAGCAGCAAGAGAAAAACAGCCAGTAGGAAGAAGAAGAAGAAGAAGAAGAAGAAGAAGAAGAAGAAGAAGACGACGACGACGACGACGACGACGAAGAAGAAGAAGAAGAAGAAGAAGAAGAAGAAGAAGAAGAAATGAAAAATATGAACAATAAAATGGCAATAAATACATATCTATCAACAATTGAATCAAAATAAATGAACAAGAAATCTAATGAACAAAATAAACTGGTGAATAAAATAGAACCAGAGGCATGGAAACATGGAGAAGACTGATGAATCTCAGAGGGGAGACTGGGGAGCTCGGGAGAGGGAGATTGACCAAAGAATTTATATGCATACTAGAGGCCCAGTGCATGAAATTCATTCATGGGGGGAGGTGGGTGTCCCTCAGCCCAGCCTGTACCCTCTCCAATCTGGGACTCCTCTCACAATCCAGAACTGCTGGCTCCCAACCAGTTGCCTGCCTGCCTGCCTAATTGCCCCTAACCCCTTCTGCCTGCCTGCTTGCCTGATCAGCCCCTAACCACTCCCCTGCCAGCCTGTTCACCCCCAACTGCCCTCCCCTGCTGGCCCCTTCACCCCTAACTGCCTTCTCTTGCCAGCCTTGTCACCCCTAACTGCCCTTCCCTGCTGGCCTGGTCCCTCCCAACTGCCCTCCCCTACAGGCCTTATTGCACCTAACTGCCCTCCTCTACAGGCCTGATTCCCCCAACTTCCCTCCCCTGCCAGCCTGGTCCCCTCTAACTGCCCTCTCCTGCAGGCCTGGTTCGCCCCCCCCCCCTCCCAACTGCCCTCCTCTGCCAGCTATCTTGTAGCAGCAATCTTGTGTCCACATGGGACCGGTCATCTATGACCACATGGGGGCAGCCATCTTGTGTGTTGGAATGATGGTCAGTTTGCATATTACATCTTTATCATATAGGATATGCATTACTTATGGACACAGACAATAGGGTGGTGAAGGTGGTGGGACAGAAACTGGGTGGAGGGAGGCAATGAAGGGAAGATGTTTTTATATATGTAATACTTTCAACAATAAAGATATTTCAAAAATAATAAATAAATAAATGCTCTGATTATACATGAACTGTATCTAGCATAACAATATCAAATCATATGACAAATGGTTTATACAAGATTACCATAAGTATTGGATTTACAAACAAGAACTATTAAAAAATTGGAGACTTATTGAAATGACCACTGAATAATTTCCCCAGAGTTTGGGATAAGAGATCAGAAAGAGTACAGTGAATATATAGCCCCATGATTAGATCAATGGTTTTTATGCCTTCCTGTTAATTTTATTTGTGCTTTTTCTAAAATTTACTCTTAAATTTAATAGTGGTGAGGTCATACCCAATGTGGGTCTCATTGCCTTCTCATTTTACTTAATAAGCATTATTAGAATTCTATAGTGAGAAATATGGATCCTTCAAATTATTAGGCCAAATAGGGTAAATATAGCCTCATCGCTAGGGATTCTTTCAATGACATATTCTAAATGTCTACTAAAAATTCTAATAGTTCAAGATAAATACCATCAACTTTTATCACATTAACATAAATTATTTTATTTTATTAATAATTACTTAAGAAATCATCCCAATTAGGTGTAGTAAAAGAATTGAAAGTTAAATTAGTCTAGCTAATCTTTAAATGTGTTTTTCAGACACACTCACAAAAAGATCATTTAATTTCTTTTTAGTTTTATTTCTTATGAGAAGTATGGTGAGTTATAATATCTGTATTTTCCACTTCAAAACTAACAAGGAATGTCACTTCATAGAATAATGAGAGCATAGTGAGAAGTTCCAGAACATCCTACTCAACAGCTAATATGCCAGCTACTATTAAGAAAAGAGTCAATGCATAATGGGTAGCATAGGACTCAAGAGTACTTTTTCATTTCAGAAGTAGTGGGTGGAAAGTTTCAATGAAAAAATGACCAGGGTTACATTATCCTGTAACATTTTGTTCTCCTAAGCAGTCTTTTAAAAGCATATTCTTATTCCATGGTTCATTGCTCATGGAATTTCAGACTGATTTGCTGCTCTTTATACCTGAAATACAGGTAATATTTTGAATTTTTTAAATGCATTTCATTCCTGCATTCTGAAAGAATTCATTGTATCTGAATCTGTTGGACACTCAGTTAATGATCTATAATAAAATTCCATTATGATTCAGGTTTGTCCGTAGTCAGCTTCATAAACAACTGATAAAAATATTTGTTAGTTAAAATCTAGTACTTGGCTTAGTCACTTACAATCCCTGATAAAGGAAGGAGTAGCTAGTCCCAGCCCTCTAATAAGGAAACAAAGCTCTAGAAATCTTGAGAAGGTGTATATGCCATCTAATATAACCCATCCATCAACCTGTTCTAATTGGGAATCGCTGGCCTCATGAGAGTTTGTATTTCAGTCTCTCTTTAAGGGCTATAGATCAAAAAGCTACTTGCCAGTTATTTCCATTGTGAAGTTATTGTGTTTTATTTCCACTGTATTGTTTTATGTCACCCCAGTATCAGAGTGGGTTAAGATGAAATGGAGATAAAGCTGCTTCTTAATATGGATGCCTTTGGTTATCACTCATTTCTGGCTACTGCCACCAGCTCAGTTCTATCACATGGCTAAAATGTGTCCTTAAGGATGAAAAGACTATGCCTTTGGTTTCAATTAGAGGCTTTTACTCTTTTAACATTCTGGTAAACTTATTGAACAGATCATCAACCATGGACATATCACCTTAATGGAGAAAGAAAAAAATTAATATGTTTAGAAACAAGAGGTGTATATAAATTTAGAGGGATCTTAAACATGGTAGCACTTTACCAGCCAATACAAAGACAGGACTGTGAAAATCAGCTTATGAATTACTGCCGAGAGAGCTGTAGGTTCTTCTTTTATTTTAAAACCTTGAAGCTACATCATCATGTGAACTTGGGACATTTTTAAGATAACATTGGAGGACTTGGTAGAACCTGCCTGGTGATAGTCACTAGTCCTCGTCATGTAGCTGACAATGGGAAGCCATGTAAGAAGTAATTTCAAGAATGCTTACAGATAATTCAGTTCTGTTCATCTCCATTCCAAATTGTTGGAATTAAAGGCACATAAGTTTGAGCTGCTCACCAAAAAGCCAACCCTGGCCTGGCAGAGGAAATGCCAATTAGGAGAGGGCTAGGTTCACTAAGGGATTTGAAAAAGTTTTCCTGAGATAATTTCTGGTATGTCCAGAGCTATTAATCTCTTGCCTTTGAAAAGCAGTCATTTATTTCCATTGTTTCCTAACTGTTTTACTGTTGTCTCTTAAGAATGCTGAAACTCTCTTGATTTATTGCATTCATCCATCAAAAGAATAGTAATAACACACTTGTTCAGCTATTGCTCTGAGGTCGCAGATGTCAAGTCAGGAGTATGGGGCTCTGGCTCCTAATATGGAGAACACCTGTTTATAAGGCATCATTTAAAAGATATTGCCACATCCAGGCACAAAAATCCTCACATGTGCATTTTTAGAAGGCTCAGAGTTGGGTTTTTATAAGTATATGTGTGTGTGTGTGTGTGTGTGTGTGTGTGTGTGTGTGATGACACTTTGAAGGCATATACCTTTAAAATCACCCAAAAATTTTTTTCAACAATGGCAAAAATCCAATTGCTTAGCAAGAGAGCAGGCAGGCCGAAACTGGTTTGGCTCAGTGGATAGAGCATTGGCCTGCAGACTGAAGGATCCCGGGTTCGATTCCAGTCAATGGCATGTACCTAGGTTGCGAGTACATCCCCAGTGGGGGGTGTGCAGGAGGCGGCTGACTGATGTTTCTCTCTCATCAATGTTTCTAACTCTCTATCTCTCTTACTCTCCCTTCCTCTCTGTAAAAAATCAATAAAATATATATTTTTAAAAAATTAAAAAATAAAAAACAGAGCAGACAGGTGGTAAGAGGGCATTATTAAACCAATTCACTTGGAACCCACAAAAAAAAAAAAAAAGAAAAAAAGCTCAAAAGGAGAGTCTGCTCCAATCTTTAAGTAAAAAGAAATGGGTTCTCCCTCTCTTCTCGCAATGGATGAGTATTTTACACATTTGATGCTGTTCTGTTTTGTTTTGTTTTGTTTTTAATCTGGCTGTTCTGTTTTGGGGTGTTTTTTTTTTTTTCTTTCTGTTTTGCAGAGTTTCCCAAGGCTTAAATTATTGTATTCTTCCTCCTTATTGGTATGCTTGCTTAAATCAAGGCAAATGTAATTGATGTAAAATGGTTTATTCTCTTCAAAAGCTTGTATTTATCTTGATTTGCTTTGGACCAGAAAACACTGTGAGAGACAGACTGTCCCAATTTTATTCTTCATGTTCAGGAAATAAGCCATTTGAAGGAACACTTCTTTTCCTAAATAATAAAAGATCAACACACTAAAGGAAGTAATGAAACAAAATGTGGTTAAAGCTCTTTTACTAATAGAACTATAATTTGGAGGATAATCTTCATGAGGTCTATTTGCATTTAAAAATGATGAAACACTGGTATTTTTACAAAAATTAGTAATGAGAGTAAAACCAAGTAAATATGTTATAATGTCAACATAAAAGACTATTTGGTTTGAAAATGATTTGGAGGGAGTGTACTTGTCTATGATAAAGGTGGCTTGGATTGATCTTTGATCAGTAAAGACTGGAAATTCAGAAACATGACACTCCCTTGATGTTGACAATACAAAAGGCAGTTATCACCAAGAAAGCCATAAAGAAGAACCAAAATATATCAAAATATCATGGGAGAATAGAGTTTTAACATAAGGGACATGTATATTTAGATGGCAAAGACAATTACTCCTCCAAGACTAATAGTCAACAAGGAAAAGCATTGCTGTCCTTGGAAATGGGCTGGGATTGGAATTCTCCAAGAAACCTCAATTTAAAACATCATCTCTTGCTCACTCAAGTGGCTCCTCCAATAGCCAACATTTTCCCCAAGCATATCCAAGAAGGACATTCAGCGGTTCTGACTACCACTGTGGATGACAACCTCCCACTCCACCAGCAACACGCACTCTGCAGCTGATTCATTATGAGCCCCTGATCTATAGGGCCCCATAGGAAGCAAGGAGAAATGGGGGAAAGAGAATTATTAACTCATAGTATGAATCATGACATTATAAAAGTTCAAGACTTTTTTAAAACACTTTCTGTGGTAGAAGTGATTGGGCAAGTCACAAACAAATTGTCAATATGTTTTCTTTTCTTCCTGAGTTTCTAGTCACCACAGCAGACATTGGGCATAGCCCTCTTCATTTCGTGTGGATAATGAGTTCTGATATTTGGAGCCCACAAAATCCCTTCTCCCTAATTCATAATTTTGGTGCAAAATGAACACATCTCAGTAGAATCCATGACAAATCTGACCCCATAATAAGGGCCCCAGGACACATATTTAAGGGATTAAATGTAGCTTTATTTATAACATAAAGCATTCCATCAGTGTAAAGCAGAAAATTTTAAAGGGGAAAAAACCCAGTCTCATTACAACTTTCCTTCCCTTGGTCAGACCGTGTTGGCCCTGTTCCCCACGTGTCTTCTTGGGGATTTTCTTTCCCATAAATAACTTCCTATAGGGCTTGGCACTGAGTAAGAGTACTTGCTCCCTCCTTTTAAAAAGAATTAAAATTAAACCAAATCCTCATTTTCATCACTGTATTTTCAAGACATAGGATTTGTTTTATTTCCTATTTTTTATGATTAGAAGAGCTGAATTGAAGATGGCAATCATATACACAGGAAAAATGCCTGAGGAATATTGCATTTCTTAATTTCTAGTAGCTCAACAACAGCCCTGTTCATAGTCCCCAGAAGGTCCCATCACTTGCCCATTTGTGGCCTACACTTAACAGTATTCTCCGTTCAAGAGATTATATGGACAACAAATGGAATTTGCATTGTTTTCCATCAGCACTACACTCCAATGGAGACCCTGCAATGTTTTGGAAATAATACACTATTTTCATTCACTCAGTGCCATGATCTCATGAAGGATTAAAGAGGATAAAAATAAGCATAGGTGGCCTCACCTATGATATCATTTATCTTCACAACAAACGTATGAGATAAATCTATAAGGCTTGAGAAAAATTAAAAGGCAGCTCTTACTCACACCCAAAGAATATTCCACTATCAGCAGAACAGGCTTTTTGAAAACTCAAAGTAACAGTAATCCATGCAGAAAACTCTAACTGGTTGGGATAAGCACACGTGTGTGAAACAATGTTCTGGGAGAGACAGCTCTAACATGTGGTCATACAACTGTCTGAAATGGGAACCTGTTTCATGATCTTGGCAAATTTAACCCAACAGAACAAAATAGTATTGTTTTATATTACTAGACGAATGAATGATTGAGAGTTTGAATTAATTTAGTAAAATAATATATGTAAAAGTGCTCTGCAAACTTTTAAAATCACTAGCTTATAAATTAGACTTCCTGTTATAATAGCTATTTTGTAGAATATTTCCAGTGCACTTTTATTTTAGAAACTACCAAGGACACACTGAACTGGGATCTTTCCGAAGTAGGATTGTGATAAGAACATCCACCATTTTCCCTTCCAAGACCCTTTCTCCAAGCCTATATTTTAGGGCCCTTTTATTATTTTCTCTGGATATCATCTTCTCTTCTTGCCAAAAGGGCCATACAAATTATCTCATTATCTCTTAGTTCTTCCAGGGTGGTGGTCTCCTTCTCCCCACAGACCTTTCACCTCCCTCTTTCCTCTGCCTGAAGAACTCCTCCTCCAGATGTTTCCAAGCCTGGCCACACATTGTTGTAAACTCAGCCTAAATGTCATTTTCTCACGGAGACTCTCTCTGCTTGGTCCTGCCCAAAGTCACCGCACCCACCACACAGTCCCAGAAATCTTTGCTCTACCCCCATGCTTTTCTCTTCTGGGTCATACTTGTTAAAACTTGAAATAATTTTGTTTATGTTTCTCCCTATTATATTCTGGCTCCACAAATTGGGGGGGAGGGGGGGAGTGGCTTTATCTGGTTTGTATTCCCAAATCCTAGAACTGTGCTTTGACATCTAATAACAATTTATTAGATGAATAAATATGTCTTGAACTCCAAAAATTAGTCATCTGTCCCTTGCCACACCTAAAGTAAGATTTTTCTGACTCTATTTCATGCTTCTCTCAGCTAATAAAAGGCCGCCTCCATACAAAGGGTTGTGTCCTTTTGAACCTTGACCAACCCTCTTGTCTTTCCATGTGTCATACGTCACTTTCTCTTTTCTGTCCCAGGAGTATTATGGGAAATTTGTGCTACAACAGAAAAATAAATGAACACGAGTTATAGCTCAACATGGCTTACAGGCACATACTAGAAAAGCTTCACTCTTTTATGTTGTTTCCTAGCCTATGAAACAGATCGATTTTACATTAAAAAAAAAAATAAGGCTGAGAACTGGGGTTCCCTAAGACAACTTTTCAACATGCTCTTCTATTTACTGGGATAAGCTGGCTGAGGCTCTCAGGACCCCTTGTTTTGCTTGCTGGGAGGGCTGCGTCTGACAGTGAGCGAGCACAGATTCAGCCAGCACCTGTTCGACCCCTGTGAGGTGGTCCCTTTCAACGTGACGTCAGCAGCACTTTAAACGATGCCAACAGAAGGGTTCCAGCTGGTCATGGAGCTATAGGACACCCTTATTAGGATGTGAGTCATATAAATATAGAAGCGTACATAACATAAATATGGATCCTCTTACAGCACACTCAAACTGTATTCTCTGCACAGGGATAAAGAGCTCACTCGTTTTAATAAAGAGGATTTTGCCCCCAAGAAATGTAACATTTTTGTAGTTTCAATTACCATTACAAAGAAAAAGATCTCAAATGAAAAGTTAACAATGAGACTCAAGATGAACGCATGGTAGCATTCTATGTTTTTAATCCTGTTTTTCTGTTTATTTTGTAGCACCTTATGTCTCACCCATGTTTTAAAAGTTGAGAAAACTAAACTTTCCATGAAATCTGAAAGTAACACTAAATGAAAAACAGATCAGAGAACATTGCTTTTCATCTGTTTACCTGCCCTGAAAGTAAACGTGATGGTTGAGAACATCGGGCAGGAGGCCAAGTGATTGCTTACCACAAGTAAATCCTGAACTTCTTGAATATAAACTCTCCAAATCCAGAAACCAGCTTTCTGTTGCTTTGGCCCGATTCCACAACACGACTCATTTCCTTGGGACTCCATCAGGAAAGTTAAACTCAACCTTTTATTTTTTTCACAGCTTTCTATTTTTAGATTACAAAATTAGTATCTATTCATTGCAGTAACCTTGGAAAATTCATAAAAACACAAAGATTTTTTTATGATCATCTGATACTCATAATTCCACTCCCGGGATTATAATTACCATTCACATTTTGGTACCTCTTTTTGCTTATTTTTCTGTGCTCACATGCACATCAATTTTTCTCACCCTAACGGTGTCTTTGCATACATACGGTATTATGTGAAGTCTAGTTTCACTGATCAAAACCTTATATAGTTTTGCCAGGTTTGATATATCCTTCCCTGGCCTGATGTTTATTAATTACATAGTATTCCTTTGTTTGCATTATTACCATTTCTCCAAATTCTTAATTTTGGAATATTTCGCTTGTTTTCCATATTATCTTCTTATCTGTCTACCTGTCTATAATATAAGCTATATGCATTAGAGACATACTTGTTTTATTTCGCTTTGCTTTTATTGTGATTCACAAATGTTGCTTTTTTTGTTTGTTTGTTTGTTTAACAGCCTGAAGGCAAAACTCTCTACCAGCAAAGGAGATTATAACTTTCTTTATCCTGATACTTTATTGCAGTGGTCTGGAATGGAACCTGCAATATATCCAAGGTATGCTTGCATATATATAATGTATACAAAAAATTTACTTGCAATCTTTAGAAACTATTGTCAAAGGTACTATCACTTGCCTACCCAACATCTATTTCCTCTTCTTCCTTGCTAATATGATTCTAATTTTGTTTAATGTGAAAATATCCCTGACTAATATGACAAAGTCTGATGCATACAGTGTGAACAGAAGGTTCTGAGTGACACTTCTGATGTGGCTCCCATCGTTCCCAGGGTCTTATCGATTTGCTTTGTCTACTCCTGTCTTCTTGCCTGGGAAACAGACACAAGGAGTGGAGATAGGCAGCCATTTTGGACCAAGACCTGAAAACCACCCACTAAGCAGAGTGGCCTGGAAAGCAGAAAGAAGATTGGGTCCTAATGTCATCATGGGGCCACGCTTGGCCCCTTATCTCCAAACTTTTATATTATACAACAAAAATAGGTTTCTATTGGATAGGAACCATTGCTCTTTATTTTAACTTTCTGTTATCCAGAACAGAATATGATGATCTAACAAATTTGTTTAGTATAAAAATCTTCAAAATGGAACTGTGAAGTCTAGGGGTGTCAATATTTTATGGACTTTTTTATTCTTAATATCAATTTGCTTCCCAGAAACTTTTTATAGATATTAACTCTGACCAGCTACATATGAGAGTGCCCATTAGCCACAATGTACTTTATTGTTGCTTTCATTTCAGTTTCTCTGCTTATTTCAGTTCCAAGTGTTTTCATAAACTCTCATTTCTTCTGTGAGCTTGTCCTCTTGTATTCTGTTCATACTCTCTTCTATTATTTTAAAATTTAAGATCAATCTAGGGCTTTTTAATTATAAGAATTATTAGAAGGAAACATGAAGACAGTTACTAAGATTGCATGGTTGCTTGCAACTGCTAGAAATCTCAGTCCTGAGTGAAAGCATTCCAGCCTAAACACAGGTGGTAGCTGTAAAGTTGGTGACCCATCCTCAGGAAATGCAGCCACCCTGGCTAGAAATGTGGGGGAAGAGCTCTCACAACCTCTAGTCAAGACTAACTGCTGGTGGTCATGCACTGCTTAGGATTCTTCTGTAGGTAAGTGGAGACGTTTTCCTGAAGATTTAGCGACAAGAACCAGGACACTTTTTTTTACTTTCTCTTTCCTGAGGTTCCAGTTTCTTTGCTCACCTCACATTCCTTATTATGAAATGTTTGTATCATCTAGCTCATGAATGGAACCTTTTATCATTCAGAAAAATTGAAATAGCTGTGTAGTTTTTCCCCTTACTTTCTCAACATTCAGGGGAGCTTAGTTAGCCAATGGCAAAAAAAGTTCTCAGATCCTTGAAGATTAGAAGGTGAGTGATCATTCCCCAGCACTTTCGTCTAGTATTGCTGAAGTATTTTGCAGCAAATTTTAGGGAAAGCATAGAGGATCATTTGTATTATATAGATGGAGACAAAATTCCTCTTGCATAACTCAGAGAATCAAGTTAATTTTTTTTTCTCTTACTTTTTTCAACAATACCTAGGTAAGGTGATTTAGGCAAGCATCCCAAACAAAAAAAAACCCAAGTGCTCAGGTATCCATCAATTATGGAGGGGGCTAGAAGTACCTGGGGACAGGGAGAGATTGGCAGTGCATTAAGTGTCATGTGTGGTGGTACCTGGGCTGGTGCCACTCCATTATTTATATGGCAATGACCACACTAGCCACGAAGCACTATCACAGCATTGGTTATTACTCTAGAGTACTCTAGAGTACTTCTTAACATCATCAGCTTCAACTGAACACTACACTGCACCCAGCATTAACCACCACTGAGCAACTACAATGTGAGCATGTGTCTTCTGACCCAGATGCAGTAATCTGTGAGCTCTTGTGCCTGCATTCTTCTCAGCCTTCTTAGTCAGGTTCTTGCCATCTCCTTCATTAATTATTGCAGCAATCCCCCTGTCCTCAGCCTCAGTGGCAACCCTTCTTCATTATTTTTTTTTTAGTTTTTTCTTCATTATTTTTTTCTTCATTATTTTCTATAGTATTATGCCATCCTCATTGTTCCCTGGAAGCAAATGGACAGGTGAAAACATAAATGAGTTACTAATGCAGATGTATGAGATCTTGATTTTGCTTTTTCATCATTTCATCAACCAATTCTCTTCCTCCCTTCTTGCCAAATTTAAAGATCTACCTCCAAGAAGGCTTTGAAAATGAAGCTAGCCTAAAGCCTGTCATTTCAATACTCTTTATTGGATCTTCTAAAACTGCATTGCTTTAGAATAATTACATATTAAACCCTTAAAGAAGTCCTCTGCTTTTGTCACTGATAATCTCCATCTTCTCATTCACTCAGTTTCAATAGCTCCAAATCACCATTGATTCTGCCTTTATCTTTGTCCTCAAGTACATTTACCTTTAGAATTACAAAAATATGGACTTCTAGATTAGAAGATCCATAGGTACAGCTAAAGCTGTAGCTCAATATCCTACTGTTACAGATTAAAAATCAAAGCCTGAAGAAGTTGGAGGCCTTGTTCACTGTCACACTGCTGGTGGGGAGGAGAGCTCTCCCTGCAGAGAAGCTCATAGATTCCATTCCTGGTGCTCTTATTGTATCACCTAGATTCCTGATTGACACTATGCTGATACCATCACTGTGCCTGTCCCCCAAATGGCCTCATTCCCAAGGAGGTCCCATTGGTTGATACAAAAAAAATTTTTTTTAATTAAAAATAAATTTTAAAAAATAAATATAAATATAAATATAAATATATATAATATATAATATATAATATATAATATATAATTTCAGAGAGGAAAAGAGAGGTAGAAACATCAATGATGAGAGAGAATCATAGATCAGCTGCTTTCCCTACTGGGTTCTGTTGGTTCATAGGTCAATGCTCAACCACTGAGCCACATTGGGGGACGGGGGGGTGGGACAATACCAATTCTTTAAAATTATGAGTTTAATTATGTCACCTTCAATATCTATTGAAGTCTAAGTTTAGTATTTTAGGTCCTATATTATTTGCTCATAATATGTATCTCAACCTTTTGTTCCAGTCAAATTAGGGCACTCACTTCACAATTTCTCCCCACTTTGCTTTCTTCAGGTCTAGAATGCTTCCCTACTTTTCTCTGCCATCCCAATCTTTCCCACCTCTAAGTAGTTCACAGCTTAGCACTCTTCACAAAAACCAACCACTTTTTCTTTTAGTGTTCAGAATGCATCTAACTAGGTACTTATAGCACACACTGATTGATTACAACTGGGTTATCAGTTCTTGGTAGTCAAGGACAACCTTTTGTCCTTTTAAAGTGTAGACATGCAATGACAATGACTATCGCTGAATGATGGCATTGGTCTTAACTGGATAATACTGGATATGCCATCATTCTCTTCTTTTGCATTTTTCTAGAATGCTTGGCTTTGCATGCAATAATCAGACAGATTTTTCTCTCAGCACTTCATTTAGAGATTTTTCTTGTCATATCTTTGTTTTTGTCTAGACAATTTACTGAATATGGTACCTATCAGGTTAATGGTCAAGCAACTCAGACCATTGACCATATTAATAACGATGATGATGGTGATGATGGTAAAAAGTGATAACTACTGTTAGGGAGCAATATTGATAATGGCTCAAGAACTCATAGTCCATAGCTGACATATAACCTAATGCTCAAGATCTTCTGACTTGTATTATTTTCTACTTTTCCAAAACAGTTTCTTTTTTGAGTGCCACTTCAATCTTCCACTAGAATTAAAGATGAAAAACATTGCTCTTTCCTATTGCCTTTATGCATGAAGAGCTTAAAGGACAATTTTCTTTTAAAATGAAGTCATAAGGTGTAAAAGATGGTCCTGTCATTCTTATTCTATTTTTTTTTTCCTTGAGATGAGAGATATGGTTCCTTTCCTTTGATCCTTTCTGTTTGTCTAGCTCTGGGCAGAATGGCCCTGACCCTCCCTTTTTCCCCTGCCCTCCTATTTACAACTATAGACAATTTAGATGTTTACAGACTTGTGCCAGGCACCAGGGAAATAAATATAAATGAACAAATGATCTCTGCCCTCAAGGAATTCACAGTAATAGAAGCATAGGTGTACATACATTATGCAATGTAGTGTAGTAAATGCCATGAAAAATATTAGGCCAAATTTCAGCATCTCCATAAAAGAGGAAAAATAAACTGCCTCTGAGAAAATAAGGAAATGCTTCTTGGAGGACCAGAGGCTCAGCTGGGTTTTGAAGGTTGAGCAAGTATCCAGTCATTGAACATAAAGGGGAAACACACAAAAGAGAAACTTTTGTAAAGACACAATATTATGAGGGGACTCTATGTTGAGGCTGTGGGTAGAACTTTAGATGCCTATCATGACAATGGCGGCCTTAAGGAGGCCAGCATGTCAAGGTCCGAAGAGAAGGCAAAGGAATCAGGACTTGCCTTCTATACAACTATAGTTGTGTGTAGACAAGGAGACATTGAAATCCTTTAACTGCAAGTAAGAGAATCATATTTGCATTATTTAAAAACTCCCCCCAACCACAAGATAAAAGATGATTTGAGGAAGCAAGATAGCAAGCTGGAAGACCATTGTGTGGTCAGAGCAAATAGAGACAGGAGGCAGTGGAAATACACAGAAGCAATTAGAATTGGAGCCTAGTGGTGGTATAAGGTTGTATCTTAATCTGATGTATTCTTCTTGGTTGATGGAAAACTTGGATAGTGTGCAAACATTTGTGACAATGAATTGAATGAGATACTAATTTACATTTGTTTTTCCCTGCATGGGCATACATTTAAGTTGTTTTTCCCTCCCCTTGGTGTTCTAAGTTTAGCCTTCCTGGTCTAAGATGAGTCAGTAATAAATATGCTTGTAAGGCAATTGGGAAACACATAAAAGACCCTCCCTCACCCTTCACTCAGGCATGAGTTTTGAAAGTATAGGCTGCTTGAAGAAAACTGGCCCCAACATTTGGGGATGAAGGGAGGGAACAGTGGTAGAAGTTTCTGGAACAGTTGAGATTTGCATTCTGCTGCCACCCAGCAACCTGAGAAGGGGCAGGTATCATGTATAGATGTGGTGGAAGCAGGTGGGAGAATTGAAGGTGCCTGAGCTATTATGGCCTAGACTCGCAGGGGTCCTCAAACTTTTTAAAGTGGGGGCCAGATCACGGTCCCTCAGAGAGCTGGAGGGCCGGACTATATGAACTACTAATTCCTACTGTAACACCTCGGCTACGCTCACTGCCCAAAAAACCTGGCGGGCTGGATCATACTCCTCTGCGGGCCGCATGTGGCCCACGGGCCGTAGTTTGAAGACGCCTGGCCCTAGAGAATGCCAGAAAGCAATCTCCATGCCTATGCATGGTGTTGAGAAAACAGAATTTCCTGCTTCAACTACATCATGTGGGCTTGGCCAGGAACAACTCAGTGACAACCATGAGAAACTAAAATAAAGACCTTCTCCTGATACTAAGCATCCCCTCAAATGTGCAATCTTAGTGAGAGGGGAGAAGCCTCCTAAGCCTAACCAATATGGGTAGCTTTGTTTGGCAGTCAGGGTCCAATATTCTCTCTACTCATTTATTTTTGTTTTTCTAACCCCTCAGCAGCCTTCCAACTGTTCAGTGGGATAGAGGGAGCGATTCTGAGAACAGGAAGACACTGTAGGTATATTCACAAATGACTTTTTAATCAGTATTTATTTCTTTTTTTCTGAATTCTCAGGCCTTGGTACTTTTATAAGTAATAATGCCTTTATGTTGTTCTTTATTTTGGAAACTGCTGAGAACCTTTATATTAGTACATTCTCTAGAGATCTCACCATAGGTTTTCTTATTCTGGCTTTTTCCAATGTCCCCATGGAGAGGGTCAGCCCTGCGGATGAGAATTAAAAGGCGACATTGTGTGGCAGTTAAACATAGACTATAAATCATCTATGTTCAAAACCTGGCTATGCCACTTACTAGTGTGTGACATTAGGTAAATTGTGTAATCCCTTTACCTCAATTTCTTTTTGTATCAAATATTAGTTCCTCCTTCTTGGGCTTATTGTAAGGACAAAAGGCATAATGTATGATGAGTTTTTATCCTAACACTTGGCCTAGGGCTGTAGGAAATGTGATCATTGGTAATTAGAGTGTTTTGCCCACTCCCATCCCCGCATAGGTTGGGGTCCATAGCCCCTGTAATCCCTACCACATTGCTCCCCTCCATGGAGTAAATTTCAGTTCCCCTAAGAAGATGGCCTCCATGCAAAAACTGCTGAGAAAGGAGAGAGGAAACCCCACAATGTTTTCCATTCCCAGATCCCGGGCACACACAAAGCCATTATCCACCACTGAGACTCTAAGACTCCAAGGAAGAGAGCTAATCTAGGAGCCAAGAAGCTGTGTTGCAAGCTGGTTCCAGAATCCATCAGAAACAGCTCAGAACTCTCAGAGGCGCCCATCTCTGATGCAGGGGACTTGCTTCCTAACATTACTGCATTCATTTCTCACTTTGTTTCTCGGAAAAGCTGTGTAATTCTTTGCCGTTTCCTTTTTCTGTGGGCCAGGAGCTTTGCCATCGATTTTCTGGGAAGCTAAGTGAATGCTCTTTCTGTCAATCTGAAATTGTTTGGTGGGTGGGTTATTTTCCCCCCTTTGCTCCTTTTCTTCTTTATGAAAGCTGACAAATGGGGAAGAAAAAGAAAAAGAAAAGAGTAAACCCAGTATCACAGGATGCTGGGAAAATAGCTTCTATTTATAGCCTGGTACATTTTCAGACATGTAAACACCTCGGTTAATCGCTGCCCCTGCAGCAAGACCCTGGGGGTTATTGAGCTGCCCTGGAAAGCTGGCAACCATATACGGCAGAGGAGTGAAAGGTTTGACAAGGCTAATTGTGCTCCAAGTTGTTTTCAGAAACAGTGGGAATGAGGTCTGTGTCCCGCCTGAGCCTGCTGAACAGCAGAGGGCCACACAGGCCTCAGTCCCCTCTTAGGGAAAGCAGAATCTTGGCACAGTGAAAGTTTGGCAGGTGTCAAGAATGGCCTGGCCAAAACACCTCTAATTGAGCAAATCTAGCTGACAATATAATAGCAGAAATTCTCACTTTGAGTGGCAGCTTCACCACATATTAGCTGTGTAATATTGGGAAGGTCCTTTGTGAAACAGGAGGCTCAGTTTGCTCATCTATAAACTGGAGCAATTATAGTGACCTCAAGAGGTGAACACGAGTATTAGATAAAAATTATATAAGTGTAAAACATCATTCAGACTCCCTACAATGTGCTAGCCACAATTTCTGTCACCCAATGCAAAGTTTCTAGACCCGAAAAGAACAGAAAAATATGATTCTAATAAAGAAAACCATAGTACAGATGCCTGAAATGACTCAGAAAGAAGGACTTTAAAACAACTGTTTTAAGTATGCTCAAATTTAAAGGAAAATGTTATTACAATAAATGAACAATTGGAGAATCACAACAGAGAAGTGGAAACTATAAAAGTGCAAATTCTAGAACTGAAAAGTGCAAACTTTTTCACTGATAGCCTAAACAACAGACTGGATTCTATAGAAGAAAAGCAATCTTGAAGACAAATCAACAGAAATTATTCATTCTGAAAATAAGATAAATATTTTTAAAGAGTCTTAGGATTAGGATATACGCATAGCCTAAGGACACAGACAATAGTGTAGTGAAAGCCTTGAGAGGGGGCAGAGCAGGATGGAGGGGTCAATGGAGGAAAAAAGGGGGACATCTGTAATACTTTCAACAATAAAGATAAAAATTGTAATTTAAAAAAGAGAGTCTTAGGGGCCTATGGAACAACATCATAAAGTTTATCATACATGCAGTCTTACATACATAGGACAGTGCTGAAGATTAAAGGAAAATCTTAAAACCAACCAGAGAACAGAGACATACTGTTTCCTATAAGGACTGGTGACAGACTTCTCATTAGGGAAAAACAGAGGCCAGAAGTCAGAGGACAACAACATAAAGTATGAAAGAAAAAAAAAAGTGTCAACATGGAATTCTATGACCAGTGAAATTATCTTTCAAACGTAAAATAGTTTGCAAAAACAAGATATTTTCAGACAAACAAAAGCAGATAGAATTCATCACCATCAGATTTGCTCTAAAAGTAGATTAGGCTGAAGCTAAATTAGACCTCAAGGAAACAAAGATCCACAGGAAGGCATGAAGAGCCTAGAAATGTCTCTACAGTTTTACACTTATCTATATAATCCAACATGTCCTTAACTTTCTGGAATAAGTTTTATGCAAAAGGTAAAGACAATTGATACTCTGCTCTTACATTAACAATAAATTAATTCAATTAATTAACAACCAATTAATTGTTAAATGCTGGAATGTTCTCTAGGATGGCTATGAGATATCCTCCCACCTCTACTTCTAAGGCAAAACCAATAGATTCATCATTATTCATTGCTGTCCAGAAGGAAAGATAAACTTCATTTTTACAGTCTTCATGGTCTTTAAATGATAAAGAGAAAAAAATCACCTCTGCTTCATAGGCTAAACACATATGCTATGGATATTGATTCCACCTGCCCCCTTACATCATTAATCAGAAAAAATATAATTTGCATACCTCCCCTATCCAAAAGGTAGTTGTTCAATATCATTCAGAAATTACAGGAAAATCTGTGTAGCTACTGAGGAGTCAAAAAGAAGATGGCTTGAACAATGAAGAAGAATAACCAATTGTACATTTAAATATTGACTTAAAATTCACTATTGGAAATCTTTTTCAATCACCAAAAGGACACTTCAAGCATCACTATAAATATGCTAGATTTCACCTGGAAGAGTGAGTTTGATATGGTTACAGGAAGCATATATCTCTCTGAAATAGGGAAAGGTCTCTAAAAATGTAAGAATGATGATATAACTAAAAATAACAATAATCAAAGAACTCATATACATATATTCATAACCAATGGAAGCAGACAAAGTGTGTGAAGGGACAGGTACTGGGAGGAGGAGGGTACAGGGAAGGAGAAATTGGGAGATATCTATAATATTATTAACAATAAAATTAAATTTTAAAAAATTATTCCATTTCTGTAAGCAAAGATTAAAAAATTAAAATTAACAAACATCAATATCTGGCACATACTCTGATGAATATGTGGTATTGAGTAAGCCAAATGAACTTAGAGTTCTTCCCATGCCAAACTTTTTGTGACATACTCTAGAATTAAAAACAAAACAAAATATTTCTCTACTAAAATAAGGGTTGTTATTTTTTACAATTTCCATCAGATAAAGGCTCCCTCTGAGAAAACAGGACAGTGTTCTTGATGAAAAAGATGACAAAACACCATCATGAGAATGGACTGTGGCCCACCAGCCCAAAAAGATCTAGCTTTGTCGACTTTTTACCCAGCCAACCTGAGAATGGTTTTGGCTTGGGTTCTAGCCCCTGTGGCCATAGACCAATACTGAGAGGAAGGTGGGCACATCCTTCACTCACTGATTTGCTGATGAAATATTTATTTTGTCCCCTATATATACCAGGAGATCTCAGAACTCCAGTGATATGCAGTGAAGAAAGCACAGCCCCTGAGACAATGGGAGGCAGATGAACAAGTAAACCCCAAATCACAACACAACGTTTCCTGTAGGTGGCCATCCAGAAAGCCAGAGTGTGGTGATACCTAGAGAAGCCATAAGCCTCTTTAGCATCAAGTGGGCTGGAAAGGCTCTCCAGAGAGAGGAAAACATCAGTGCAGACTTGAAGAGCATTTAGGAAGAAACCAGGAAGCCAAAGGCATTGTTTTCCCACCATTTTACTTAAAGGGTAAAATCAAAGGATATAGAAATATCATCTTTTTAGGAGTCATACATATTTCTGCTATTCCTTCCAACTGGTGAAAGAAGTTCATTCATTCTACTTTCTGACTGCACTTAAGTGGTTTTTGATTCTGATGCCTAAATGCAATAATGAATGAACAACAAAATTTCATTCATACAGAGTTAAAACACACTTTTCAAAATGTCTCTATTTATATTGAAAACAAACAAACAAACAAACATCTGTTAATTTATTTTTGGTCCAAGAAATAGAGACATGATTTAGGCACAGATAAATATGGGTAAGAATATTCTTTTTCCTGGTATTTCATATGACAAACAGTGGCACTCATGGGTTCATATTTAAAGTTTTAATGTATAGAACCATGCTTTCGTTCTCAGGTCATTATTCCTGACTTAGTTCCAACCATTCTTTTTTAAAATCACTTTAAAAAATGACAAGACTGCACAGATGACTCGAGGGCAGTAGGAAGACCTCAAAATTCTGTTTCATTTCCTGGCTGCTGACTAAAAGTTCACCTTGTGTTTCTAACATTTATCTTAAGGATTTGACTCTATTAACATGTAAAATCTCTACCAAAAAAAGAGTAATGCTTAAAAATTCCTTTTAGTGAAAGCACAGTTTCAAAGAGCATACTCCCAAAGTGGGAAGTGAGAGAACAGAGTATGAGGACCCCAGAGGGTTAGGACTAAGTAGGATACAGGAAGGTGAACTGAAGGATTTAAAAGATCACTGGTTTTTGCTTGTTTGTTTTTTCAACTTTTTCCCTCAGATTAGCCTGGCTTCCAGTATGGATTTTGGATAACATTATACACATTCCTGCCCCCTAACTCCAATATTTTGAGCTTTAAATCAGACTTTACCTCCATTGCACTGTATTTTTATCTCAATATGGAAATACAGCAGTCATTTTTATCTCAATCTGAAGCAGTAATACAGATGAGAATTAAACATTACAAAAAGAATAAGGAATGCCCCAGTATGTCTCACATATTTAAGCTACTACAAAGTACTGAAGCTCTCCCTAAAGAAAACCATAAATAACTTTATATTCATGACAAGTAACATTAGTGTTGCATGATTTGACCCCTGTTCCAATAAATAGACAAAGTATGGAAGCGACTAGTTCACAAAAGAGGAACTACAAATGACTAACAAACATGTAAGAAAAGTTTGACCTTGATGAACTTTAAAACAATAAGTACCAACTTTTATCTAAAACATCAGGAAAGTTGAGAGATTGCACTCTGCTGTGAACCTGTGCAATTGTGTATATATATTTGTACAATCACATTTTGAATGTCCTTTATAAAACTTTGTAAGTGTTGTTTGTAAGCATTGCCTAGAAATGGGGGAATACTTGTATGTAAATATATATTTGAATAGAGCAAATATTGTGGAAATATAATAAAATGTTAACCATGATTGTCCCTGAGGTTTGGGGTGTTTTCCCTTTCTTTGTGCCTTATTTTTTGTGCCTTATTCTACTTCCCCAATTTTCTATAAATAGCATTATGTTAGTAATCAAAGAAAAAGTAAAATGGTCTCAGTGGCATAGTCCTAAATGTTCAAATGTCTTCATGGCCTGTCCCAGGACTTCCATGGCATACCATCTTTCAGCCTAAACAGAGTGTGCTAATCAATTTTTATGCCTATCGGTGGAACAGTCTGGAAAACATTATCCACAGTTAAATAATCAAGAGCGCTATTTTCACTTCTGTGTTTTATCAAATGATATTTCCCTCCATTGCTTTGCTAACATTCATAGATTTGGATGGTATATGTATGAGATATGGCTAACTTTAAAAAAAATTTATTGACATAACTATAGATGTGCATGCAGTCATAAGAAATAATAGGGAGAGGGCCCATGTACCCTTAATCCAATTTTCCCCAATGATAATATTTTTCAAAACTATAGTACAATATCACCACCTGGGTATCAACAGTTATACAATTCACCTTTTTTTATTCAGATTTCCCCAGATTTACTTGTACATGTGTGTGCTTCTATGCAATTTAATCACTTTGTGTATCCACCACCATAGTTGAGACACAGAGAAGAGTCCCTCCGTTGCCCTTTGGCCAACATGTTTTTACCTCTCAGATTGCAGGTCATATAAACTATCACTAGCCAACTTGTGCATTCACCTCTCTGTGTTTCCTATTTTTATATTATGCATTTGAGTTTTATATTCAGAGCTTGTCAAATGAATAAGATGTGTCCAATATCCTGAAACATTGAAATTACTCTTAAAGAAAAAAATCATTTAGGCAAAAGGAGGTAGGGAGGAAGGTGTACAGAACAGGGAGTTAACTTCCTTTCCTGGCTGTAAACTGCATACAACGTAATGGACTCTGACTCTATGAAGATATTTCTCTATAAACTAGCTGGTTGGACTAGAAAAAGATGCTTTAGCTCAAAAAAATCTTTCTATCGAAAAAACCTGGAATTTTTTTTTTTAAATACCTATTTTACCAGGCTTATTTTATAAAATTCTCTAAGACTAGTGGAATAAATAGCCTCTGCTGTGCTCTCAATGGGTTCAACTAGGTGCCCATGTGTTCACATTACAGCCTTAGTCCTTTCTGACATGAAAAGTGTTTCTTCAGAAAGAAGAAGGAACCACATGCTCAAGCTCTGTATAAAGTTTCTGACCACTTCGTACCAGAAGCACGCTGACCATGGTTACTGGTGATGAGCAGAAAAGTCAGAAATTGGACATAACTCACAATCCAGAAGTTCCTGAACTACTGATAAGTGTCAGATGTGCAGTCCCAGGATGAAAAGCTCAAGGGGAGATCCAGGAGAAGAGCAAACCTTTCCCAGGAGCTGGGCCAGACATGTACGCTGCTGTGGAGTGAATTCAGAGGGACAGCTGTCAGTAGAAAGTATCTTCACTATCCAAGGACAGTCAGGCCTGATGGTTCTGGAGTTTCTAACTCATCTATGAACCCAGAAACCCCTCCATGGGTCAGATGTGATTCACTCAATTGACCATTATTGACCATGAATATTGTAATAAACACACACAATTATAAGGATATGCAAAATGGGACAACTTCAAGGAGCTGCATAAACAAAATGTGTTGGGCTAACAGTCTTTAATATACATTAGGCTAATCATCATTTTTTAAAGTAACAAAATAATTGTTAGGAATAGGAGTACATGATCTAAACCTCTAGAAGGAGTTATCTCCCAGAGAGAAAATCTCCTGGAAAATGCCCCCTATGAGGAGCACAGGGTGACATAGCCCTCTATTCCCATCTATTCAAGAAAGTATAATGGTGGTCTGTTCCAGTTGTGTTTTGGCTGGCTAGAGCTTTCATAACATAACTAGAGGCCCGGTGCATGATATTTGTGCACTGGGGGTGTGAGGGAAGTTCTTAACCTGGCCTATGCCCTCTCAGGGACCCCTCAGGGAATGTCAGACATCCCCCAGAGGGGTCCTTAGCACTGCCATGAAGGTGAGAGAGGCTCCTGCCACCACTGCTGCTCTCTCCAGCATGATCCCGGCTTCTGAATGAGCAGTGCACCCCCTGTGGGAGTACACTGACCACCAGGGCGCAGCTCCTGAATTAAACATCTGCTCTCTGGTGGTCAGGTCAGTGCACTTCATACAACTGGTCATTCCACCATTCGGTTGATTTGCATATTAGCCTTTCATTATATAAGATGCCACCGACAGGGCAGCTTAAGCAACAGAAACTTATATTCTCACATTTCCAAAGGCTGGAAGTTCAAAGTCAAGGAGCTGGCAAAGTTATATTTTAGTGAGAACCCTCTCATTGGCTTGTAGATAGCCACATTTTTGCTGTGTTTACTTTCCACTTTTCCTTGTTTCTCCTTAAGGATGCTACACAGATTTTTATTCCATCATCTTCCCTTGCTCCACAAAACCCATGGAATTTGGGGAAAGCTGACTTTACACCATGTCAGAGAGTGACTAGGTCAGCACCTTTCCTTCCCCTGGCATTCGTGTCATTTGACACACATAGTCAATTAGGATTACTTTCAGGAGTGCTGTTTGGAGTTACAGGATAGAAAACAAAGGAAACACGTTTTAGGTGAAGCACAGTCTCAGAAGACAGTGCTCGACCAATTCTGAAACATATCCTACTCCACACTTGCAGCTACATGGAATCAACCAGTTTGATTTGGTTTATCTGTTAACTGTTAACCTAAACAGTCCTAACTGATATACACATACAAAAGGAAAGTCCCAAGAGACTTAAATCATTTTGCATTTCTTTTGAAAACCTAATCTTTTGTTAAAGATGGTGGTGTTGAGAGGCCTCAACTTGAAGCTTCACTGTTAGTGAAGAATAGAAAGGACTTGACATCTGAATTTAATGGTCTGGTACTTGCTGTTGAGAAACTTAATCTTAGGAAGTTGCTTACAGTATTCATTTTGAGTCTCAGATTCATCTGCTTGAAAACTGAATGAAGGTGGCAGGGGCGGATATATTTGGAGTTCTCATGCACCCTTATCCCAACAATGAATGCATTTGACTTGGTTAAACTATAAGGTAAAAGGTAGATATTAATAACCTAGGCCAATATTCACTTAAGTGGAATAATGGAAGATAAAGCCAATTTACCTCCTCATATAAAATGTTTGCTCTCTTTGACAGAAAATCAATAACTGCAAAACTTCCAATATAAACTACAGATGAGATACAAGTTTACTTCTCACTCCTCCCACATGAGTGGCGAGGACTGAGACCTTCCATGAGAACCAAGGGTGGCTGAACGACCTCAGCCTCCACTCTTCCCCCTCTCTGTATTTTTTTAATATCAAATAAATCAAGGTTACAACTACATTATTCATTCCGACATCTAAGTAAGGTGGAAAGTCATGGAAACCTGGAATTCCCCTTTTATGGAAGTGCGTTTCCACTTGGTAAACACTTTCAGACATAGTGACTATAGAGTTCATGGAGAAGAATGTAAAACATGTGAGATGCCTCGACTGTGTGTTTTCTGCATTCTTAGCATTCAACATCTCTTGTCCTGAATGTTTGATCTTATTTTGTCACTAATGCCAAATGCTTAACTCAGAAAGCTGAGATTCGAGAAGATGACGAGGGCTGCTTTGTTCACCTACACATGTTCACTTCCTTTTGTTCCAAAGGGCATCACAACATATACGGGAAGGGGGAAATGCACTCCCTGGGGTCCCAAGTAAAAATTACATACAACTAAATCACAAAGACATTAAAGTAATAAATCTTCCTTTGTGTGGAAGCCGAACCATCACACAGTTGGGATCCCAAGGGAAGGCCGGGTGGAGAGAGGGGAGGAAAGAAGGAAGAAAGAGGTGGTTGATGGAGGTCATTATTTTTTTCCCTTACAAAAAAAGAAAGAAAGAAAGAAAGAAAGAAAGAAAGAAAGAAAGAAAGAAAGAAAGAAAGAAAGAAAGAAAGAAAGAAAGAAAGGAAGGAAGGAAAAGAAAGAAAGCCATAAACCTGCTGTTTTCTATTGCTCATTCACTGCTGACCATTAAGTTCTTTTGCAAAAGTGTGTCCCGTGGGTGAATCTGCCTCAAAACTAAAATTTGCATGGATAAGTTAACACAAATTCACAGTCTGAAAGATAAAACTTCTAAAATGAGATCTTAAAATTACTGGTGGCAATCTCCCCCAAAAGTGAAAATATGGTGTGAATAAAGAAATTGACTTACCCTTTGTCCAGTTTATGTCCTGTTTAAAGTCAACTGCTTGCTTTCAGGTGTTGTCACAGAGAACGGAAAAAGTCCTTCTTATAATAGAAACCTACCTACTTTATATCCTTTGCCCGAAAAAAGACAGACAATAAATAAATTGAGGCAGAAAACTTCAATAACCTAATGTTGAATATTAATCCCCATGTGGAACCATGCAACATTGAAATATAAGATGCCATTTTAAAACTACTAATGCTGGAATGAACAGTAGCCTTTCTTAATACACTAAAACTTTTTTCAGCAGATAGAGGCAGCAGGAAACAGGATTGCATGCCCCTGGATGCCAGCACCAGCCTGCCAGGGACCTTGCCAGACCCAAGCTTCACATGGCATGTATCAAGGGCATCTCCAAGACAGGGACTCTACCACATGAAAGGTTAGTCAGAGGAAATTGTCACCTAATAGTCACCAATATTCAGTGTCCCAGGATTATTACAGACCCCTTTTGCTGGCAAATATAACTTCTAGATACCTCCCCTCCTCTATTTTCCCATCCAGAATCTATTTGTCCATTGTTGTAAACACATGTTGATGTTAAACAAAATAAAACACAAATACAAAGCCAATTTATTGCTTCCCCCAAGACCATTCTAAAGACAAAAATGTTCTCCTAATAATTATTCACTTTCCTTACTCTTTAATTTTATTCTTTACATACAGTTAAAGAATGCCATGTTTAAGTACCATGTGAAGAAAAAGCTTGTTTCAAATTAAAGAAACAAAAGGAATGAAAGAAAAATAAATAGCTAGAGTCTGAGAACTTGCTGGTGTTCAAGATCAAAAGATATTAGGACCTTGCTTAAAAATAGTGAGATACTCTGGTTTTGTGATTTCAAGTCAAGTAATTTGACATTGGCACTTTGAATATTTAATATTAAGAGCATACCAAAAAAATTGATATATGAAATTCTCTTGATACCTTGATAGCTCTTGAGGGAACAGAATATATATATTAGAGGCCTGGTGCATGAATATAATATATGTATATTAGAGGCCTGGTGCACGAATTCTGGTTCCTTGGCCTGCAGGATGAGGCTAAAACTAGCTCTCTGACATCCCTGAAGGGGTCCTGGATTGCAAGAGGGTGCAGGTTAGGCCAAGGGACCCCACTGGTGCACCATCAGGGGAAGGGAGGGATGCAGGAGATTGGCCAGCTGAGGAGGGACTGTGGAAGGGCTCCAGGGCATGTCTGGCCCATCTCACTTAGTCCTGATCTTTAGGACTTCAGCAGGAAGCTAACCTACTGGTCAGAGAGTCTGGCCCCTGGTGGTCAGTGCATGTCATAGTGAGCAGTTGAGCAGCCTTAGCATATCATTAGCATGTTATGCTTTGATTGGTTGAACAGAGGACCGGACACTTAGCATATTAGGCTTTTATTATATAGTATATATTCATTCACATATAAGCTACCTGTATGTTTAAGGCCATAATAAATTAAACTCAGTGCTTTGATGCATGAACCAGATTCATCTGAGGTTTGTAGGAATTGAAGTTAAATATTGCATAAATATTTAATAATATTTATTGCCCCTCAAATATTGCATAAAATGTGGGAGAATTCTACTTCAAGCCCTTCTCTTATCAATCTTTATTTTTATAAAGTCAGGTGAAAATATTTATCATGTTTTATAAAGGTCAAATAATCTTGAGTCGAGATTAGATAAGCAGCTTTTATTTACCTCACTCAGTTTCATTCTAAGATTCTGGTTCTTTTCAGGGGATATTCATGTTGGTCAGTAACAGTTTTTCATTGAATTTTATTCAAAACACAATTTACGATGCTCGAACAATAAGGTAACCATGCATCCCAGGTCACACAGCTTTCCTGGCATCTGCTGGGGTTAGCATTTTAGCACTCTCAAAAGTGTAGTGGTTTGGAAGATAAACATACGTGGTTACTCTAGAATGTCCACCCAGTGAAACACCATGAAAACAAAGGGAGAGGAAGTATATCAGACACAAAAGCTCAAAGAATTACTAGAGCAAGACTTGATGAATGCCCGGAGCCTGTCCGCTGAAGGAGGTATTTACATGAGAACAGGAAGACAGAAGGAGGAAGCAGGAAGGCACCAGCTCTGCAGCAGAGGGACCTTAGGGCTGAGCTTGGTTCTACACTGGAGCAACAGGCAAGAGGAATGTGTGGTTCATTTCAACCTAAGCAGTGCTGTGAATTGAGATCATGCCAAACCAAGATGATATTACCTTCGGTGTTTCCACCTAGAAGATGCACATAGAAGATTTCAAGACCCCCATAAGAAGTTAAGGCCTGGTACAGCACTGGTCTCCACGATCTGATCACACCATGTTCCTGGCCTCTGTTTCCCATGTTCTGTAAGCCACAGAGAGGTTCCAGGCACACAGACTATTCAGGTAATTGAGTGAAAATTTTAATGTTCTGGTCCAAGTGATATGGAGAGTATTAGATGAGAATTGTTACTATGGGGACCTGAAATATCAATATCAAGCCTTTTTCAAGGGTAGACTCAGAATGATTTTTCTAAATAATATATAAATAAAATAAATGGGTGAGTTTTTCAATCACATTTATCTTTATGTACACACACACACACACACACACACACACACACACACATTAATCTAAAGAAGGCTAGAAAAGAAAGTTCATAGTCATACCTGAAGGAAATAACAATGAATTTTACAATAATTAAGGGGAAAACTTTCTGAGGGACAAATGAAACATGAGAAAATCTAATTCTCCTTCTGAAATACATTCCCCCTCCTGTGAAAATGACCAGTTGGCAGGGAGTACCTCATTTGATTAGATAGGAAAAATCAACTTCTTAAATACAAGTCTCTATGCTTATTTTGGCTCATAAGTACATTTGCTATATCTGATTAGGGTTGATAGCCAAAAGATATAAGGAACTCATACAACCTAACAAAAAGAAGAGAAAGAATCCAATTAAAAAACGGGCAAAGGTCCTAAATAGACACTTCTCCAAAGTGGACATACAGAGGGCCAAGAGACATAAAAAATAAAAAAAAGGCTCAAAGTGACTGATCATCAGAAAGATGCACATTAAAATGACAATGAGGCCAAAACCGGTTTGGCTCAGTGGTAGAGCATCGGTCTGCGGACTGAAAGGTCCCAGGTTCGATTCCGGTCAAGGGCATGTACCTGAGTTGCAGGCACATCCCCAGTACGGGGTGTGCAAGAGGCAGCTGGTCGATGTTTCTCTCTCATCAAAGTTTCTAGCTCTCTATATCTCTCCCTTCCTTTCTGTAAAAAAATCAATAAAATATGTTTTTTAAAAATGACAATGAGGTATCACCTCACACCTGTCAGAATAGCTACTATCAACAAGTCAACAAATGACAAGTGCTGGTAAGGAAGTAGAGAAAAGGGAACCCTAGTACCAGTACACTGCTGGTGAGAATGCAGACTGGTGCAGTCATTATGGAAAACAATATGGATTTTCCTCAAAAAAATAAATATAAAACTGCCATTTTATCTAGTGATCCCACTTCTAGGAATATATCCTAAGAAACTCAAAACACCAATCAAAAAGACTGTATGCATACCTATGTTCATAGCAGCACAATTTACAATTGCTAAGATCTGGAAGCAACCCAAGTGCCCATCAGTAGAGGAGTGGATAAAAAAGCTATGTACATTTACACCATGGAATACTATGAAGCAATAAAAAGATAGATCTCTTACCCTTTGAGACAACATGGAGGGACCTGCAGAATATTACACCAAGAGAAATAAACCAGTCAGAGAAAGACAAACACTACAGGATCTCGCTCATATGTGGAATCTAATGAACAATATAAACTGATGAACAAATTGGATCCAAAATATACAGAAGCATGGAACCGATTGTCCAATCTCAGAGGGAAAGTGGGGTGTGTGGGAAGAAATCAATGAAAGAACTTGCATTTATACATAACCCATGGACACAGAGAATAGGTAGTAAAGGCCAGGGGCTGAAGTGGGGGCAGACTAGAAGGTGTCAATGGGGGGGAGGGGGAAAGGGACATACATAATACTTTCAACAAAAAAGATTTCTCAAGAGCTTTTGCTCCTCTCTAGATATGGGAATCTATGATGACTCACTGTAAGTGGAGGCTATCTGTGGGCAAAAACATTAGATAGATTTTAGATTAGAGGAATAACACCTCCAAGATCAGTCCCACCAACATGCCCCTTCCTTGAATCACTGGATGAGTCATGTGCCATGTAAATGTTCAAGTGGAGTTAAAAAGTAAGCTGGCCCACCCTCTGCTCAACAAATGAACTGCAAAAGTCTCCAAAAAGAATAAAGTGAGCCACATACCTTGTGTGGACTTGCAACTGTATTTCTAAGTTTGAAAAAAGAAGAAAAGCTAGTGCTCTCCAAAGTCCTCATCAGTTCTAAAGTGCCATAAGGATTGAGATTTTTCTTAACATTCCAACTCCACAGAATTGGTAGTTACTCATGTATGTAAATACAAATATATGTACAGCTGCCATGATCTGTTTCTATTTTAAAAAGAAAAGTATTAAAATATATAAAAGTAGGCCAGCCAGCATGATTTAGTGGTTGATGTCAACCTATGAACCAGGCAGTCATGATTCAATTCCTAGTAAGGCTCAATTCAAATTGCAGGCATGCAGGAGGCAGCCGATCAATGATTCTCTCGTTATTGATGTTTCTCTCTCTCCCTCTCTCTCTTCCTCTCTGAAATCAATTTTAAAAAAATTTTTTTTGTTTTTTAAAGAAGAACATTGTAATTTTCACTCAATTACCTGAATCATCATTCAGGCGATTGAAAAATAGTAGAAAACAGATGTACATTAAAACTAAGGCTCCCCCTCCATCTCCTGGTCCTCAGTGTTTGACCTGGGCCACGGGTAGAGCAGGAGCAAAATTGTAAGGTTCTTCTTTGGAGAAGCATTGGGAAATGGTTTCCAGGAAAGGTAAATCCCATTTCCTTCCTGAGGAAAAAATATCTTGGGACTCCTTGGCAAAAAGGCGAAATGAAGCCTACTCATTGATTCTTACCTTTTCAGCAAGATTCTTTTAAACAAATCTCTAAGGACAGTAATCACATACTTTTTCATGTTGTATGATTACGGAAACTAGAACTAAAACTCTGTTTGAGCCCATGTCCCTCCTGTTAATCACTATTGTTAAATATTACAGTAGCTTTCTTAAAGTTATTTAGTCTTTAGAAAATGCAATTACAGATGTAAGAGTTAGGGACTTTTTAGAAGTCAGTCACATACCATCTGTGATTTCTTATTTCTCACCACCAGTGGTCCAGTTGGTGCAGAAGCAAAAGGGACCATCACACATAGCTAGTGCAGTGTTCTGAAAGTCCAGTGATGTTTTCATTCACCTAGACCAGCATCAATCAGACCATCAAACCTCAGAGGGAAGGTAGGGGAGAGTGGGGGTAAAGGGGAGAGATCAACCAAACGACTTGTATGCATGCATATAAGCCTAACCAACAGACACAGACAACAGGGGGTGAGGGCATAAGTGGGAGAGTGGGGAGGGCAATGGGGCAATAAGGACACACACATATGTAATATCTTAATCAAGAAAGAAAAAAAATTTAAAAAAAATAAAAACAATTTACAAAAGAAAAACATTTCCAACAGCATTCATTATCATTGGGTAATTTAACTCACAAGCAAACGCCATTTTCATTAAGCATTTAACTTACCTGAGGAATCAAATAGAACTGCTTAGGCTGGATGAAATCTAACCCAAAACAGATTCACTTAAAACTCTCTGCTAAACCTCTTCTATTTGGGGGGACTTCTGAACAAAGTAGCTTCTAAAAACCGAGGACAGTCTCCTCCCATCACTTTGCAAATTAATGGGATGTTGAAAGTGTGGAACAATTGAGACCTACACTACTACACTACGTCGTCGCGTGTCTATCGATAGATAGCAACCGTGCACCTAATTACGCCCAGGTGACTACTTCCCCGGTCTCTTGAGCTGAATAACACTCGTCTCCAATCTCGTCTCGCTGCCTGTGATAGGCAGTAATTAAAGATGCGATGTATTTGTCACTCACACCAAATCCCACATTTGGTTTCTCTGCGTTTCTGGACCCCAAAGGAGAAAATACAAACAAAAGTGTTAAATATGACCTGCTGGGCAAGGACACCCTTTAAATATGCTGGTGGGATTCTACCCTGCATCCCCGAAGCTAAAAATGTGCTTGTAGGAAGAATGAATGGCCTTGGTTTGTTTGATGAGAGAGTGACGGTTAATTTCAGGACTAGGGAGCTGTGCTAGCACCTTTAGGCCACATTTTCTGTGCTGGAACTCAGCATGAGAACTAATGCCCTGAACCCATATACACGGGTAGAGCAGAGCCACCTCAGCCTGGAAGAGCTGGCCTGTGACGCACAGCTGCCCTGTGCCCGCACTTCTCTACGCACTCTCCCTACCTGCCTCTCCCTTGTTCAAAGTGAGGGATCCTTCCATGCACAGTTCTGCACACTGCTTTCTAGGAATGCCCTTCAGAATCCCTCTACACACCAAGGCAGGATGCGTTGGTTTTATGGTATCTTTTAAGGAGTACACACATTTAAACACAAGAAGTTATTTAAACAAGTTTGAAGCCAGCCGTAGGGGCTGCACAGATGGCAGGAAGGAGGAACCCAGGAGACCTGTGTCCTGTTCACCTTGAGCTGACCTCCGGCACTCCTCCCTTGCTTCTCCCAGAGCTGCTGAAAGTCATGCAAAACTATATTGTATGTAAACTGCAATTGAAACATAAAATGTAAGCCCTGGATGGTATTATTCAGTGGTTAGAGTATTGCCCCCACACACCTATGGGTTGAGGGTTCCATTCCCAGTGGAGAGGCAAGTGTCTGGGTTATAGGGTTGGCCCCCAATCCCTGTCCAGGGCGCCTGTGAGAGGCAACTAATTGATGTGTCTCCCTCACATTAATGTTTCTCTCTCACACTCTCTCCCCCCTACTCTCTCCCTCTCCCCCCACTCCCACCTTCTCTCTGTCTCTAAAAATCAATGGAAAATGTATCCTCAGGTGAGGATTAACAAGTCAACATTTGAGACCTAATTGGAGAAGTGTCATTTAGGACCTTGGCTTGTGTTTTAATTGGATCATTTGTCTTCCATTTGTTAAGTTGTATGAGTAAGGCAGGTCCTGTGTCCTCAATGGTGTTGCAATCTAGTCAAGAGTAGAAAGAAATGTGAGTGTGCCTGTTGCCCACATCTTCACAGATATTTATTGTTTGGGAGCATTTTTTAAATTAACCACCTTCGTGGTTTGTAGTGGTCTCTCAATAGTCTTTTTAACATATACTAGTATGACCTGATTACATTGAGCACTCTTTCTTATACTTATCAGCCATTTATATGTTCTTCTTAATGAATTGCATGTTCAAGCCTTTTGCCAGTTTTTATTAGTTTTGTTTGTCTTCTTATTATTGAGTTGTAAATATTTTTATTTTAATTTTCTCAATTACAGTTTACACTCCATATTATTTTGTATTAGTGTCAAATGTATGCAGTATGTAGACAATCATATACTTTTCAACGTGTTCCCCTCAATATTTCCAGTACCTGCCTGGCACCATACAAAGTTATTACAATATTATTGACTACATTCCCTGTGCTGCACTCTGCATTATGACTACTTTGTAACTACCAATTTGTACTTCTTAATCCCTCACCTTTTCCACACAACTCCCCCACTCTGCTGGCAACCATCAGCCTAATCTCTATATCTGTGCATCTGTTTCTGTTCTGTTTGTTGATACTGTTCTTTAGATTCCACATATAAGTGAACTCATATGGTATTCTTTATATATTGACTCTAGATATAAATCCTTTGTCAAATATATGTAATACCAATATTTGCTCCTAGTTAGCCACTTGCCTGATTTTCTCAATAGTGTGGTTGATAAAATCAAAGCTTTTTATTTTGATAGTTTAATTTATTATTTTGTTACGCTTAGTGCTTTTAGATCCTAATAAATAATTTCCTACCCTGGAGATGCTCTCTTCTTTTTCTATGGAAACACTAGAGACCACTGCATGAATTCATGCACCTTAAAAGGAACTGTGGGCCTCAAGGCTGCAGTAGGCACAGAGGTGGGTCTTGGTCCATCCTCCACATTCCTGCCCAGTTCCTTCTGCCATGGCCTCGATTCCCTGTCTGCCAGCAGCCCCGCTCCCCCTACCACTGCTCGCACCCACTGATGGTGCTGAATGATTGGGACTAGCACCAGGCACTGGCAGCAGGTGCAAGCGGCAGCTCCAGCCCTGGAAGCAGGTGCAAGCAGGGCCATCGCCGGCAGTAGGTGCAAGTAGGTGCCAGCCTCGATCTCCCCTCAAGGAGCAGGGGGAGGTGGAGAAGCCCTGAAGGGCAATTAGGGCTAGCAACTGCTGCTCACACCTGCTGATGGCGCCAAGTGATCAGTGCCAGTGCTGGATGCCAGCAATGGGTGTGAGCAGGTTGGAGCGCCAGTCAGGACCACAGCACACAGGAGCAAAGAATTTTCAATAACCACCAGAGGCTCACCCCATGACAGCAACCGGCACCCCGCCATGGTCTAGTGCCCCAGCTCACCTGCTCCACCATCCCGCAATGGTCAATGCCAGCCATGGTCCATGCATGCCCCCTGGTGGTTAGCACATGTTATAGCAGCCAGTTCGGTTGTTCCACTGTTCCGTCTATTTGCATATTATCCTTTTATTATATAGGATAGTTTTTAGATTGTGATTTATCTCAAATTATTTCTGTGCATGGCGCTGTATTAGTTACCTAGGTCTTCCCTAACAAATTATGACAAGTTGGGTGGCTTAAAGCTGTATAAATTTACTCCCTCACAGTTCTGAAGGCCAGAACTCTGAAATCAAGGCCTGAGCAGGGCCACACTCTCTCCAAAGACTCTAGGGGGAATCCTTCCTGCTCTCCCAGTGTCTGATCCTGGTGTCCTTTGTTTTGTGTATGCCCCACTCTAGTCTCTGCTCTTGTCTTCTTGTGGCTTTCTTCCCTGAGTCTCTCTCTGAAAAGTCTTCCTCTCATTTCACTCACAAGGACACCAGCCATTAGACTTAGGGTCCAACCTACATCCAGGATGATCTAATTTCAAGATTCTTAATTATATGTGCAATAACCCTATTTCCAGATAAGGTCACACTCTGAGGTTCCTGGTAGATGTGAGTTTTTGGAGATCACTATTCTGGCCACTACAGATAGGAGGTAGAAGTTCAAGTTTACTTTTCTCCACATGGATACTCAGTTCCAATGTAATGTGTGACAAAGACTTTCTTTCCCCAGCAGAATTGTTTTAGAAGGCATATGTTGTTTGATGATGATGGTCAAATAGTCCATATTCTTACTGAATTTTTGCTCTTCTGTTTGTAACGATTACTGAGAGAAAAGTGTTAAGGTTGCAAGAGTGTTGAAATCTACTGAACTATGTTCGTGGGTTTGTCTATTTTTCCCTTTAATTGTGTTATTTTGCTTAGTGTATTTTGAAGCTGTGTCATTAGATGCATGCACATCCAGAATTATTGTGTGTTCCTTATTAAAGAAACCTAGCATAATTATGAATTGTCTGTATCTCTGATCTTACACTTTGCTTTGATGTCTGTCCTGTCTCAAGTTAGCATAGACACTATAGCTTCTCCCAGGCTACCAGGAAGCTCAGAAATGAACCAATAATTAAGCATAACACAATCTGCTTATTTATTTGTCTTTTTCCCATTACCTTATTTTTTTACTTTAATTATAAAGTGTGTAGGCGATGCATCTAAATAAAACCATGAGTCCACAAATGCCTAATTAATAGAATCAGTTCCTTGAATTTGATTCCTATCGTCACCATTTGACTTCACCTCTTTGTCTTGTCTTAACTTGACTATCCAATCTTCCTTAGCCAGACCCTGAATAAATTCAACTGAATGGATGTCTCTCTAACGTTTGCACCAAAAAAAGCACTTTGCACACATTTCTACAAAATGAAAACTCTGTGAGATCTTCCATGTGCTTCATTCATGTTGCAGCTTCTGCAGGGCCCAGCACCATGCCCTCTGTGTAGGCAGACAGTAAATATTTATCCAATGTGCTGTTGTGACAGGGCAGACTGTAGATTAAACCCCTGGCTTAGTGAGGAAACCACAGTCTCACCAAAACGGCATTTAGTAAGCTTGTTCCATTTCAGCACAGCTCTCCGCCTGCGCACGAGGATAGAAAACAGATAAATCAGTGACCCTCTCTCCCATGGTGAAATTCAGCCAATGCTCTGCAGCAGGTGACTGACCGCAGAGTAAATTACCATTTATTTGGCAGCAACATAGTCAAGTGGCTCATGTAAATGTCTCCCCTCGCTGAAATTCTGGGCTGGAAACCTGGACCTTGGATCATTGGCATTTGGCACAGGAGAAATTTGTCAGAGTTCTGAACTATCGTGCTTGCCCCTTCTGTATATCCAAGCCATTTTTCATTTCCAGAGGCAGTCTTTAATTCAGGCTTGGGAGAGGCTAAGATGCCGGCAGCTCTTTGTTCTCTGAGCTTATAAAACAGGAAGGAATCGTGGTAGAGGACTTTTGAAGAAGGGAGTCTGATTGCTGATAGTGAGGATAAGCGCAAGAAATAGCAGATATGTTTTAGCCTCATCACTAAGAAATATTCCACAGCCCTCATGCCTTTGCCAAAGTTGGGGTGCCATAGAGCTCTGGTCCTTGTCCATAATAGTGTCAGTCAGCTTCTTAGAAAAATAGAAACAATAGGAGATGATGGGTAGGTAGGCAGATAGAAAGATAAACAGAGTTTAAGGAATTTGCTCACATGATTGTAGGCAATTGGCAAATCCAGCAGGCTGGAATTGCAGAGTAAAGCTTCTTCTTTTGGGAAACCTCAGTTTTTGCTCTTAATGCCTTCAACTGATTGGATGAGGCCCACTGTCCAATAGAGGCCGATCTTTGCTTAAAGCCAACCAATCTTAGATTTGAAGCATATCTACAAAAATACCTTCACAGCAATGTCTAGGCTAGTGTTTGATTAAATAACTTGGGGCTATCATGTAGCCAAGTTGACACAAAAAAATCTTACAACCACCACCATAATCTTACAATGTACAGAAGTAGCAAAGAAGGGCAGCATCTAACAGAGCAAATCTTGGAATCATTCCGTCAAGAAAGGCCAAAAGACAATGTCCAGTTTTACATAGTCAACAACATTTAATAAAATTGTGAGGCTTGTAAGATAAGAGAATTCAAAGGGGGAAATCCATTTGGGAAGATTCTTCATGGCCATGGGGTGGTCTTGAGCTTCATCTTGAAGAACCTCTAGGATTCAGAGTAAAGTCATAAGACCCCTCCTTTAGGTAGGCTGGAGTGTAGAATCAGCATGGTGACTTAGGTCAGGCATAGTCTTAGATTTTGAGTTTATAGAAATAGAAGAGATTTTGTAAAGGATTCTGCCTATTCAACATAATCATCCTGAAAGGAGAAATGGATGTTGTTTTCTTCCTTTTCTTGATTCATTAATTTTTTAATTTCTTTATTGATTAAGGTGTTACATATGTGTCATTATTCCCCCATTACCCCCCTCTCCTCAACTCATGTCCTCACCCCCCTGTTGTCTGTGTCCATTGGTTAGGCTTATAGGCATGCATACAAGTCCTTTGGTTGACCTCTCCCCCTTATCCCCACCCTCCCCTGCCTTCCCTCTGAGGTTTGACAGTCTGATCGATGTTTCTCTGTCTCTGGATCTGTTTTTGTTCATCAGTTTCTGTTGTTCATTATATTCTATAAATGAGTGAGATCTTGTGATATTTATCTCTCTCTGACTGGCTTATTTCACTTAGCATAATGCTCTCCAGTTCCAACCATGCTATTGCAAATAGTAAGAACTCCTTTTTTACCACAGTGT
The DNA here is from genome assembly GCF_014108245.1 of Pipistrellus kuhlii. Classification (NCBI taxonomy): domain Eukaryota; kingdom Metazoa; phylum Chordata; class Mammalia; order Chiroptera; family Vespertilionidae; genus Pipistrellus; species Pipistrellus kuhlii. Next base: position 159,595,192 of record NW_023425529.1, read on the forward strand.
AGTATTCCATTATGTAGATGTACCACAGTTTTTTAATCCACTCATCTGCATCTGTTGATGGGCACTTAGGCTGTTTCCAAATCTTATTGATTAGATTTTTTAAAGCATCTATGCATGCCTTACAAGCTCAATAATATTTCCAAGTCTGTGGTTGCTTTTTTTCCTCAACAAAACCTTGTGAGAGCACAGGACCTATGTCACGATGGCCATTATGTACATGAAGATGTTTCCAATGTCATTCAGATGTCAATTAGCTCAGAGAGGACCTGAACCAGCCTCTTAGTCTACAGACAGCATTCTCTCTCCCATGCCTGCACAATGCACTATGCGACACCAAAGCAGGATTGGGTGAAAAATTGCCTAAGCAAGTGTCTAACAAAACAAGTTTTAAAGGGATTGGCTTTCAGTGTCCTGGCAAAAAATACAAAAGGCCATTAACATGAGAGAGAAAAAAAAAGAAAAAGAAAAGACTTAACCTTGCCAGTTATTAAAGAAATGCAAATTAAAACAAGATCTCACTTTTCACTTTTCAAATTGATGAAATGTTGTTCTTTGTCTGGGGTTTGTAGGCTCAGTGGCTGCCTCAAAAGTCAACTTCTGGGGACTGTTCTATCACTTTTTTCATAACAACATTTCCTCTAAAGCTTCTTAAATGTGTCTTGATGGGGTGTCAAACAAGCTTATTCTCGCATCTAAATGTTTCTTAAATAGCCCAGGAGAGAGGGAATGGTTTCAGTCACCCAGAGGGATGGGAACCACATAACAAGGATGCAGTTGACTCCTTTGGATACCCTAATTGTTTCTAAGGTTGCTACAGTATGGCTATTCACCTAGAAAGAATACACGAACATGTTAAATTACATGTGAGCTGCAAACATAAAAGCCAGCCTGAAATTCAGGAGCCTCGCTGGGTCTCTGAGTTGCATTCCTCCTCTGACCCCTAATTATGCCGCCAGTCTCTCTGGTCTGTGATAATATTAATTTGAGAATCCCAGCAAGGTAATTACATTCTTGGCAAATGAAAAGCCCACATGAACAGCACGCCAGTGCACACAACAGGACTATTGAACTCCTGAAAATTGTTCTTAGAGGATAAAAAAGAAAAATGGGTGAGAAGGTTGAGATTTTTGTCTTTAGCAAATAACAAAAGATGGCCAATATAGTAGGAGAAAAGGAGGGACAGCAGAATAAAATCAGTGTTGAAAATATATTATCTCCCAGAAGTCAGGAAGGAAATGATTAGGATATAGGAATACACAAACGGCATAGCCCACTCCCCCACAAAAATAAATAAATAAATAAATAAATAAATAAATAAATAAATAGTAAACTAATGTATGATTTTAAAAAATACCATAAATAAATTTAAAAAGAAATTTTGCAAAAAATAAATAAATAACTAAATAAATAAATATATATGCAATATAGAAAGCATATCAAAGCCTAATTTCCCTCCGCACAAATGTTTCTCACAAGTGGAGAAAGATAAAACTTAAACCACCTTATGTAAAAAATAGATACAGTTAAAAATAAAGACAGATAAAATATGTAAAGATATTCAATATCATAATTATTAAGGAAATTTCAATCACAATGAGATAGGTTTTTATCTACCAGATTTTTAAAACTAAAGAGGTTGGTAAGCTTAATTTTCAGTAAGGCTTGGAACAATTAATCAGGTGAGGCTTTTCTGGAGAGTATTTTATCCATAGCAATCAACAACTGAAAATGTACATCTTCCTTGTCCTAGCAATTCCACTTCCTAAAACGTATCCACTGCTTGAACAAGTATGCAGCTCTGTGCTCCACAGCATTCTTTGAAGATGGGGAAACAATTGGAAACAAGCTAAGTGCTCGTGAATAGATGTCTCTTAGATTTATTACAGACATTATAGACCATCCTTCCAAAGAATACCATGCTGTCTTTTAAAAGAATGAGACATGAAGAAGAGTCTGATACTAAATGGGGTTGGGGTTGGGAGAGAAGAAGCACATCGCAAAAGAATGCGTAGGGCAAAACAGTATTTTAGTAAAAATTTCTGGAAGGATGAATACACAATAAGTGTTGATGGATGTTGCATAAAAGATAAATTTTACTTTGTGCCATTCAGTGACATTTGAAATTTTGCCCATTTGAAGCATGCATATATTACTTTTATAATAAGGAACTAACTTAAAAATTAGAAAAATTAAATTAAATCAGTAAAATAATCCTTGTATAGTGATATATTTTAACACATTTGAATTTAACAAAATGCTTTGGCTTGAAAAAGCAATAGAATGAAAGAGGCCCTTTAATGTAATAATTTTAGTGGAATCCCTTGTTAAATGGGATACCTTGATTAGGATATAAAACTAATCTATAATCTTAATTAAGATGTAAAGCTAAAGTATGACCTTCCTCTAACAGGCTGCATTTTGTCACATTAGTTAAGCTTTATTTTACAACTCACGTTAGAGCACCCATTTCTCTATTGAAGGGAACTATGTCATAGTTATGTATTGATAATAAATTATCAATAATTTATTTTACCATCTTACCTTAAATTTTATATTACTGTTTTCTCTTTTCTAAAAAAACAAACATGTTTTTATTTATTTTTAGAGAGAGGGGAAGAGAGAAGAAGGGAGAAGGGAGAGATAGAAACATTGATCAAGCTGCCTCCTGCATACCCCTACTAGGAATCGAGCCCACAATCTTGGCATGTGCCCAGACAGGGAATAAAACCAGCAACCTCTTGATGCATGGGATCAATGCTCAACCACTGAGCCACACCAGCCAGGCATACTTTTAAAAAACCATGTACTCTTCATATTATTTTCTGTTTGCCAAATGCAAGCCTTTCATCCAAAGTGAGGTTAGAAAATAAAGTTGATCTCTCTTTTGTGCAAAGTATATACAGATACTCTGAGCAACTATCTTGTAAATTTCTATGTTGAGAAACTATTTCATTGCTCCTGGACATAAATGTCTGTTCTTACGCTAGCCAGTCCATGACATTGTACTTAATAAATAAGAAGTGTTCAAGTGCTAACTGTGGTTCTTTAAGGAATGTTTAAAAAAATAAATAAATTCTTTCAGATAGTTATTTTCTACATTTCCTGCTTGCGGCCAGAGTCCAATCTTCAATCCACCTCACAACTTCCAAATCAGGATTCATTATTTTTTCAGTCACTTTTTAATTTCTTCTACTCCAATCTCCCCAAAAAGTCTCTGAAATGAAAAAATAGGAAAAATATCCCCACTTATGACCCAAGTCATATTTTTTTTTTTAAATTATGAAGTGTTTTAGGCAATTAAAAACAGAAAATATTATTTTGGAAGTATCCATCAACTATGACTGCTTTGCAAAGTTTTACTGGACATTTACAGAGCCTTTAGAATATTCAGAGTAGAGCTTATTCAAATGCCCATCCTTCTGTCTTGAGGGAGAAATAAATTTTCTGGAGATGAAGAAATAAATTCTCCACTGTCCTACCCCTTTACATCTTATTTATTTCTTTATTTCTTTCTTTATTTATTTATTTATAAATAAATAAATAAATAAAGGTCATACTTTAGCTTTACATCTTAAAATAAATGTAAAAATAACATTTATTTTTACAGTTGCAGATTATCTCATAAAATAATTTTAATTATAGGTTTAAAAGTGATTTTTTGGACTGACATATTTACCTATGATGATTTGGGGGGTGGAAATAGTTTTCAACTTTGGCAGAATTATCTTAGAAAAACTCATAGTGTAAAATAAGGTATAAATGCTTTAATATTGGAGACTGTATTTGCCTAGGATATAGATGAGAAAGAGAAGACCCGACCATGTGCCCCACATCAAAGCAAACAGATTTGATTAAGCCTAAACTTATGCTGATCCCAAGAGAAGCCTGTGGGTGTTATCATGGCTCCCCATTGGTCTGAAACCAAAGGGAGATGAGGTAGGATACATCCTTTCATAATTCCCCACAGCATACAAACAGTGATTTTGTTTTTATGATAAGGAGAGATGCTTCAATCTATGTTAAATTGGAAAAATTTTACATGGTTAAAAAAAATACTAATGAAAGCCAAGAGCACTTTTGTTATAACCCAGTGACACTGACTGCATTGGCAAGCTTATCTATTTCTGTCAGCACTGGTTCTATTGAGACATTAACTTATTCTCCTTTAGTCTTTCTAGGTTTTAGCTGAGGACCATGGTGATTGCTTTCTTGATAACTAGAATTGTTTGAAAGCAATGGTTAAAGGATTATCTATTTCTCTCCTCCTCACACAGCTCTGCCTCTCCTGCAGCAGACTTGGCTGTTTCTCATTCCCTAGTCCTTTCGTTCTCTTCCAGTACCATCTCTTCCCTCCCACAGTTAAGAATCCCCGAGTCCACAGAAGATCCAGTGTCCTGGTTTTACATGAACCAACCCTATGCTAGTACAGCGTTTTTCAACCGCTGTTCCACAGCACAGTAGTGTGCCGCGAGATGTTGCCTGGTGTGCCGTAGGTGCAGACAAGACAAGAATTTTATAATTTTTCACTATTTTGTTTACTTAATATTTCATAATAAAGTAATTATAAAATATTAATACTTTCTTTGTGTTTATTTGATTCCTATTCAAGAGAATTACTTTATATATAGTCAATATAGGCACAGAGTTAAATTTTTTAACATTTTCTAATGGTGTTGTGCCTCGTGATTTTTTTCATGAAACAAGTGTGCCTTTGCCCAAAAAAGGTTGAAAAACACTGTGCTAGTATAGCCCACAAGGATGGTTCAGGACCATGAACAGTTACCTACCTGACTATGGTAGCCCCCCAACCCACCCCACACACAACTTCCTCTCCTAAATCTGTGCCTGTGAAAACCATGTTTCTGATGTGTGGCCCCACAGAATCCAAACCCTGAGATGCTCCCCAAAAAAGTGCTTGGAGA